>NC_142166.1:11330234-11644058 GCF_029865625.1 Vigna umbellata
ATAAGTTTCATCATTGTAATAAACTACAACACCTTTACAATGCACCAGAAGACAAAAACATCACAGCAATGTTGTTTGCAAGCAGTTAAAAAGCTTTTGAAACAGCAAAATAGGTACAAGTTTAAAGTTGCTTAGGACTATATATATATATATATATATATATATATATACTTGAGGGTGACCAAAAGGGATCAAAGTGCCCAACTGGCTTAACTAGGAGCCATTAACACTCCTCTAATGGATAACATCTCCATATTCTTGTCAGCATCCAATATCCAATTTTGGAAAATTTAGCTTTATAAATTGACCCTTAGGCATTTACAATGTTTTTACATAGACAATTCCAAAAGGGCATTGAAAGATAAAAAGAAAAAGATGAAAGACACAACACTCTTGGACTCAAATAAATGTGCCAGATTTCAGCTGCATTACTTAACCAGCTCACCTTGTACCTGGCTTATGTTTTGGTGGCATGGCTCAGTTCAGCTATAGGTGCAACCATAAAATGAACGTTATATTTATGAACAAGAAGTCATAAAATAAAATATCAGACAACCCCACTTGATTATGACCCACCAATCCAAATTTTGCTTTACCAAATTGGCCTTGAAATATGCCTTACTCAATCCCAGTGGAGAATCAAGAAAACAGTGGCATTTGACAGACTTGTGTCAGAAGAGGAAGGTTTACCCTACACTTTCTAACACTTGGTTTATTAATGTATTATGCATGTTGAATGGAATTAGATGGAGGACCCACATGAAAAATCTGTTGTAAATCCGACAAATAAGAAAACATCAGAGTAATAGAAAGTCCAGAAGAATAACGGTCAGAGAGAAGAACCTTTCACTTCTTTCACTTGAAGTGTTTTTAGCATTAGTACATATATAGAGAAGAAAGAAAAGAAGCATTTCCTTAATGGCAAGACAAAGGAAGGAATAGTTGGAAATGCAGTTAGTTTGAGCAGGTTCCTGAGCCAATTGGTTGCTGACGTGGAGGAATCTGAGGCCGTTGGATGAAGGGGTGGCGTAAGATCCTCAGTTGAGTACACGTGCTGTCCCTCTCCCTTTACCACCCTTTCTCTCTCTCTCTCTCTCTCTCTCTCTTTTTTTCCTTTTTTTTTTGTTTTTTAATCTTTGCTTCCATGCATGGATTTCTCCTCCTAATATAGTGAAGTTTAGAGAGAGAATTGGAGAAACAAACGCTCACTCACTCACTCACTCTTGTTTGTTCTTTTCTCCCTTGGCTTCCTCATCCATCATCGCTATCATTAGCAACAAAGGTAACACGCACAACTCCTCTCCATCTCTTCAAAGTTTGATTTTTTCTTCAAAATTCAACTTCCCAAAGGACACGAGCTACTACTGCTGGTGCTAGTATTCTCAAGAAGCTTTCTAGTTTATATAGTTTACCATACTACACCACGTTCTCTTGTCCCTTTTGTTTTCCTCTTTTTCTGAGTTAGATCTTGCACTCACCTTTCAATTTTTTCGTGAAACCAGACATGGGGTTTCTCTTGTTCTTCTCTCCCACCGCTTCCAAGATACTATGCTGATCTGGGGTCTTGCTATTTCTCGCTGTGATCCTCTCCTCTTGTGTTGATGATCAAGAAGTGAGTTGGTTTGCCTTTGTTTGCTGATCCCTGCGTGTGTGTGTGTTCGGTTTCTTGAAAATCCAATGGAAGAAGATCAAGAAGTGAAGCACTCGTGCAAGTTCTGCAGCAAGAGCTTCCCTTGTGGGAGATCCTTAGGAGGTCACATGAGGTCACACGTCACCAATGTTTCATCCGAGACAGAGAAAGTTTCGTCTTTCAACAACAACAATGGTGGAGATAGAGATAGAGATAGAGAGACGGGAATAATGGGTTCTGAAGGGGGAACTAGCAATGGAGGGTATGGTCTCAGAGAGAACCCGAAGAAGACTTGGAGGTTCACGAATTCCGTTGATGACACTTTGTTGGTGTTGGACAAGTTGTGCAAGGAGTGTGGCAAAGGCTTTCACTCTTGGAAAGCTCTGTTTGGTCACATGAAGTGCCACTCCGAGAGAGTATCCCAGAACAACAGCAGCTTGATGGAGGATCAAGATTCGTGGACAGAAAATACCAATGCTAGCCAGAAGATGGTGTCGGATGATAGCCACTCCGACAATGAAGCCACTGCTCCAAACCGTAGGAGAAGATCCAGGAGGAGAAGGACAAGGTACGTGGCTCCATCAACTTCTTCTGTGTCCTTTGTTTCTGAGGCAGAGCAGGAGCAGGAAGAGGTTGCCATGAGTTTGATGATGCTTAGCAGGGATGTTAGTCCTTGGTGTGGTCTCAGTTCTGTGAACTCATTTCATTTTGAATCTCCTTTGGTTCCAACCAATTTAGATTCCAAGGCTGAAGGCAAGAGGGTTGTCTCCAATGATTCTGAAAATAAGGTTACCAAACCAAAGGATATGAAGTGGGATTTTGGCAATTTGGATGCTTCATATCTCAACTCCAAAGGAAAAATAAGCTCAGAACTTGATAAGAAGGCCGAGCTTGATACTGATTCTGCATTTGAGGACAATGGAATAGATGATAATAGAAATAATAAGTACACTTCAATCAAGGCAAAGTATTTGGATTCTGAATTGAAGGCTAGTTCTTCAAAGAGTTGGGTGAAGAACAAGTCCCCAGAAGTTGAATTGAGCAAAATCTCAAACAAGAGAGGAAAATTTGAGTGTGCTACTTGCAAGAAAATCTTCCACTCATACCAAGCACTCGGAGGTCACAGAGCTAGTCACAAGAAGATCAAGGGATGCTTTGCTTCAAGAAATGAGAGCAGTGAAAACAGCACTGACTTGGAAGCAGACCTCTCCCCTGATCCAACAACAGAAAGTAAGCTCCTGAAGAAGGAATATGTGGAAGAACATGAAATGGTTACTGTTACTACTACTACTACTACTACTGGTTTTGACAATGAGGAAGAGAGAGAGAGAGATTTGAAAAAGGGGAAAGTTCATGAGTGCCCAATTTGCCTCAAGGTTTTTCCATCTGGACAAGCCTTGGGTGGTCACAAGAGATCTCATCACTTGCCTAATGGGTCTGATATTGCTAGAAACTGTCAAAGTCAAAGAGTTGTACTTGGGAGAGAAGACCCAGAAATTAGGGACTTTTTTGATCTTAATCTTCCTGCTTCTACAGAGGAAGAAGGTAACAGCCATGGCCATGCTGAGCCTTACAAACCTTGGTGGGTAGTAGGAGGCAGCAGCCACAAGCAAGAGGCACTGATAGGCCTCATTTCTAACTAAACTAAACCTATCAAAGTTCATTCCAGCACAGGTTTCAAATCTCAGTTCAACTTCAGAGTGAAGATTCCAAACTGTATAGAAAAAAGCTTATGCACTTATTTCATTAATTCTTTTCGGGATTCATATCTTCTTTGAGGTATTTCTGTTATTCTTCAAGTACTTCATAAGGAACTTTTCATCCTTTTCTCTTTTTATTTTCTATATTTTTTTGGTGGGGTGATATTTGTTGGTTACTTTGTTCATACTTCAAGGAATAAGTTCCTTGCTGCAAATTTTAGGTTCATGATTTTGGCCATCCTTCAAACTTGAGGAATTTGTAACAGACTCTCACTCCTTGTGTTGTTTTCACACAGCTTCCACCCTGGCCTTGTATGAATAATATAAATTGTTGTGTGAAATTCCAAAAGTGACATTTTGGTGGTAATTATCTATCTTTGCATCAAAGAGAAATGAATGAGGTGTTGAAAATTTGGGATAGATACTGAACATCATAACACATGACATGAAGAGATAAAAAGGCAAAGTTTTTATTATAAACATAAAGAAGGCATGTGAGCTGAAGGTGGTTGTTTAGTCACCTACCATAAAACCTGACCACCCATCTATCTCTAGTTTCCTTCTCCCACTGGCCACACAAGTTGTGTGTTATTAAATCCTTCTCACTCTTTAATCTTTATATACTCAGTATCAAATATCATAATAGTAGTAGCAATAATAATAATAATAATTCAAAAGGGTGATGGGGTTGGACCAAACTATGCAATTTACTGATCATAACGGCAGATATAACTTGTGAAAAGGTGCTGCTAGCTTGGTAACTATAATGCTGCTAAGTGAAAAAAAGACAACTTTTTCAGTTTTACAAGTTGTTTTTCTTGGTAACTTAGAGTTCAATTTTGTTATATTGATGATAGTAGGATAGAGTAGAGATGATGGAGTTCACTGTAGATGGAAAAAGAAAAGAAAACAAAAACTGAGATCCTATTTTAATGATTGAAGAAAGGGTGAGATGCAAGAATTGGGACCATTGGGCTTGGATGTGTGTAGTGATACATGGCTCAGCTTACAAAGCGGCACTTGTTGGCACAGTTAGAAGGGTTCATCACTGACACAGTATGGGGTGGCTTAGCTGTAGTATCTGCCAATGCTTTGTCAACCAGCACAAGTAATTAACATCTCACCAAGGCTATTTTAACATGGATACAATTATTTTTACACTCAATAAATTTTTACACATACTTTATATTTACTATTTCATTTTTCTATCACTCTTTTTCTTTATATATATAAAACTTATATTTTTTTTAATAATTCAAATATCTCTAAAAGTGGGTTGTATGTAAAACAAAACATTTTTTTTCTAATATTTGAGAAATTGTACTAAAGGGTATTCTAATCATTGACAATATTTTTCTTTTCTTAGATAAACTTATCTTCAAATGTCTATCTTTCTATAGTGACTTATGTTTAACATATAACTTGGTAAGTGTTTTGGCTACTATAATAAGATCATCCAAGTTTTAATACTTAGAAAAAAGTTTAGGCACATGTATTTGAATAGAGTTTTGGGCAGTTCTCAAAGTTTTGTTGTCAAGTCACTTATATAATGTATTTATATTTGTGTTAAAGATTATACATTGTTTTTCGGCCCAAATTATTATAAAACAAAAATTATGTTTTAGTTTTTAAATTAAATTATAAAATATTTTATTTTTGTATTTTATAAAAATTATATAAAATACCCTTTTCAATAAATGACATATGAAAGTTATATTTTAATTTATTATGTACATGTGAAAAACATTTGTTGTATAGTTTGTTAGTCATGATAATTTTTTATAATAGTTTTGTAGAAAAACATATTTAATCTATTGGAAAAGTATTTGAGGGAGTGGAAAACCAAAAATTAAACTGATGTCTTAGTAATTGAAATTTGGGACAAGTTTTCCAGTCAAACTTATCTTTCAAGTTGGGACTTGTGTCTTTTATCTCGCAACAAAAATGAAACCGTTAGATCAAATTGAAGAATTATCTATTTCAATGTCAAAATCAGAGTAGATATAGCAATTAATATATATTTTACTTTCTTATTCTAAATTTGTATTTATAATTTTTTGGGTGAACTTTTCCATCAAATTGTTGGTAATTTTATTTTGCTCTAAGCTAATAATCATTAGTTAATCTTTGATTGAAGTGACAGTTTAATTGACCATTAGAAAATAATGTGGTTCATTAGGTAGATATGACCATATAATTATACGTATAAAATTTATTTGATAAAAATAATTTAAATGATATTTATATCTCAAATAGGTAATAGTAAATATTTATTATATGAGATATAAATATCGAAATATTTTATTTTTAGTATAATTATAGTTTTAATATATAAGCTTTAATTAAATCAGTTTTATCTTATGTTTTAATTATAAAGATAATTGAATACATGTTTGATTTATAATTATAATGATATATATTTATTAAAGAAAAATTAACATTAAAAAATTTCGTTATATTTTTTATTTGTAAATTACATATATTACTGTATTAACATTGTAATATTTTATCATACTAAAAATGTCACTATTTATTGTATTAGATCAATTATTTATCCAATTATCCTGGGTTAACTCAAAAGTATTTGACCAAGGCATATGTTAAAAAGAATAAAATAAAGAAGAAAAATAAAAGAATTGTAGTCCGCTTGTATAATTACGCTAGGTCAATGAGATTCCTGAGTTCACTTCCTAAAAAATGTTACACTGGGATTATTTAAAAATAAAGAGTATACTTCCATGTTTAGACTGATGCACAAGTTGTTTTTTAAAATATCTTCGTATATGATAAAATAATATTTTAATTAACTTTTTGAGGGGCTTATAACATTCATTAATTTCTTACGATTTTAAACTCCCATAAAGGTAAAAATAACTTCAATATTTTGAATTCTAATTAACTTATTTTTTATATGTTGTTATTTGTATGTCTTTATCTTTATGATATCTTTTTTCAATAAAGATAGAATTTCTTTTCGAACTAATCAAATCATTAAAAATGTTAAATACATATTCACGAATAAAAACAAAAAATTCATAATTTTATATTTATAATCAAACATAACATTCTTAAAAAAAAAGTCTGTCACTTCAAATCAAGATGTAACACTATAATATCGTTCTTAATTAAAAAATTACACAACAAAAGTTAAAAAAAATAAACAATTTTCATTTATGTTTATTCATTTATTTATCATATATATATATATATATATATATATATATATATATATATATATATATATATATATATATATATATACACATATATATATACACTTTTTTTGGGTTAGGAGAAGAGTTAACAACATCAAGACATTAATTTTATAGGCAAAATTTGATCAATATTTAATTATGTCAAAATTGATTTAGAAGCTAAAAAAAACTTATTTATTATTTTGTGTCTCTGTATAACAATTCAACAACATTTATTTGGTCACATTGATTTAAGCATCCCATGTTTAAAGTTTTTGGCTACATTGATTTAAACATCTCATGTTTAAAGTTTCTAGTACCATATTGATTTCGAGCAAAACCCTTTATATATAAAACCCCTTGCTCTATGTTTAAATTACTTTGAGTTGAATGATATTTGAATTGTTTATTAGCATCTGTTTGAAAGTTACTAAAGGTGTATTTTTTTTTTCAAGTTATAAATTGAATAATATTTGAAATATAACTACTTTTGCATGAGTATTATTTAAACACTCATTACTCTTTGTTTAAAGCTAAATATCTTTTGGATCTTAATCACTTCTGATTAATCCATTGAGTATTGTTTGAAATGTAATTGTTTGGATAGTTGTCACTTCTAGTTAGCACACTTTTTCTTTTAGAGAATAGTCACTCCTAGCTAAACAAATAAAAGTTTGCTATAAGAACATAATAGTATTATTTTACAAAGCTTATAAGGTTACATAAAGATTTTGAAAGTGTTTTGGCATTTTGAAATTGACCACTTCTTTGTCTTCTTTCCTAGTCATAATCATCTATTAAAATGTTAACATAATTTAGACTCAATTTCAGGAATACTAAATACTAAATCAACATGCTGCTCGTTGTTAAGATATTGAAGTATTAACAAAAGTAGAGTTATTCACTAAAGTTAAGTTGAGAGGTACAAACGAATGAAAACTAACGACTATGTTGAATTGATACATATGAAAAAAATATACACTGAATGGATCATAGTTAAAATAAATTATGTAAAAGAAAAATATCATTACGGTTTATTCACAAACTTCATTGTATGATTACATAATATTTGTTTCATTCTTATAAATTTCATTTTGACTGTTGTATTCTGTTATTTGGCTTTAGGATATATTGTAATGTAACTTTTATGTTATTTCCTTTCTCATTTGTATATATCTTTTATTCTTTGATTAGTAAAAGTAGAGTAGTCAAAATAGTCTGGTTTGACTTTACCAACTATAAGTTAGTTATTTAGTAAATCAATCCAACTCAGCACACTTAGGGTTAAATATGTTTTTAGTCCCTAAACTATTGGTCGTTTCTGGTTTTCGTCCCTGTTTCAAAGTAAGGTACAATTTGGTCCTCATTCTTTTTGAAAACGTTCGTTTTAGTCCTCGAAAACTAAACACTGTTCAAAAATTTGGTCCTCATTTAGCAACAAATGAGGACTAAAACCAAAATTCCGAGGACTAAAACGAACGTTTCGAAAAGAATGAGGACCAAATTGTACCTTACTTTGAAAGAGGGACGAAAACCAGAAACGGCCAATAGTTTAGGGACTAAAAACATATTTAACCCGCACACTTATTAGGAAGCTCAAGAAATTTGAGCTCATTCCTACCCCGCCACAGGTTAACTCACTTAATTAAAAAAGATTACAACTTTTTTTCTTCTTCAATCTAGCAGGTTTTTTTAACATGTAACCAAAATATAAAAAAAGTCCAAATCTATTTTAAAAATCAGTTTTTTTCTCATTTTAAAGAATAAATAAGTTTATTTATCCTAAAAACCAAATCATAATTCCAAATAAAATCTAAATAATCTCAAAAGTATATCCAACATATTCATCTTAATGCTTAAACTTCAATATGAGGTTTTTAACATAATTTAATCATAGGTAAGATGAAAATTTGCAAACTTTTTTTTAACTCAATTTGCCACGAACCCATGGTGGACAGGTTAGCTCATGGATTTTAATTCATTCTAAATACTCTAAGTAAAAGCATGCTTGAATCTTTTCAATTCCTCTGTATTTAAGGATTCCCTTTTCTCAGACTTTATGTTTCCTTTTATTTTTTAATTATTTTCATTTTCATTGATGGATTTTCAATTGATATATTCTTCATTTTATTCTTAAAATTGAACCCCTCACAAACAATAAATTCTAATTTACTTCATGTGTAGATCAAATATAATAATTTATTCCCATGTGAAGTTGGGCTTCTTGGTTCTTTGCATATTGAAAAATGGAAACTTTGAAAAGACTTTGGATCTTCAAGATCAACTCAAAAACACAAATAACCTCCATGATTAATGCCTTGTTAATTGATAAGGTTTTTGATGATAACAAAACATTCACTCTACCAGACGAGAGAGTCTTTGGTTAGAAGTGAAACAACCTTAGATGACTAAGAAAGAATGTCTGATAGATATAATGAGTTTTAGTGATTGATCAACATGTGTTGAAGATTAAAATATATGATCTATACTTATGCTTTTATGTGCTAAATGGTTGATATTCAAATATTATATATGATAAGTAGAGTTTGGTAAATGCAAAGACCAAGCCATAACATTAGAAGAGTCTAAGTAGTAGACAAGTTAATGTGTTAGACATTTTACAACAAAGGAAATCACTATATTAAAGCATTAAAAGACTCAAGTCACTAGATGACCTAAACCACTAAGTGACATAAGGTGTTAGATGACCTAAGTAATATAAGGGTTAGACGACCAAAGACAACTAAGCCATTAAACGACTAAGAGTGTTAGACGACCTGAATAATAAAACTTAGTTTTAAATATAACAAGTCAAAACTCACCTTGATATGTGGATTAATTACACTTTTTTAATCTCTTATTAACTACATGAATTGATATAAATATGACTATTTGAAGAAGAGAATTAATTAAGAGCTATAATGATCAAAGAATTATGTGTGATAATTTACCTCCTATAAGAAGAAAGTCTTTGAAATCAAATGGTCAAGTAATATGAGCATTAAGGAGATGTTCCATACAATTGATAAGTGATTTGTTTGATTGATTAAGATATTATTATTGCTCTAATAATTCAAATGGATAATCCAATTGCACAAAGTTTTCTTAACTGAACAATCGTGAACATTGAGGAAAGAACATAATTTAAATAAAGTCTTGAAGAACATTTAAATTAAACAATCCCGAAGAACATTAACAGATTCATAATTGAAGTCTTGAAGAATGATGTTGAAAATTCATGCGAAAAATCAAATTAAAGAATTGATCAAATCATTCCATATCAAGAAGATTATGATGAAGACACTGCAATTTGAATTCTTTGCAACTAAAAAATTCAACAGTTATATAAAGGACGCATACGTGAAGTTTAACGAAGCTATTTCAAAATATCAAAGTGCTAAGAAAATTTCATATCATTAGTGATTAGTGAATTAGGTTGAGATCTTACATATTATAAATCCTTCATTGTGTAAAATTGTAACATGTGAGTTGAATTGTGCACTCCTACTGTGAGGGTGCTTTCTTATTAATCATTGTAAATGAGAGTTCTTAATCTTAAGAGGAGAATAATAAGGATACCTAAAGAGGTTGATATTTGATGTAGTCTGGACAGGTTTGTACTTGCATACCTAAAGAGGTTGAAACTCGTGTAAACCGAAGAGGATGAATGTGTTGATTAATGGAATATCTTAAGTATATTGCTTAAGAGATTGGACGTAACCTCAGGTGGAGGTGAACATATATAAATTCTTTGTATACATTATCTCTATCTCTACTCTTTACGTTGAATATTTTGTTTGCACAAGTATTGTATGAATTTGTTTACATGCTCTGTTCATCCCCCTTCTACCAACACCAACCACTAATGATTTTGAATAGAAAAAAATTTTAGGCCATCTTCTCCCATCTATTACCTTAAAGGGGGACAAGTGTATTGTTCTCTTCAAATAATTTTCTCAAAATTGTGTCGAAATATTTAAGAATATTTTTTACAATGTAAAAAATATAAACCTTGAGGATTATAATTTGTTACAACATCCTTCTAAAATAAGATAACTCATGACAATGGATATATTAACTCAAATGATCACTAACTAATTTTTATTGATAAAAATGACTTCATACAAGCATTGTAGAATGATGAATGAATTTAAAAGTGGTGGTTCTATGTAGGGCCTTGGAAGTTCAGGCATTCAATATGAAAAATGCTTTTACCTTTTTCTTATGAAAAATATAACATGTCATCGCTATGTTAAGAAAAGTTTGTTTCCAAAAACTAATTAGATAAAAAACAATGATTTGATTTTGACATTCATACCATCTAGATTTTCTTCACAAATTTTGACTCTTGAAATATAGTACTTTTAGCTTGATCATGTTGACGCAAGATTACCCCAATGACAATTGTCAAACACTTGTAGTTATGCTATTCTTAAATTTTTTATAAGATTGAAAATATGACATTGTATTTTTTCCTCCAGTCTTTTGACAATTTTATTTATGCTAAATGTCAAAAAAATCATCACTTATCTACATAATAATCATGTTAAACAAGAGAGCTGTAGTTATAATTAGGTTAATAAGTGTATAATGTATATACTACAATAAAATATGATCATAATGTAGAAACTAACGAAAGATTTCATAATAGTCAAACATTGTTTTACATGACATCAATAACAACTAAAAATCAAGTTTGTATTGATGAAAGACATAGTGAAAATTGCTAGTATAATGCCCATTGAGAATACTAAAGAATTTTTCCATATCCAAGAACTTCTCTATGGATAAATCTACTTCATACTTGTTAAAACCAAATTGCAACAACATTTTTTCAGTAAAATCTAAGACACTTTCTTGTATAATTCTTCACCCATTTTCAAATTCTACATGTTTGTCCTTTAGACATGACATGTACTTTACAACATTCTAGAATGTATTTTCTTATAAAAAAAATAAAATAAAATAAAAGAGAACAAGAATTAAATTTATAATAAAAAGATAACTAAGAGAGATGTCAATTGATTTATATATATATATATATATATATATATATATATATATATATATATATATATATATATCCTTTCTTTAATTTATTTAATAAAAAAAATTATTTCAATTTAGTGACCCATTCAAAAAATCATGCCGAAATTTGGTGATCTTAGACTCTAGGTGTCAAAAATGGACCTAGAGCTACATTCAAAGAGAACTCCTAAAATATTATTAATTGGGACAAATTGGTGTAGTCGAACTTGAATCATTATCTGGGAGTCAATTGTTTTCAATTCAAAACTGTTTTGCAACACACCTTTGCTATCAAAACTACTTTGTTTCATAAATCAATCCTGCTTTATACTCTATGCAATTTCTTTACTGCTTTATTTAGAGTCAAATTAGTTAGAAGATTATATTTTCTGTCAAATATATGTGGATGCGACACTTGTTATGTTACTAACTACTCAATATACTTGTTGGTATATTTGATACACATTAACAATTTTCTCTTTTCATTTGCAATTTATTTATTTATTTTTCATCTTGAAATGAAAAAGTGTCTCAACCTATAAATGTTTCCACAAGCTAATCTTCATTTTAATGGGTTCTTAACTTCTCCAAGGCAACTTTAAAATTTTTAAAATTGATAAAGATTCCCCATCCTTCTAAAGATTATTAATTTTTTTTTGTTTGTTTTTTTTTCTTTTAGACTAACAATGTTAATGATTTTCAAAGATTATTACTTTTTTTGTTTGTTTTTTTTCTTTTAGACTAACAATGTTAATAATGATTTTCAATTTGAATATGATAAATATTTATGCTTACGTTAAAATTACATCAATAAAATATAATATTTTATTTTCAACCACAATTTAAGAAACCATGTTCGATCTTTTACGATTATTATTACATGAATACCATTCCTAACTTCTTATAAAACGTTTCAAACGGTATTAATGTTCTAGGTTTTAATTAAATAATATTTTTCAATATATTTATTTAATAAAAAAAGAAAACTAAACTGAAATAACATAAAATGAAGCTTGTATGATTTAGAAGAAAACCAGAACAAAATTAATACTAACGTTTTTGAAAAAAAAAACTTCAAAAGTAATTAAACAAAACCAAAAAGGTAAATGTAAAAGACAAACAAGTAATTATCAAAGTTTCAAGATGACAATGAAAAAGTAATTTGCATTAACATTGAGCACGTAAATAAATGAGAAGAAATTAAATAAAAGAAATTACCAAACAAAAATAAAATGATTGCACGGAAAAAAGAATCAAGAATATGATTCCCGTCATTTTCTTAGTTCTTTTCTCAGAAAGAAAATAAAAATCGATCACTTTCAACTTTTATTACGAAAGACTATATATAAACAATTTATTCAACCCTTATAATTTGTATTTAAAACTTACACAATGTACAATTATTATCTTACTTATCACTTTTAAGTAAATGACAATACAACTTCATAACTCATGATTCCATACATGTCATTAAAGAGAGATTAGTGTAATGAATAAAATACGAAGAAGAGTTAGAGTAATTTGATAAAAATGCTAATAAAAAAAAGTACCCGAATAAATTTGTATTTTATTATAAAAACGTTACTACATAACTTATTATAACGGTTGGATTATATCATTATTGTTTCATTTTTTATTAATAAAAATGAAAAAATATCATGGATACAATTTTATTTACAATTTTATTAATAAAAATGAAAAAATATCAATATTTATTAAATATTACAAAAGAAAAAAAAAACACTACACCGACAAGGTCTTCTGGCAAAATCTCTTTACAAAAACAACTCATCTCTACCACTACACAATGTCCTTCAAAAATTCAACCCCTCATTTATTGTTGCTCCCATATCTCCATTGCTACATCAACCTATCACATACTCTTTTTTCTTCTTTTTTTTTTTTCAAATCAAGAAATTAGTGCATTTTTAAATTAATTTTATACTTTGTTTATTTATATTAGTGCGATTTTAAAAGAATTTTATACTTCTTTTTTGTGAAGCAAAAGTGGATGATGGGATCCCACAACAGCATGTTATACGTAATTGTGATTGCTTATTGGTCTAAGGTCTACTCACTTAATTAATAACAATTGAAATCTTGCTATATATTCATCACAAACCAAACTTCAACTATTTTCAAACGTCATCTACAAATAACCCTTCCATCCTACCATTAATTAATACTAACTTTAGGTTAACCTCGGGATTATAGTCCTCACCCTATAAACAACCCTAATTAATCTTTCTGCTGATCTTCCATGTAACAATTAAAAATTATAACATTAATTATTACAAATAATAAAAATTTTAGAATGAAAATTTTTTGATAGGTAAAACCTTGGTAATTAATATTAAAAACTAATTTAGATTATAATTCTTAAATCAATAATATTTTTTTTATTTATAGTAGAGATATAAAAAAATTTAATTTATAAATTAATATATAAATTAGTAATTCATTATTTTTTATCTTTAAATTTGGTTGTTATTTTATTATTATTTTTAAATCTTTCTTATAAATGTTTAATATAATAACTACATATGTAGGGTTTACAAAAATATTTTTTAAATTAAAATAATGTTATATTAGTTTGATTATGCTTTAGATGATGAATATTTTATATGAAAACTAAATATGTAAATATTTAATTCAAATACGGCATCTAATATTTTAATAAAATTTAAATGATTAGATGGAAATTAAAATTTGTCAAAATATGTTTGTTGAAATCGATTTTCATTAGAAATAGTTGTTTATGAAATTGCATTCTTACTCATTCTCTAATATTCAAACTTTTGGTATATGGGTGAACTAATAATATTCAAACTTTTGTTAGGAGCCATGTCATGATTTAGCATTTGCTTATGCATATCAAAAAATGCATTCCCATAGAATAAATTATCTTCAAGTTTAATTCGGGAAATGCGTCACATCCTCAAAACAAAACCATTCACACTAATCATTCATTATAGTATAGTAGCTGACCAGACCTAACCTAACATTTTAAAATGAATGGATTGGGTTTCGATAACTATACTACGAATGTGTATATGTAAAACCTTTCTCTAAAAACAAGATTAAGAATGTGAAATATTCTTTAGTATAGTTTTGCATATTACCCTCTAGTATCTATTTTAAAAATTATCATTATGAATCTTTTAACTGATTGATCATATAAGAATAATATTTACAATTTAAAATTAATTAATGTTGTAAAAGAAGTTTTTCTTTTGCCATAAATTTAACTAAGAAGTTTTGTTTGCAATATAAATGGTCTTAATAAATTATTTCTAGAGTTTCTTTGTTACGTGGAAATAATCGATTCCAAGTGGTGTTAATCAATTATTACACAGACTCATGCTTTTAGAAAATATTTTTATTCTAGAATAATTTATTATCAGAAGTATTAATCCACTATTTCACTGTTGTTTGAATACTGTTCTTATTATTTTTCTTGTGGCATATACAATTTGGAATAATTATTGTTATATTTTCTTTTTAATAATGTTTGAAGGAGGAGAATTCGTGTATGTTTACTTGGAGATGTGTTTAAATTTTATGAATTTTTTTTTTGGACTCGTAAATTGTCCTTTTGTTGCTAATTTTTCCTTGTATGTTATGCAGGGAGCATAAAGAAAATGAAAGTTTTCATAGCAAAGGGAGTTCTATGTACGAATTTGTAATTGTTTGTTTGAAGACTGAATGAAAGTCAAGTTAACATCATCTCCAACATTTAAGTTTGAATCAAGCATGTGAAGTGGGTCATCATAAAAAAGGAAATTATTGGACTTAAAAGAGAAGACTAAAATGGACAGTAAAGATGTTCTCATCATGTTTGAAGAAGTATTTAAAGAGTTTTAGTTTTAATTAGATTGAACCTTTCACACAGGTTATTCACAATGTTATCATCATTTAGCATACAATCATTACTAAAATCAATTAAAAGAAAAATGTTTTAATAAATTTTAAAATGTGAGAAAAAGGTTTTAAGGCTTTGTTAATCAATTAAGTTTATAAGAAATCAATTAAATTGTTCATAAGAGGTTTAAGAACAAGATAATTTATTATCATTAAACGAATAAACCAAAGAACAAATTTAAGTCTTTTTTCAATGCTCTTAAAAATTAACAAATTAAAATCTTCTATAATCATTTTTTTTTCATAATAAATACAAAGCAGAATTAATCGATTAATACATTGCATAATCAATCAGAACAAAAGCTTTGTAACTATTTTTCAAATTTAGTTAAAATAATCAATAAAATACTGATATTATTTGATTAAATACATATGAAATTTCTTTAAATCAATGTTTTTTAAATTATATAAATAGAGTCTTTTGTCTCAATCTTTTATATACAACGAATACATTTACAAAACCAAATTGACTTTGGACATTTTGAGCAATTTACATGTTATCAAAGAGTGCTTACAAGATGTAAAGATTGAAGGTTTTGTAGTGTTACAAGTTTATGTTATTGTTTTTGTTGTGAAGTTTCGTAAACATTTTTCTTGTTAGAGTGTGTTTCAATGTCTATCATCTTGGTTGATCAAGAATTGATTTATGTTGATATCCTTTTGTCTCTGAAGAGATAGACTTATGCACTACAAGAAAGTTATTAAAGATTAACAAAAAATTTAGAGATGTAAGAACCTAAAAAATAAAGTCTTAATAGTTGATAACGTGTTTTAAATAATTAAACCATGTTATTTTAATATTAAAAGCTAAAAGTATAAATAAAGTTATTTGAGTTTTTTAGAGTTGTTAGAGCTCCTAATAAGTAAGAGGAACTAACTAATATTTTTAATTTTTTTTTATGTTTATAATCTCTGTTAGATGTTTGAAATGTTGTGAAATTTGGTGGTTTGATGTGGTGAACTTTTGTTATGAAATTTTGCTTGAATGTTATTGGTTTTAGATAATTTATGATGGTTAGGAATAATTGTGTAATTGATTTGAATTATACTAAAATAATGTTGTAATATGGTATAAGTACTTGAGTTGTTGGGTTTAAAATATGTTGGTTTGGTATGAGTAAGTTATGAAGGAGTTGTTTGTTAATTATAAAGGGTCTTGCTGGTCTGAATTGATAAGATTGAGGAAATAATTGGTGTTTCGGGTGTTGGGTATATGAAAGAGTAAAAAGTTAGGATATTGGTTAAAAACAGGGTTTATTAATATGGGTTTTGGCAAGTGAAATTCTAAAATAGTTGGTTCTTGAGTGAATTTGGAATTACGAATTTAAGTTTGTGTCATTTAAGACTTAGTTAGCTTTTTATCTTGTTGAAATATGATGCGTAAATAAGTTAAGTTAGTGGTTTGACTATGGTGAGTGTGAGCTTGATATAATGGATTGAGTCATTAACCATTTGAGCAAATTGATATCTAAGCCAAGATTTAAACATGTTTTCAAACAATTACAAGTATTACGATACCAATTTGGTCATTTGGAAATGGTTTGATTCACATATCAAGAATCAGAGTTGATGGTTCTGATATGGATTTGAGGGGCATGGTGGCGCTGAGCGTCACGAAGTTAGAGAGCTACTGAACTCTATGGTGTTGAGCACTACAAAGATAGTGAGGTCTTTGTGTTCTGGGTGCTAAAGGAAAACTATGGGCTGCTGAACGCTGTGATATCTGTTTGGTGGGTGTTAAGCAGTAAGAAGTGGCGTTGAGCGTCATTTCTCTATTGCAAGTCTAGGCTTTTGTTTCTCTTAATTCGTTGGGCGATTGACTTACTCGTTGGGCATCAATCTAGTATTGGACATTTGTTTTGGATTTTCGTTTAAGTTTTTTGTACTTTCAAAAGTTGATTTGTTTAGAATGTTTTATACATATTTATCATATTAGTGTAGATATTGTATATGTTAATGGCTGATGCATATGGTGGTGTGTGTGATGCTATTTCAAGTATGATATAACGTGACAATGAATTCTGGTTGTTGGTATGGTATTAATGTTTGGCGTAATTCCATGGACTTTGTGTTGAGACTCTATGGTGGTGTTTAGTAGTGTGTTGTATTGAAGTAGGGACTCGATCTTGGAAGCTATCCTGACACTCCAATAATCATTCCATTTCAAGTATAGAATGAGGGTTATGTGGTGAGAAGTAGCAGGAAGTCCTAGTTTATGGTTTGATTCTTTGGTCATAGGTAGTAGACATAGTAACCTGTGTAGTAGCTTGGGTGGACAAGTTGTTCCACCACTATAAGTGTAAAACTTGCCATAGTCTAACTTCAATACACATATCTGGATGATCAAGTCTAAATGATATGAATATGTTAAAGTTTTGATTTGAATTGAGAATGTAATTATTATGTAAGGTTAAACTAAATTGTGATTGTTTCTTTGTAAAAGTTAGCTTACCCTTCTACTTTATTTGTATATTTGTTTCTGTTTCTCTTTTGTAATAATCACCTGATTGGTGTGAGCACAGGATGATGTCTGGAGCAGGTGCGACAAGGAGGGAACTTATGTATAGATAGTTGGATTAGTTCTTATGTATATTTGGAGTTTTTAAAAACTATTTTAAAACACTTAGTCTATGTATAGTTACTATTGGTTTTAGAAAGTTACTGTATATAAAGTTTGGTGTTATTGTTAGGTTTGGATAACTATAATGACACTTTATATGTTTTCTTTTAAGTTAATTGTTCTTGTTTATTGAATATGTGATGCTTCCATAACTATTAAAAGGTGATGTTACAAGAGACAAAAAAATAATTGGTCATTATTGAGACTAAAGTTAGACAATATTTATAAACTAAAAATTATCGCTATCTAAAATAGTATTTATTATTAATAAAAATATAATTGTGAATAATAGAGACTAACTTAGAAACAATAATAGTAAGTAGTCAAAACATTGATAGCTAATGTTAAAGATCAATTTAGACTCTAACTCTCAAATGAATTATAATTTTTTTATTAATAAATTATTATTTTAGATACCAATAATTTTTAGTTTATAAAATGATGTCTAATTTAGTCAATATAATGACTAATTATTATTTTTTCTTTAAATTTGGTTATTATTTAATGATTTTCTTGTAATTATATCTTCTAAGTGTGTTCAAAGATTGAATAATTGATACTCAATGTAGGATAATTGGATCTATACGAATATAAATCTTCTTGAACATTCTTTCTTTCTATTGTCTTATTTTATTGCGTTGTTATCTCAACTTGTATCAATCTTGACTTACAAGTTTATTGTATTTCTTTTTCAAATTTGAAAGTGTTTTATAAAGAACTTGAAAAAAGAAAAATATTTTAAAAGATATTTAAAACCAATTCATACCCCTCTTGATTTAGCCAAGTTATATTTAAAATTTAATCTTAGCATTTCTAATTGTTATTTTGAATTACCTTTTATACATGATAATTTTAATTCTTATCATAAATACAAAAATTTCATTTTACATTTTAACTAATTTTATAATTTCTATCACATTTCTTAAAAGTCTTTGAAATCAATTATAATAACAAAAAATAATAATAATAATAATATAAACTTTTACGTGTGTTCAAGTCAATATTTTATATTTAAATTAGTTTTTATATTTTTATTTTTGTTCAATTTATTTCTAATTTTTTAAAGTAATTTTGTCTTAATCCATATTTTATTAAAATTTATCACTGTAACATATGTAAAAATTAAATTTGAAGAAAGACTTATTTTATAAAAAAACTAAATTGAATAAAAACAACATTGATATTTTATTAAAATTTATCACTGTAACATATGTAAAAATTAAATTTGAAGAAAGACCTATTTTATAAAAAAACTAAATTGAATAAAAACAAAAAATATAGAAAACAAATTAAATATAAATTTTGATAAAATATTGACTTGACACTTGAATATTTTTTTAAGTTAAAAAACTTAGAAGAAATTTAAAAAAAAAGTTAAAAAAATCATCAACGATTGATTCACTGTTTATTAATCAAACAAAATTGGTGAAAATTAAAATCAAAATAAAAAAGAAGAAGTTAAAACTAAATTAATTAAACTTAACAAAAATAAAAACTAAATTAGAATTTTGAAACCTTAAATTTAATATACATTTTCTCATGTCAAAAATTTATTTCAATAACTTATTATTTTATATATTTTGTGTGGTGACCTATTATATCAAAAAGACTGTAAAAATCTTATTTTTAATTTATTATATATATATATATATATATATATATATATATTATTTATGTTTAAATCTATTGTATTCACAATACAGTGAATAGTTATGGTTATACTTTTTTTAACGAGTTCTCAACTTAGACACTAAATATGTTCATTTGGTAAAGTGGACTTGCATCTATTTTAATTTTTTTAAATATTATTTTGGAGAGAAAGAATTCAAGATTTGAGAGTACAGTAAATTATATAAAGAATTAAAATTACAGCATGAATTAAAGTTCATTCTAATTTTTCTAAAATAAATCTACCATTCAGAACAACAAAAGTAAATATTCCTTGAAACAAAAGTAGAAAAAATGCTTCTTTGTTTTGTCGTACCCTAATTATCCACTCTTAGTACCATCCGGACACAGCAGGTCCCTTCATGCCAGCATGGCTCTCATGTACCAACTGACTCCATTTCTCTCCCACCTACTTCCACACGCGTCTTCACGCGCTTCATCTTCACCTTCACTCTCTCCCTCGCACTTCCCATGTCTCACATACCTCAAAACGCCCCTCCGCGCGTGAGATTCGTATTTCCACTCAAGGGTACCGAAGTCATTTCGCAATAAAGGAGCTGGGACACTTGGTTCCGAAGTAACTGCACCAGCACTCCCACCACAACCACTGCGGCCAGCCCTCTTAACGTGCACTTAAACGCACCGTTTCACGAGCTGCACCCTCCACCGTGTGATCAATAAGTCATCGCATCAACGGTTCCAAGAAGGATTGCCGCCAAATATTCAGTTAGTGTTGACCACACGCCGTCCTTGTCCAAACGGAACAAATAATCCAAGCTTTTCTCAGTTTCAGTATCAGTTTCAGACATTTTCATTTTTTTTCTTTTCCAATTTAACTTTCATGAGACATGACAGCATGCAAATGCAACAACTCATAAATTGATGAAG
Source organism: Vigna umbellata (assembly GCF_029865625.1). Taxonomy (NCBI): domain Eukaryota; kingdom Viridiplantae; phylum Streptophyta; class Magnoliopsida; order Fabales; family Fabaceae; genus Vigna; species Vigna umbellata. Next base: position 11,350,884 of record NC_142166.1, read on the forward strand.
CTTTAGGTCACATTTTACTCTCTTAGTTCTCATTTTCGGTTTCACTTCTTCTACGGTACACAAACTTTTTCTCTCGTGTTTCTTTCTCTCCTTAACTGTTCTTATTATCTTCCCCACTGAATATCTTTATGCTACTTGTCGTGGAAAAAAGCTAGGAGAAGAAGAACAATGAATGTTCTAATTTTGTAGTCTCATATTTACTTCCAATGTGCTTGTGTTTGATAGGAATTGTAAGATTTGAGACCAAGAGCTTTGACGTTTCTCAGGTAATTGTGAGATTTGAGACCAAGAGCTTTGACGTTTTTCAGGTAATGGTCAGATCTAACCTAGCATCAGCTTCATATGTTTAGTTTTCCCCTGCTTGTTGTAGATCTTGTTCATTCTAATTATGTGTTTTCTTTGTTGTGTGTTTGATTTCCTTCGGTTTGAACACTTGCTCGGTGTTTGTGTCTTGTTTATTATTGGTAAACTGTAATTCTTGAGGCTTTCGTGAAAATTCCAGTTGGTAACGGTCAGGGGACTGGGGTATTTTGTTTGATTATTTTGTTTTCGTGCAGAATTATTGTCGGTGACAACAACATATTAAGGTAATGAGTGCAGTGGCCCATGATTAGGTGCAGTATTATTATTGCGTAAGAGAATAGATGGGATCAATTTTTATCATTATGTCTTTATACTGTTCATAGTTGTTGGTCATGATTGCCCTTAACTTATTGTTTCAAAGCCTGGATTACACTGCCTACCTTTCTCTTTATGCTATGAATTTTGCTAACTGGTGAGCATGCCACCCCACTTTGTCAATCATTAGTGGCAAAATTTATCTCTTGTTAATTACCTATTCATTACGAAAAAATAAGATGTTATTCCTTGTAACAAAAGCTGTTAACCACTCCACCCAGAATTTTAATGTTACCGGTGTAAGTATTTAATAATAGTTCCTAGCCGTTAAATCAAATAATACTCATTTGATACAGTTTCTGTACCCGCCCCCCTCGAGTGATACAATTTCTTTCTTAAAGAGACTTCTAAATCATATTCTCTTATAATATGCAATTCTGTGTTTGAAATTGTGTAACATCTTGATATAACGTATATTTTCTACTTTCAGAACTGATATGTCTCCATATCTTAATACTCTTGCTTTATATTATGTGAGTACTTCCGCTAAGTGAGTGTTTGAGAATTTCCTTTTTTGAGTTCTGTGGTCGAGTGGTATCTACGCTGACATATAATTGCTAAGTATAAGAATTTATCTCAATAAGTTCCAAAATTTAATCTTCTGCTGCTCGTTGACCATAATAATTTGTGTATCTCGACTGGACAACACTGTGGGGTCATAGTACAACCTGTGACATCGGTTCACTGCTTGATCTTAGTAGCAATAACCAAAGTATCTGAATTGGAAAATATTATTTAGTATTCATCTTGGGTACTTTCTTGATAAGTGTATTTTTTGTTTTTGAGTAGTTGTTTACTTTCTTAGAGAACCATTTGAAATGTGGAGATTAGGTTAACCGTTTTTCTCCTGACAGGTTGTAATCTCAGAATGGGAAAATCACCAGGAAAATGGATCAAAACTGTACTATTTGGGAAAAAGTCATCCAGATCAAATTTGTCAAAGGGAAGAGAGGTAAAGCAATTAGTTAAAGCAAAACTCTAATCAATTTTAAAATATATTTCATATTAATTGCATGCGTGCATCGGTAATTTTCTTTTAAATGACATAATTGGTGGCCTAAGAAAAATAAATTTGCAAGTGTGAACATTCCTGATTTTAACTTCTGACTTCTTTTGCTGTAATTTCATGTGGAAGATTGTTAATAAAAGAGAAGCAGTGGTTACTTCCAACGTGTTGGAGAACGGTTTGGCCTTAGATCCAAACCACATTGAGATTGCTACAAATGAGGAGGACCTTGAACTGGAGAATGAAGAATCAGAAGTTACTTTACCTGAGAATCAAGAAAGAGACAGTATAGGACCTGTTGATCCAGATGCACCACATGATCCAGAGAAAATCAGGCAGGAGGTAGCAGCAATAAAGGCACAAGCTGCTTTCAGGGGTTACTTGGTAGGTGTCTCACTGTTTTCGAGAACATTAAGTAACTGAATTCCTTTAATTATTTAGTATAGAACATTAGAATTTTGAAGTGTACTCTGGGGTTAGATATCTTGGACTAGACTGCTAAAGGATAAATTGACTCTGAAGCTTATTTTCTATTCTGATTGTAAATTTAATTGTCATAATATCTCACTTGAGGTCTGGTGAGCCTTTCACACATGTACAACATACAAAGATGGAAATTATTTGTGAGAGGAGAAATAGGATTTGGGTCCAACTTAATATTACAAAATTGACTTGTAATGTGAAGAATGCGTCTCATTTATTCCATTAGTTATACACTTTGGTCTAACTCAATCTCATAAAACTAGCTTATGTTATGAGATGAGGGTTGTTTCCCATTTATACACTTTGACCTTATCTCCCGTTAGTATGGGAGTTGAGTTTTTCCCAACATAGCCCCTCTTTTCCAATACTATTGAGTCTGATAGGTGATCCATTAATAAATCTAGGATAAACTTTGTAACTTTGATACCATTTTAGAATTTGGATGAGTCTAACTTATTTTCACAAAACCGACTTATGAGGTTTACATTGTCTCTTATTTATATGAACTATTTTGGTTTTATCTCTAGTCAATGTAGAACTTGAGTTTTTCCCAACGTGTATTTGGTTGTCATTTATTTATGCATTTCTTCTGTTCAGTATCCATGCTTTTTAATATGAGGCAGTACTTTTCCCTTTCTAAGGTTCTTGTGAAGAGTTAGTGTTAAAACACGAGAACAAGGTGTTTAAAATCAAGTGTGGTATTTAGAGTTAGAATCACTTGACTTCTATACCCTTCATAAGTACCCAAGCACTAGGAGAACCCACTCCACAAAAGCTAACAATAAAGGGTAGAATCTAACACTTAAATACTTCATCCAGCATCCCACACTATGTAATGTATGATTTAGGCACCCCATAATACCCCAATTCCCATCAATCCACTCCCCAAATTTTTTTATTGGTTTTTTTATTTTGTTTTATAAAGTATTATATATAAGGTTGACCAATAAGTCAGTATAGCAAATAATTTATTTTGTAAAATAAAAGTTCTAATAATTTTCTTAATGTTAGTCAATTCACAGATGTTTTCCTGTCAGTTATCTACTCATCCCAGCTTCCATTTTCATGAGATTCTTTCCATCGAATACGTATTTCGTTGAGAAATAAATTGAAATCCTAATTTTTATACTACTTTCCTGATATTCGTTAGCATCTTATTGCAAGAGCTGGCACATGAACATTTTTAGCAAATTGGAAAGATGCTTGTAGAGTTTTGATTGTATCAGTGAATGAATATTGTAATATTTGATATTTGCTAATGGAAGCATCTTTTCTGAAGGCTCGCAGGGCATTTAGGGCTCTAAAAGGCATAATAAGGTTGCAAGCACTTATTCGTGGGCACCTAGTTAGGAGACAAGCAGTTGTTACATTGTGCTGTATGTATGGGATTGTAAAGTTTCAAGCACTTGCCCGTGGACTAAAGATTAGGAAGTCTAATGTTGGATTTGAAATCCATCAGAAGTGCGGTCTGTTTAAGCCTCTGGTACTGTTCTCTAAGAATGTGTAAATTATCAATGATTTATCATCTCATTTCTATTGTTTAAGGTGTTTTTCTGATTACGTGCATTAATGATGTACCTGACTATATAGATTAAATTAAAACAAAATGGTCCAATTAAATGTAGACATTTTGGCTGAACCAGGCAGGACATTTAAAACGAGGTACTTTTGAATTAAATATTACTAGATTCAGGATGACCTCTTATCACCCATTACATTTTTTTTTTGTAGCTAAACTTGTTAAGAATTGTGTTCTTCAATTTTTTTTGCCTCTTATTGAGCTGTATAGAATGTAATAATGGGACAAGTGAATAATATGTATTTATCAAATGAGGTGTGAAATTTCTAATGACTTTCTTTTATGGTGGATTGTTCACCAATCAGGTATTGTTAGCACGAAGTTCATGACTGAATCATGTAGAGATACAGAAGGAAGGATTATTTTGTGTAATAAATCTTCTGGAAAAATTACAAAAGGGGAATTCTTGGTAAATATGGGAACCTTTAATCACTCCATTGGTCAATGATGCTCAAAAACTTATAATAGAGGTTTATGAATAGCGAATTATGACCTAGCAACTTCAGTGATTAATTATTCCTAAATTGTAAGTAGGTTTACCAAGAATTCCGTTTTCTATTCTTTTTGGTCAGCCAAAGACAATATTATACAAAAAGGGATACCCAAAGCATGTACAAATACAAGAGGCCAGTGTCCTGTGATGTTAATACTATAACATCCCAACCATAATTCCTTTTTTTGTTTATTTTTCTTTCTTTTCTATTATTCTTGGTGCTGAGATTTTTCCCTCTGTGTTATGCATTTGTGCTTCAGGAGGGCAAACTTGGTGAGCCGGTTGGTATTTCCACAAAAATTTCAAAGTTGTCTGCAAATACTTTCATCCGTAAGGTAACTTTAACTATGCCATGAATGAGATACAAATATTTATTTTTGAGTTTGGCGTATTCTGGATGGAGTCCATTTGTGATTGAACAGTACTATAAATTTTGAGGTGACAATACTATAGTTTTAAACTTGAAAGGATACTTTAGATCCCCTTGGTCAATAGAACAGCAGGGTACTTTTCTCTATTGTTTTTTTAGTAAGTGGAACCGTCTAATTGCTCTCAACTGTAGAGGATTTCAAATTGGGATACAAACATAAGTTATCTTTTATTTCTCAAGAATGTGGTATTTCTTTTTCTTTATCAATGGAGTGATGAAATCTGATGTTCAGAAAGGTGAAAGAATTACACGTCTTTTGTTACTAGAACTGACTATTGGTATCCTTGAGCATGAGGCTAAGCCAGAAAGGGCTTTACATTACTTTAAAACCTGTGCTTTTGTATATTTTACAAATTTTCTCTAAGTGGATGTCATTATGTTCAATTGTCTTACCATAAATTTTACTTTAGTTAAATCTGAACCTCGAATTAAAAGGGTTTCTTCTATCAAATTTGTGTTTTGATCTGTTTTACTCAAATTGAGCTAGTGAAAATTTGGGCTTCTTGTTTCAGCTTCTTGCTTCATCAATTACAATAATGGCCCTGCGCTTGCAATATGTTAGTGGAGATCCAAATTCAGTGTTAAGCTGGTTGGAGCGCTGGTCATTATCTTGCTTTTGGAAACCAGTTTCCCAACCTAAGAAAATTCGAGACTCTAAATCTCAGAGAAAGCAGGGTAATATTTCAAATGGAGAAGTTCAAATTTCCAAGTCAAGACGCACTAACAGGAAGCTTCCTGTTGCTAGTTTTGAACCAGTCCCAGTGCAAACAAATCCTGAATTTGAGAAACCAAAACGTAATTTCAGGAAAACACCATACCAGGTGTCAGATCCAGAGCAAGACAATCCACAAAGTGAGCTTGAAAAGGTTAAACGTAACTTGAGAAAGATTCATAACCCTGTTGTTGAGAGTGCTGTTCAGCCAGAAGTTGAGTCTGAGACTCTAAAGCAGCATTTGGAAATCACAACAGTCATTCCAGGTAATGCTGGTTCAGAACAAGTGATCGTTACTTCTGAGGAAAAGATCAAGAAGGAAGAAACTTGGACTATCTCCGATGTGCCTGATATTGAAATTACTCCAAGACCATCATCGGTTAACAAGGAAGTGTCTAACATTCCAAGTAATTATCAAGTGTCTGTAGAATCTGAACCCTTGTCAGAGACAATTACTAAAGATAGAAACACTTCTCGTGATGAAGTTCAAAATGGGCTAGGCAATCTACCAGAGGCTATTTTTAAAGAAGACAACTCCCTATTAACAAATGGAGATTTGAGTCATAAAGATCTGACAGGTAATGAAAACCAGAAACCTACCCGTAAAGCATCAAATTTGACGAAACAGGAGAATGGGGAAGATGGCTTAAAGAATAGTCCAAAAGTACCAAGTTATATGGCAGCAACTGAATCCGCCAAGGCAAAGTTGAGGGCACTAGGGTCAGGATCCCCGAGGTCTGGAGAAGATGGAACTGAGAAAAACAACAACACTGCTGGTTCTGGGAGACATTCTCTGCCATCTTCAACTGGCAACAAGATTAGTTCGCAATCACCTAGGACACAGAGATCAGTTCCAGCAGGTGGCAAAGGGAGTAAAAAAAGTGACAGATCAATAGCATCTTCTAAAGGAGGGAATGGTATGACATAGTCCTTCACACATCTAGGAATTTGACAATGTCACGTTATGATTCACCCAGAAAATTACCATTTTTCAAAGAGTTTTAAAACTGAATTGTTAGTTTAAAGACACTTATCCAATCTCAAGTTGGATGAATGTCGCTGAGAAAGTTTCTGGTACTCTATACTTATAGTTTAGTGTCTTAACCGCTTATTCCAAAAGAAACAATCAACTTAGCAGAAGTGAAGTTATAATTTCCAGAATGAATCCGCTATATGCTGGTGGATGCCTTTGTTTGCTCGTGATTGATAATCTCGTGATTGATAATCATAAACTTGTTTATTCATCTTGCAGGTAAAGTAATTCAAGCAGAGTGGAGGAGGTGAGCAAGGTAACCTTGGTTTTCAGGGATTGAGATGTTGAACATCCTTGAGTCAATGTGATGAAAGTTAATGCAACGATGGGGTCGTTGTATGGCCTGCTTTAACCAGCTTATTTTTCCTGCATTCCGGGTGGTGAGTTGTACAACATAGGTTTTAAGTTTTGCATACTGCAACATTACAAGTCTATGCTCCGTTTGTCTTGGCTGTCCATATTGTATTTTTATCTCAGTGTGTGTGATCATAAACATTATTCGTGTTCCCAAGCTTGTGTTTGGACAAAAATGATCTGGTAACATGAGAAGATTTCTTTAGCCTTCAAGAAACTTCTTTTTTTATTTAGTGAAGGAGGGATCACATTGTTACATTTATTGTTGCAAGCCTGTGATGCATGATTAGGGTCTAGCTAGTGTAACTAAAAATACCTTTCAATACAGTGACTTGCTCAATAATATGATCTACCTTTTATTATTAATATAGAGACTGATATCAATGTAATAGCGGAAGTAACAAAAATGAAGAAAAAAAGGGGATTGTTAACGTTTATATTCAATATTGTTTGTTGTGTGCAAGGATTTCTTCCATAAGCCACTGTAGATTTCTTCCATAAAGCCCAAACTAGTATGAAAAGTAGCGTTGCACTGTAGATTTCTTGTTTTTCTTTTTCTTTTGAAAAACTATCAAAGATCAATTGTAATTGTAAGTAATACGAAGTTGTTCAATTCAAGAGTGGGGAGAATTGATATAACTTTTAAAACATTTTTCCATTAGCAAATTCTGAAAATATTTTTTCAAGGACTTGATTAAGCAGTTGGGATTTTTGCAAGAACGAAGAAATAGTATAATAGAGATAAAGAAGTAAAGATTTTACAAGAGATTTCAGGCTAGTTTGAATCAATTGATTTTACATCAAATATGAATCTACTCAACCTTAAATAATTCTTTTCACTATCTTAAAATGCCTATTTCACAATCGTATTACTCATGCACTTATACGGAAGATGCACAAGCAACTCCCTTAAACAATGCTCAAGAGAAAGTACTAGAAAAATGTCTATCAAAGTATTTTCTAAAATTTGTATTAGAGTATGATTTAGGTCGATTTTAAAAGGATAAATGTATACTATGTTAGATCTTTAGTGCTTTTTTGGTAGAAAATAAATTTTGAAATTTTTAGTGAAAATACAAATTAAAACATAATTTATTAAAACTAAAACGGAACAGATTATAAGAAAATGAAATCAAGAAGGTGGAAGGTCCATTCATATATTTAAAAACCAAACAACTCTTATTATCAGAGTTATCTAAAGAGTAAGATTCAAGTTTTAATAGGTAACTGGTATAATTAATTAAACTAATAATTTACTGAATGTATTTTGTGAAGATGATCTTTACGGATTTTTTCAATATTTTATACATTAAGTGGGTTTTTTGTGTCTTTCTCTTCGTGCTCGTCTTCAATTGGATTGTAGTGTTTATAAAAGACACTCTGACATTGAAGTTAGTAAAATGTGTCAAATAGTAATTAATGTTATAAAAAATAAATGTGTCTTATTTACTTTTATGGTTCTATTTTTTATAGACTAATTATAAATATTGTTGACCATTACCTATAAGGTAAGGATGAACCTAATGATTTATTTACCTTTGATACAAATTATGTTAAGTTAAATAATAATACAAGTAGAGTATTACAAATTGTAGATGAGAAAAAACAAGTCGACATGAGGTTGAGTAGGAACTAAACGGCTTGTGGTCAGATAATATTAGGTCATGTATCATAGACAAATCAAATTAAAATATTATTTAATTTATACACTACACAAATCAAATTAAAATATTATTTAATCTAATCATCAAATCTAAGATTAAGTTGACTTATAAAATTAGAAATGCAAATTATAATCCAAGTAGAAATATGAAATGAGAGAAGAGAAGAATAAACTCAGTATTTAATGATTGTGCAAAACTCAACTTGGATTGTTTGATATTGATTCCATGAATTGATAAAAAAATAATGTTCCATTGATGAAGAACGAAAAACACAAATAAAAAGAGAAAATAAAAGGGTAATTTTAGAAATTGAGAGAAAACATAGGAAAAAATACGGAGCTAGACTTTCTAAAGTTGCAAAGCTAAACAAATGATTATGTTTAGAATGCATTTAGAATATATATATATATATATATATATATATATATATATATATATATATATATATATATATATATATATATATATATGCTCTGAAATATGAAGTAAACATGAATCTATGTGTGAGCTTTAATCAAGTTCACAAGTAGTTTAATTACAAAAGTTCAAACTAATACAAAGAAAATTAAATCTAAAAATTTGTCTTAACTGCTAAAAAAATATAGAAAATAGTATAAAACTTCAAATTTAGCCTAACATATGTCCATTTTAAAGTCTTAAAAATGAATCCAATGTAACTAAAAACAGCCAAAATAATGTCTAAAGAAAAGTTATGATAGATGTATTACAAGAAATTGCAAAAATTAACAAAGATATAACCATTGTAGGGTGCTTTAATGGTCTTGTAGCACACGTCATGAAAAGTCACAATTGAATCATGGGTTTAAAGGTAGACAAACTGAACATTGAACTGTATTCTTAAAATTATATTAATTAAAAACTAGTTTCTCAAAATTGAATTGAAAATTAGTTCATACGAATTAAATTGAATTATTTTTTTCTATCAAATTGCACTGCATTAAACTATACTGAAACTTGTATTTTACTTTGAAAAATAACATAACTCGGTAGAGTCGGTCTCGACTTAAATTTGATCGAATTCAGCCAAATTTGCCACGGTTGAAAATTGACCGAATTTGGTCGGGACAGCCACGGCCAAACCTCGGTCAAGTAAGTTTCGACCAAAATTTATATGTATCGACCCACTAAAAATCAGTCGAATTTGACAAGGACAATCGCTATCGAAAATTGATCGAGTCAGTCCCAACCAAAATTCAACTGAGTAGGCCCCGACGAAAAATTGGTCGAATTCGACCAGGTCGACTATGACTAAAACTCCCTCGTATTTGTTTTGATCAAAATTTGCATTAAGGGTGAGCAAAATTAATTGAACTGCATTAAACTATTCAATATTGCACTTAACCAAAAATATTTCATCTAAGCTTAACTTAACTAAAAATAAGTTCAAACAAACTAAACTAAATTACTTTTTATGCTAACAAACTGAATTAAACTAAACTATTATTTAAAAACTTCGAAAAAAATAACTAAGTAGATAGGAAAGATTTGTCTTTAATCGATCGAAACGGGTCAGGATCAAAATTTGGCCGAATTTAGTCAAAATGGGCATAATCACAATGGAGTCAACCCTAGGCCAAAATCAATTGAATTAGGCCAAGAAACCAAAGACGAAACTCAATCATATCATTCTCGATCAAATTTCGGTCGAGTCAACCCCAGTCGAATTCGGATGGAATGGCCACAACCAAAACTTGGTCAAGTCAATCCTGACTGAAAATCGACCAAACTTGCCCTAGTCGAAAATCAGCCAAATTTGATTAAGATAGCCACGACCAAAACTTAGTTGAGTAGGACTTAATCGAAATTAGCCGAATTCAACCGAGTCGGCCTTGATTGAAAATTAGTGAAATTCAATCGAGACAATCACGGATGATCGAGATGGTACCAACCGAAAATTGATTGAATTTCGCTGAGTCAGTCTCAACTAAATATTAGCAAAATTTGGCTGAGTTGGGCATGATCGAAACTAGGTTAGGTCAGTTATAACCAAAATTGTGCTAAGTTGGTCCTTGTTGAAAATCAACCAAATTTGATGAGTTATCTTCGATTGAAAATCGATCGAATTTGACCAAGTTAACCCTAACTAAATTTGGTAGAGTCGATAAAACTGAACTCAACTGCAAGTTTAGGACCTAAAGTAAGTAAAAAATATAGAAAGAATTAGTTTTGAGTTAATGAGTAATTAATTGAATTGTAACTTTTGAAATTCGGTTTTTTAAACTGAACTATAAAATGTTATAATTTATTTTTTATTATAAAAAGTTGAATTTTTCTAGTTCAATACCAATGTAATTTAGTTAATTTTGTTTCCTGTAATGATTTGTAAGTCATTTGAGAAAAATAGTCTATTGACTTTAGATATAATTTATTATCTATTATAAAACATTTTGGTTAAATGGTTAAATTGAAAACATAATTGATTATATTTATAAATAATCTATTAACCATGAAAACAATGATTTTTTAAAGAATTAACAATCAACTATTATTCAAAGAGATAATTATTGATTATCATTGAAAAATGTGTTTTTAAAATAAATTATGTTGATTAAATGATAATCAATTATTACAAGTAATTTGTGTGCTCTTATAACACTTGTTTGCTTCAAGCGGTTAGAGTGTATCATTCATGCTTTTAAAATCCATTAAATTTTACTACCTTCTCACCTATATATTACTTAAGCACCATTACTGACTTGCTTAAGCGATATAACATACTTGTTAGAGCTTAAAAGGTACTAATCTTTTTATTCATACTTACTTAAGCCATACTTAAATATAGCTTAAGTGATCAAACGTAGTTGTTAAGGCTTAAGTTATGATAACTAAAGTGTCACAAGTGATTATATTCACATTACTCAAATGGTCCCATTCTCCTTTTTATTCTTTTATTTTTTTTTTCAATAAATTTCTTTATTTTCTTCCTAAAGTAATCTCATTTTTATTATTATTCTTATGCACTAGTGGAAAGCATTTTGTATTCATCCTTTTTTTATAACAAAAAATAATAAAGTATAGATAAATTTTACCATTTTATTGTAGATAGTTTTTATTTATTTTATAGATAATTTTTTATTATAGATAGTAATTTTAATTTTAAAAAATGGTTAAATTAAAAAAAATAATGGTTAAATTAATAAAACTTATTACTTAAAGGATAAATTTGATTCAAAAAATGTTACTGAAAAGATAAATTTCTTTTATATAGTGGTATATATAAATTTATATAACGTTAATACAACTATATAAATTTCTTGATTCTGCCACATTATATTGTTTTTTAGTAGTTTTTGCATTTTTTACTTATCTAGTTATTTTGTTAATAGGTATTAACATTTTTAATTTAGTTTTCATATTTTTATCTTTGTTATTTTATTTCATTTTACTTAAAAAGTTAAAATCTAACCATCCTTTCTCCCTTAAGCATGAAGGATCCAGAACAAAAAAGACCAAATCCAAAAATAAATTTGAACATACTGTTGAGTCGGATGAGATAAAATGTTAAATAAATAAAATTAAGTAAAATAGATAATTGTAGTTGAGTTTGGACAACGAATTGAAATTTTATGAATACCCAGTTCAACCCAAATTTATATTTTAATATTTATATATTTGTAAATATATTTTAAATTTTAAAATTTTATTTTTAATATGATACTATTTTAGTAAATAAAATTATAGTTCATTATAAAAAATATACATGTCACTTTTTTAGTTAAAAATTAACTATATTTATGTCATTTATTCAAAATAAAAATAATATTTTTCATTAAAAATATTAATTAATATAAATTCGTAATTTAAAAAATATGACCGAATTAATCCGCAACTTAAATTTGATTAACCAAATAAATTAAATAATCTTAATTTTAAAATATTAAATTTGAGTTATACTATATTGATATAGGGTTTAAGTTGGATTGGTAGGGTGGAACCACTAATCGAAACCAACTTGACTTATGTTCATCATCCACTTGTTCCTTTCCAGAAGATGATGATTTGAGTAATCGGATTTGACAGAGAGAATAGAGGATAAAATGATATTCCTTTTGAAGGAATTTATAAGTGAAAATAGAAAAATTAAAAGTAAAATTTATAAAAGTTTCAATGATTTGATAGATGTGAAAGATATTTTTCTTTTAAGATAATAATAGTTTAACAACATTTTTTTAGAATATTTTAATATCATGTCATTATAATTAAAATTAATAAAAAAATAAAATATAATTAATTAAAATTAATTTAAAATACCGGTAAATTTAATTTAAAATAAAATGTGAGCAATTAAAAATAATTTTAATTAAATATTAAATTATAAACAAATTAATATTATTATTAATTGATTACTTTTGACATTATAATTTTTATTACTATTTTATTTAAATGTGAATTATTTTCTACATTAACATTATTATCAAAAAATTTATATTTCTATATTATTATTATTACTTTTGGTATTAGGATTATTAATATATAAAAGATTGTAAATTTAGAAAAAACCAAAGGTCACTTGGTAAATGCATTCTTTATCCTCTCAAATCACTTCAACTTAGAAATAGAATCTCACATCACTTAATACTCTCCAAGTTTACCTTCAAATCCCTAATTTACTAATACGTAATTAAGTGTCATTTAAACGAATTCAACTAAGCTTCCGTACTCAGAAATCACTGCTAATTTATAACTAAAACACTTCCAATTCTAACAGTTTTTTAAGATCGCGAGAACAAAAACCATTACAATATTGTAAAAAGCTTTCCTGTACCATATGTGTGAAAAAAAATTACAACTTTCTAATTTGTAATTATTTATTTAATAAAACAAATTATAGAATTTGACCGAACACTCAAAATTAAACTGATGCTTTCTTGCTCATAACTGGAGTATTGATCATCCATGGCATCATTGAGTTTTAATTCAAAACTACAAATCAAATAAAAGAATGAAAATGACTTAAACTTAAGTAATTATACATATCATAAAAGAAGAAAAGAAAAACTCTTTAAAATAGTGAAAATAGTTTATCTCTACGTACTAGTCCAACATGGTGCCAATGGCCAAAAAACATGTACTCTGCCCTTTTCTGGTAATGCTATTTTATCATATTTCTACAACTGAAGAGATATTAAACTATATAAAATAAATTTAAAAAATCTAAGAAAAAAAGTGTATACATTAAGCACAGCCGCCCAGGACATACTCACCATGCCTTATTTTATTTTGTTTTTCCCACACATCTTTTTGGAAGCAATCATGTTTGAAATACTTTTGGTATTAAATGTGCTTGAGGTGTATAAATGTAGTGCAAGAAAGTACCTCAAACATAATTGCTGAAGATATTGCTGGAAACAAAAATAAAACAAATAGGACATGATGTTTCTCTCTGTACATTATCGCTGAAAATCACCTGGACTAACTTGACTTGGATCAATCACAATTCCATTAATTGGTCCTGCCCGGCTTAAATATATACGGTTTCTTGCAGAAGGTGAGGATGATAATTGAACGCCAGGAGGAATAGGAACCTTCTGCGAGTGGCCAGCAATGCATAGGGTCCCAGTATCATCTTGCTCCCAGTAAACTTCTACCATAAACCCTGTTGGGTTTTCCATAGATTCTGTTCCTGGAATTCCCACAAACCTAGCTCCTACGGGAATCTGCATGTTTATTGTATTGGTCAGCAGAAAAAGATTAGTTGCAACTCATTGAAATGAAAAGCAGAAGGGTAATTTCTACAACTTTGACTACTGTGATCAGGTATAAATATACAAGTATTTTATATTCACTACGTCAGAAATTCTTACAACCAATTACAACTCAACGCTTTTAGAGGTATATGTCTCAGGGTAGAAAAATTTGAAGCAAAATACTGCTCCACTGACCTGCACAGATTCCCCAGATGTTAAGGTCAGGGTTGTTAGCCTCCCTTCAGCTGTAGCGTTTTCTAGCTCTGCTTGTCTTGCAATATTCAAGAAAACTTCTTCGAGAGTTGTAAGACCAAGCTGGATGTCAGAAATGCCAAATTCTTCTTCTCTCTCTTGGAGCTCTGAAAAGAAATTCTGTTTGGAAAGCAATAGGAATATAAGACAATGTATCCCATATAATTAAGCACGATTCGTGGTCATGTCTGCCATTCCCACTAATATATAGGTCTACGTTACCTAAACAATATTCAGCTTTCTATCAAATACATGTAGTATGCACACATGATTGTAATTGCAACTTATATGTCCACAGGGAGTGTAAATATAGGTGCTAATCCTTGATTACAATCGTAAACTGTGACATTAAAGAGATACACAGGATTCGTTTCATATATTTTCTAGAAGAAAGGAATTACTTAGGTAACCAAGAACGTATTCCCAAACTATTAAAACAGGGTTCACAGTTAAATCGTTTTTCCCCCTTTAAGGCAACAAAGAATTTGTTCAACAGTCTGTCATTTATAATGAGTATTGGTGTTCTCTTTTAAGACACTAGATAAGTTAGCTAAGTCTATTCAAATTAATTATCATTAAGTCTACCAAGTTTGAAACGAACTAAAGATACAGAAATTTACATGGTCAGCAAAACCAGAGTTAACATTGTGACTCGGCAAAAATTTCAGCCAATGAGGATCGACTTAAACTAGGAAATTCCAATAATTTTCTGTTTCCATGCCAATCGGTATTTAAACAGTTAATATCCAAACCCTGTCATAGAGAAATTTAAAGGTGATGGACGAAGCCAAGGAAAGAAAGCTTACTGTCAGGAGCGCCTCTCTGTCATGGGGAATCACAAAAGTTATAAAGTTATTGGTCTCCTCTTTTGGCTCTACATCTAAACACTGTCGAAAGATTTCAGTGGTTAAAAACCCATACTAGTCATTGGAAATTTTTAAATCATTATAACAATTCATCTCACATTCTTAAAGAATTTCTTCACTTCCTCACGATGCTCTGTAGATATTGCATCACCATTGGTAGGACTGCGTTCATTGTTTCCATAGAAGCTGATATTAGCAATAAAACCAGTACCAAAGCGTGATTTCAATCTGATTGAGGTGCCAATGCAGCGAAGCCTTCCTTTTGCCATGATTCCTATGCGGTCACTTAGAATGTCAGCTTCTTCCATAGAGTGAGTCGTAAGAACAATGGCACGCCCTCTTTTTGCATTTTCAATTATGTCCCACACATGCCTTCTTGTTATTGGATCCATACCAGTAGTCTATGAAATTCAAATGAAAGATTAATCTTGTAATCATGTCAACAGAATATATGCATGAAAGGAAAATACTGTTGTACATACGGGTTCATCCAAAATGACTAACTTAGGGTCACCAATAAGCGCAATTGCAACACTGAGACGGCGCTTCATACCTCCACTGTAACTTCCAGCTCTCACTTTGGCTGCATCCGTGAGTTTCACCTCTGCTAATGAAGTCTGGGTAATCTGCATTTTTTCAGAAGAACTTGAATTAAAAGGAATGAGAGAAAGTATTCGAAATAGCTCATGCTAACTTCAAATATTTCACACACACACATAATCATTGGTTGTACAGAACAATTTCAGGCCTGGAGAAGACATACTGATTTTATGGAAGCGGGGGACAGGCCTTTAATAGTAGCAAAGAGTTGGAGGTGTTCTTGGCCAGACAGTGCATCCCATAGTATATCAAACTGCAGATTAGAATAATCAATAGTAGGTGTCAGTCATCCGTTAATAGGAAGAGAAGAAAATTTTATTGTAATTGAAAATCATGTTGGTGTGTTGTGAGAATGAGAGAGAGAGAAACACCTGTGGACATACTCCTATAAGCTTTCGAATGTTTGACATGCCAATAGAACTTCTGATTGAATGTCCATAAATCAACGCTGTTAGAAAGAAATAAAATGGAAGTGTTAACATACTCTTCTTGACTTCTGTAACTTTGATTAATGAATATTCAATGTAGTAGTTAAAGACAGAGACACAGATAGAAAGTATCACCATCTCCGCTAGTTACTGGAGTTATCCCTGTCAAACAATTAATAGCTGTGGTTTTTCCAGCTCCATTGGGTCCTAGAAGACAAAACAACTGATCCTTTGCAAAGTTTACCCACAGACCCTGAAAATAATTTCAGACTAGCACATTGAACATCATCCGGATAAATCTCCAACATGTTGCCGTATTGAAACATGAAATATCCACATCCAGATAAAATATTAAAGTTGGGGAGGGGGAGAGGAGTTCCAGGAAACAAAATATTGATAATCATGATCCAAAATGAGGTCAAGCTGAAAAAATTCTGCATGCTTGTAGTTTGCAAGACTATTTGATTGAACTACACCCATGCTACTATGGAAAAAGTTTTTCATAAATCAACTAATTCCAAGTACTCAACATAGGAGCCCTTTGTAGTTGAAGCATGGATACTACAATGCACAGACCATCTTTGCCTCCTTGTCCTGACTCTTGAGATTTCACTTCTAATGAGAAGATTTTGGCCTTATCACGAACTAACAACCCAAAGAAATGTTTCATGAAAAACAACAAGTTTTCTTCTAATCACCCCTAACTTCAAGGATATAAAGTTTAACAAGAAATACTCTACCTTAACAGCAGTGTAAGGAGCAGTCTTTGTACATTTGCAGCAGCAACCAATGTTCCGTGTACCGGCATAGGTCTTCACAAGGCCATGTATTTGAACAGCAATATTTGCATCAACCAGACCTTCTGTTAGTTGCTGTTTCACTTTGTTTTCTTCATCAAGGACATCTTCATCATCAGGTGTACTTATTTCCTGACGTGGGTTTGAACCTACACAACTACAAAGCCCACCCTCTATAGGGACCGGGAAGTAGTGTTAAGCCATAAAGAGCTGGAAGGAAGAAAAAAAAAAGGCTTAATACCCTATTTTGTCCCCAGTTTCGCTCGACAATGTCAAATTAGTCCATCCTTTAAAAAGTGTGTCAATTACGTCCTTACTTAATAAAATTTATATCAATGAAATCCCTTCCGTTAAATCCGTACAAACGGCGTTAATTATTTTTCTCTCTCTTCTATTAAGACCGTTTGTACGGATTTAACGGAAGGGATTTCATTGATATAAATTTTATTAAGTAAGGACGTAATTGACGCACGTTTTAAAGGATGGACTAATTTGACATTGTCGAGGGAAACTGGGGAAAAATTAGGGTATTAAGCCAAAAAAAACAATCAAACCAACAAATTAATCACCTTTCACTCTCTGACCCCTTCCAATCCAATAATTGGGATTTAGAAAGTAGAATACTGACTTCCTCACACCCGATGCATTAGGGATTATATTGTCAAAATAAATGGCCAGAACAAACCAGAGAACGAATGTACCCGCAAGCCATTTATAAATATCATCCTGTCAATGAAAAGAAAAAAATAGGGGCTAACTGCAGTAAGACAACTAAGGCTGAGGGGAAGGAAGGATCAAAGCAAATACAGAACTATGTAGCAGAAAGTAAAAGGAAAATGCAACCAAAAGGCTTCTTAAAATGAAGTTTATGGAGTAGGAATTTAGAGGTCAAATTATTGCATACAATAGTTATCACACAGTCTGCATCAGTATGAAGGCATTCTCCTCGTCTACTCCAGCTAACACCATCGACTTCGGAAGTTGCAACTGCATCTGAAAGCACTTGTATACCTTGAGAAAAAGGATTGGGTGGGAATAACGACCACAAATCTCGTAAAGTTTTGGAAAAACTATCCGTGTAAGGAAATCCTGCCTGTACCACTAGCTGCAAACAGAAAAACAACAGACAAAGAACGTGAACATTCACTTTCTACCACTAAAGAAACCTTGTCTACAAACTACAAAGCACCAAAAGGATTCACACCTGAGTCAAAAAGCCCACAATAAATATAGAGAATCCCATTGTTGTTGCCGAAGATGACTTCTTAATGAAAGCAGACAACATGAAGGCCAAGCCAGTCTAAATAAAAAGGGAAGCCATATTACACATACAAATCTAAATGAACACGTAGATGCAAACAGTAAGACTGGAAGAATGCCATAAATTGCTCACCATATTAAGTTCAAATAGGAAGAAAAAGACAAACAGGACCGCGAAACTGTTTTTCAAGAAAAAACTGAACTGGAACATCATTCCAAAGAGTACTATGAGGAGGGAAGATAGGATTGTGACAACCGTCTCCCAAATGAGCCAGGACGACCAGTAAGCAAAGTCGTAAAGGCCCATCATTGTCATTGACTGCACGAACAAAGGAACAACAATTTAAATGATAAAAATATTGCACAATTTCATAGGGGATGAGCATCTGCAAAATTGATTTTACAAAACTAATGTTAATTTTAAAGTAAATTATTTAATTTGGATATTTTTATTCTGGAAACAAGTTAGTAATAAATTTCACCATGAAAATTCTTATCTGTCGCTACAGCTACTTAAAATTGTTTAATTTGAAATCCCTTTCGTGGTCAGAGTTAAAACACGAATATTTACTTAAAATCATCGTAACTGCTGTTTCAATACAATTTTAGATATTGCAAGTTGAATGGAACATCCACGTTGGTAAAATACACAGGAAAGTTTTATACTACATCCGTACCTGGCGAAGTTTAAGCTCTTTCTCCGTCACCAAAGAGCTTATCTGAAGAACAAAATTAAACATAGCAATGGCGAGGAAAAACGCGGGACCAATTGTACCCACGGCAGAGAAAGGAGTCAAGGAAGGGTGAGCGAATTCCCTCAGAAACACATTCCAACTGAAACCCGGGTCTGAAATCCCACAAATTCATCAATTAAATCGAACTATAAACAAAAAAAAAAAAATCAACTCTGAATAATTTTGGTACCTCCAATAAGGTGTCTGGCAATTTCCCTCTCGGCGGCAAGCTGAAGAGGAAGTTGAAACGACATAGTAGGGTCCTGATATTTGCCTCGCCACTGAAGACTGGTGGAATTGGTCTGAAGACCGTAGCTTATAACGGTGTCGTTTAGCTGCGAGAAATGAAGCGCCCCTGGACAAGTCATAGGGTTGCTGAACAGCCACGCATCCACTTCGGTCTTGTTCTTGAACGACTTCACCTGCACGCAGCTATCCGTTATATGCGAATAATTAATTGCTAATTCCCTGATAAAATTTTAGATTGCGAAGAGAAATGACGTGCCTTGGAGGAAGGGATGGGTCTGCCGGGGTTGTTGTTCATGATGCGGGTGACGATGGTTTGGAAGATGGGGTTTTGGTCACCGCTCCAAACGAAGTCGTAGCATGGGACTTTGATGAAGAACTTGTCTTCACAGGGAGTTATGGGCGGAGACGGTTCGGTGGGAGGGTCGGTGACGGTCTTGTAGGCGGAGGTGGTCGACGTCTGAGCCTTAATCGCCTTGTCGATGACGAAGATGAGGAAAATGAATATGAGAGGAGAGAGCAATTGCAGAAGACTCGCTCTCTTGTTCCGCCATGACAGTAACAAATTTTTCTTCAACAGAGCTCTGAATTGTTGCAACACCAATGGCAAACCGGTGAGGGTGGTCCTCATGGTTTCTCTCTGTGTCTGTCAGTCACTCAGTCAGTCACAGGTGGGTGATGGAAGAAGGAAATTTGGAATGTGGAATATATAAGAGAGTGTTGTTTTCCTCTTTCAGTTTAAGGTTGTGCAGGTGAAGCAACATCGTTAATCGTGTTCCATAAAGAGAAAGCGCGGGTTTTCGTTTTCCGTCGTCATTCTCAGAAGGGTACAAATTAAGCGTGCTTCCACTTTTGACACTGGAATGCACCCGAATTTACGACTCCTGCCATTGTGTCTTCTATATTTAAAAAACATATTAGTACTATTTTTTTTTTTTAAATAATTTTTTATTCATAAACGTTGAATTTAAAAATGATTTATAGTAAAAAATTATAATAAAGAAGAAACTTTTTCAAATCAAGTTTGATTGATAAAGTTGATAAACGCGTTACAATATTCTGTTAGTGGATATCGATTAAAAAAAGAGTTAAAAATAGCTCCAGAAAGAGAGAAACAAATAGCTTTAGAAAGTAAAAAAGAAGATATAGAAAATATTGAGAAAAAGGAAAACTATGAATTTTAAAATTAATAATGAAATAATTATAATTTTAATTTACATTCTTGAACATGACATTTTCAACATTTATTTCTTGAAAATAACCATTTCAAATAAGAAAAATCGGTTCCCACACTTATTAATTTAAATTTTAAAAAATTACAATACAATTGTTTATATTATCTAAACTATTTTTATCATACGAAAAAAAAGTATATAAGTACAACTATTTTAATTTCTTAGTTTAATTAAATAATACTTAATTGTAGACATTTTAAAGATATCGTTTAATTCTTTTAACAGGACTACAAACCTTTTAAATTAAAAAGATAAATAAATATTGAACGTCTATAATACTTAATAATTCATGAATATTTCTAACACTTATAATGTGAAAAATAATGTTTACTTTTAACGCATAAAATAAATTTATAACCACTATTAGAATATTATTAATATAAATTTTAAAAAGTTTGTTATTTATACATGTTTAATTACTAACTATGTATTAGATATTTAAAATTTTATTTATATTTTTTAATTAATGAAACGTTTTTAATTATGATTTGGGAGGAAGTGAATGAATAAATTTGACTAGATTTAAAGAAAAATTTTGTTTTGTTTTTTTAAAGAATTTAAAGGTGAAAGTGAGTATAATATATTTAAGAATGAAATTGGTGATTGATTTGACGTGTGATAGATAAAAAAAACTTTAATAGATAAAATAAAATTACAAAATTGTCTTTGTTATTAAAAGTTAATAAAATGATTTTGGGATTAGTTTATATTATATTTTAAGAAAGATGATCAATAGTTTTGAAAAATAAAAATAAATGTTAAATATTTAGATATTAAATATTACTATGGTTATTATTTTATTGACATTACTAATTTTTCTTTTAATATTTCTACTAAAAGAACAAATATTCGTACCAAGAATTTTTCTCCCCAATTGCATTCCAATAGAAGTTATGTTTTTCTCTTTTTTTTTTTATAATATTGGTTTCAAATGCAAGTACCATAGATAGAAGAAAATATTTATGGTCTAATTGAAAAATATTACTATTTAAGAAATGTTTTCCTTATATCAATTAGGTTAAGGACGAAAAATATCACACTGCCACATGAATGTGACAAATACAATATTATAAAAAAACATCTTATGACCATAAATTTCCTCCACTTTGACGAGATAGGATGAGAAATCTACAAATGTGAACAAAGCAAACAAAATTCAAAATAAAAATAATTATATATTTTTAATATAATTTTATATGATATTTAATATATTTTAACAACAATTTTAATAATATTTTATCACTTTTTAACTAATATTCTCAATATTCTAATTTGTTAAACTTTTTTTAGCATCTTCTTTACATTTTCATGGCATGTCAATTTTTCATTTTCATTATCTTTTAAAGTTAATTTTTTATAAAGTTAAAATTCTTAGTTGATTCAAATTAATTCAAAACTTTCAAAAGAAATCCAATCATTTTCACTCAGGAACTTCAGAAATTAATGACTAACTTCAAAATAATACATTTTATATGAATGTATCATTAAAATAATAAAAATACAAACGAAAAAAAAAATACAGTGAAATAACTAAAAGCTATTAAATAACTTCAAAAATTAGAATGAGAGAATTATTTCATAAAACAATGTACAACATAAACAGATAAATTTACATTATATGATTTTTTAAAACAATAATGAAAACATTAATTGAAGTTTATTTAGTTATATATCTATGACATAAATAAAAAAGGTTTAATAGTTTCGTTTCATAAAGATGCTTTTATTTTATTTTATTTATTCCATTTTAAATATTTTAAATTTAGTCGCCTTTTTCATAAAAATAAGTTAGTATAATATATTTTCGTATTATATTTCAAGATCGATTACCAAAGAGGATTCTCATAGATAATAACCACGTATTATACAAGGACATTTCGGTCATTTCGATTCAACACGGTGAAGGACAAAATTGTCATTCGGCATTAATATGAATAATAAGACCTTGGAAGTGTTGACCACGTACTTCGATGTGATCAAGAAGTGAGAAAACAAATTTAAAAAACTTAATTGAAAGGGATTTTGGAGAAAATATAATCAAAACTCAAACAGTTTACGTGCTGAGTTTGTAAAATTCAGTTTCTCACTATGTTTTTAGAAAACTAGGGCCACCAGGGTTGAATTTAACACCTACAAAATTATTATTTTTTGTTGACCATTGAATTTTTATTTATTACTTTTCAAAAATATTATTCTAGTTTATTAGGTATTATTTTCTTAAATAATATTTGTTAAAAGAAAAAACTTCAATGCATAAGATGTCTATTCAGCCTTAAATTTGCAGTTTGAAAATTCAGCACGAAAAAAATAATGTCATTGGGATTTGCATTTTCCGAGAAACACACAAAATTTGAAACTATAATTTTTATTGTTATTTTTATTAAAAAAAATGCATAGCCAAAGATCAAAGGTTACCATATTTAGAATATTGAATATTGAAAGGGTACTTTAATATAAAAAGAAATATGAGGTACAATATAAAAATTAATATATTTTTCGTTGTGCCTGTCAATTTCCATTATGTCAAGATTATTGGCTAATGTTTGAATCCGTTTATATCTACCTAACCCATTCAAATCCTTATGAGATAAAAATAACTTATCAACAATAAGATTGAATAGTTTAAAAATGCATTAGTGAAGACTCTACATGTAAAAACTACCAAATTATAATTCAATTCTAAATCTTCAACATAATAATCCCTTAAGTTGCTAATTATGGTTTTCGTTAGTTCAGAAGGTGGCTTTTGAACTTTCACTTCGTATTTTTAAATTTATTTTTATTGAGTTCTTTGAAAAGACATATTAAAGATGGTCCCTATAAAATTGTAGTCTCAAATCACGAACCGTGTTATATATAAGAAACTTTTACACCACCTTTAACTTAAAACATTATATTAAAACATTATTATATATTTACTTCTTTAATCTCCACTGATTGAGAGACTTGATACTTTTATTCAATAATTAAATTCCTCAATGTTTATTTTTACATATCTTTTTATCTTTTCTTTTTCTTTGTTTTGTAATTTCGCTTCATAACACTTCTTGTTCTAATTTTTTTTCAAATTCATTCAATATAATTTTTCAACTTTTTTAATCGCAGTGTAATTACTAGTGAAAAATATAAAATAATGATTATTTATTATAACAAGTGCAATCCATATGTTATAATAAATCACTTACTATTTTTTATTCATTAATAAAATAAATAAAACTTATTATGTCTATAATGCACGTGTCATACAAAATTGGAGTGGTGACGTTTGTGTATAATAGTCATGTTTATTATATCTATTAAAAATATATATTTGTTTAATATAAGATCATCATAATGAGTTATTTACTATATATTTTTAATTTTAACTGATATAATAAATTCATTTTAAGTTGTTCTTTGTTATCTTTTCTTCAACAACAAAAGCAATGAAGCTTTAAACTCCTACAAGGAAACTAACTATAATCTAGTTCATTCTTGAGTTCATACTCCAATTAACCATTCAATTTTATTATGATTGACACTTAGATATGTGTTTTGGTTTGTTCACTCTTATCCACCCGTTTGTGGTGTGATTCTTGTCCTAGTGTGTGGTTCATGTCTTGGTTCGTAGTGTGATTTGTGCTTTATTTTGTGGTCCAATTCATGCTTTATTTATTTAATTTTTTGTTTTACGTCATTCTTAGGTACTGGTTATCGTAATGGTATGTTGACGCAATCTCTTTCACTTTTAATCACCATTCGCTAACAACATTTTAGATTCTCCATAACCAAGTTTCACTTTGAAGATGACAAAGATATTCCTGCTATGTGAGATTCTTCTAATCCATAGATCCAAATTCGATGACATCTTTGTATGTTCTCCTTTTGAATGTCTATGATTTTTTATATGCAACGTTTAGTTTATTTATTTCAAAGAAGATTAGATGTATGAGAGATGAGTTGGTGTTGTAATTCACTTATTTAAAGTCTAGTGAGATACAAACCAATTAAGGATAAAAGCTAGATAGAAATAAATCAAGTTCTTTTGGGTTTTAATACATGAGGTAACATGAAAATAATTTGTTACCTAAAATTTACAAGAATTTTCATCAAGATTGGTCCTCATTTTTATTAAAAATAGTCAACATGATCATTTATGTCAAATTGGTGTGACATGATTTATAGGATGACAGTGTAACATTGTAAATGACAATGTAACATTGTAAATGACACATGACAATGAAATGTTGGTGTCATGAAAGCATGTTGAACAATACCACATTATTTACACATTGTCCACTTTTGAATAATGTGGTAGTCTAAATAACATGTGACAATGAAGAATTGACGCCATCTTATATAACCTAGAGATGACAATATCATGTATTATTGTTGTCACACTCAAAACAATGTCAACATCAATTTAACCAATATCTACATCAATTTTTTTTTAACAAAAATAAGGATTATGTCAAGAAACAAAAATGAAAAACCATATTAAATAATTATATTAAAAATTAGGAAAAAAATTGTAAAAAATATAACTTATTAGAGTTTAAAAATACATTTTCATACATCACTTTGTGTTTGATTGGATATTGGTAGAAAATATATGAGAAATGTTATTTTTACTTCAATCTTTTATAACATGTTGATAGGGGGAGCATTAGACTCCAAACATATTGATTTTTAATGATGAGTCGTTAACAATGAGTAGAAAATGTTCTAATCATTCTTGCACAACATAATTGGTAAACATTTGTTTAAAACATTAAACATGTTTGTGTTAGATGTATATAGATCATGTGTAGATGAATGAAATATGTTTAAACAAGTCAAAATAGTTCTAATAGTATTAATTGATTACATAAGTAAGATAATTCATTAAAAGAAGCCATAATACATAGAAAGTAAAATCGAGAAAAAACTGTTTGTTATAATCAATTATATAAGTAGCATAATCGATTAAAACATAAATTTAGGCATAACCTATTACGCATATAGTCTAATGTGTTAGACAATGTGAAAAGAGGAAAAAAAAGACATAATGATATTTTAATAAATTACATAAGTGACATAGTCGATTAAAACAGAAACATTGGTCTAATCCATTATGCTAACAACCTTATTTGTTAGGTTATTTAAAAGAAGCAGTATAAGGCATAACTGTTATTTTAATCGATTATATAAGTGATCTAATTGATTAAAACAAAAACACAAGCATAATCGATCAAACTGCAACAAAATCTAATTTACTAAATAAATCAGATTGGAGACTTGACTCAACAATTTTAAATTGGCAATATACTGACATTTTCTCTGAGTTTGAGTACATGCATTTCCAGAAGAGTTCTTGGAGGTTTTATAGCTACATTGGTGAAGAAGAAAACAAGAAATCCATCAAGACTCAAAGGAGCTTACTTCTTCAGATTCTTATACTTTGTTTTTTATTTGATACTTGTGCTGGGTAGGCCATGTTAGAGAGTGAGTGTATCCTCTCTTGTATTGGTTGTATTAAATTTGAGTGTGGTGAGGATATCAATTGAGTGCATCATTGTATTCTTGAACTCAAAACTTGATTAGTGGATTACCCCAACTAAGGTTGTTGAGGGAAGACTGGATGTAGGTTTCTTGTAAGAGCTGAACTAGTATAAATCTTTGTGTGTTTTATTCTTTCTTTTATATTTCTTTACTTGATTGATTTAAATACCCTTGACTAGTGATTTTAAGATTAAATATTTTTTAATGATTTAAAAAACTTTTGAAATCCAATTCAACCCTTCTTGGCTTGAGATGTAGGGACTACTTTTCTAACATAACATATTACGTGTAGATGAAAAAAGTAGAAGAACAATGAACAACATTATATAATAACAAGAATAATATCACAAATATAGAATAATACTATGTAAAAACTTTTATAACATGTCGACTACTCTCTTGTACCCTTTAACCCTAAATATACTTGCGCTCTCTAAACCAAGAATTTAAACTAAACCTCACAATACTTTAGTCTAAAAATATAAGAAAAATCAAATATAACCTTAAAATATTTTTAATTAGAGTATCTAAACAGAGTAAACTTTTAAGTTTATTATATAACTACAATCAATCACTCAATTGTTTATATTAAGTGATGTAAGAATTTTTATTAGCCTAACATATATTTTTATATACATTGAAAAAAGAAGTAAGAATATTTATTTTTGTAACATCCCAAAAATATAACTTTAAACTATATTTAAGAGTACTTACATTTACAATCAAATAGAACAGTTACAGGAAATATAATTAACTTACAGTTATCCTAAAATAACCATAAATTTAAAACTTACTAAAATCCTACACTGAATACAAACCATAAGAGCAAATCGAACGGTCATACAAGAGATGTATCATCCGAACGATCATACAAGAGATGTATCAACCAAACGGTCCTATCCTAAGGGGTTGAAGACTCCTCGCTTAGCACCTGCTCCAAGGAACCCTCTCCGCACTCTGCTCACACCCACAGGGTGATCATTGCAAGGACGTAGATGACCGAACAAACAACATGACAAGACAGGAAAATAAGGGTAAGCTAATGTAATTTAATTAACCATGTTAACATACAATTCAGATAAACATATAATACAATCATACATATATAAAAATCATATGATCATATTACAACCGACCACTTTAATCTGACTGTCCGGACTAGTATGAATATGTAGCTTGAGGCCGTTCGTGCACCCAGGTGGTGTAGTAACTGCAAAACCATCAGTTGCCACCCGATGTTAGTCTGTTATAACTTACCCAATAACCTATGGGCTATGACCTCCTGCCATTCTCACACAATGCATTACCAATCTCTACTTGAGAATTGTAATCATCATAATTTCAGGATGAACTCCATGAACTTCACTTTCCATATTCATACTATAACACCACCTTGATACACTTTTCACTGAGACATTCCTCCTTGGAATTCTCTTCCACATTACTTGAAACATATGCCTTATTGAAATATCCATAAAATTTCCCATACACAGTAGATCAATACAATTATCTTAACCCATCAGAGTCAAACAGTAAAAATAGCATTAGAACCAAATATTCATTCAAAGAACTGAACGACAACAACACAAACCTCGAGTACGACCGAACGAAAAAGATCAATATAATTTATGAACAAGACCGAACAGAAAATACTCCCAACACACAAACATGACCAATTAGTCGAACACAATTTCGAGGGTCGAAAGCTAGAACAACCGAACACTCAGTGTAAGACCGAGCGGTCTTTCACTATCCATAGAACAGGACCGAACGGTCCATACTACCAATAACGAGCGCTAGTAAAGGATCGAGCACTACCAAAAACGAGCGCTAGTATGAGACCGAACACTACAAAGAACGAACGCTAACACTAGCATAACTGCTACTACAAGGTCGAGCGCTATAACCTAAGACGAACACCAATAGTTTAGTCCGACCACTTAAGATTGATCTTGAATATTATTATAAAACTTAATACTACTAAGAGACCCCACAAACTACTAAGAACGATCGCTAATATAAAACCGATCACGACTAGGAGACCGACCACTCTCCTAAGACCGAGCGGTCATGCACGGGTAAGACTAAAGAGATCTAACCTAATTAACGACCAAGTATCTGAACCTGAATGAGTGCTCAGTTTTCTACCTAATTATACAAATACTTCTGCAGATTTATGAACCAGCTAGATTTACCAAAACTAAATATTTTTCCCAATTTCACCATCACACTTCCTCACAATTCACTTAGTCATTGAACCAAAATTATACAACATCATAAACCTCATGAACATAACATATAATAGTCCACACAAATATCACCGAACATCAACTCATTCAGATCAATATGCAGAAAACTTCAACATTTCCAATATCAACCAAACATCCCATCATACCACCATTTGAAACATGCAACCATACTAACATGCAACAATCCATACACAGAAGAATCATAATTAAATCACTAGCTTCCCTTACCTCTTAACCGAACGAGAATCTTCTACCTTTCCAAAAGTTTGCTCACACTTCCATAAAATCCCCAAAACACCTATATCTCACTGATTGATGAGGATAGACCACCAAAAGACCATAAATGTGATCAGAAATGGGAAGAGGAAGCTGATGAACACATGCAACCAGAAACTTGGCTTGCATGTGTCAAAATGTTTCGGAATCTCACAAGAGTTCAAGAAATCGAGACTTACCAACTCTAAACAAGACTTTGATCAGTGGAAAATGAAACCCTTGATCTCATAAACACCTATGGAGATTCTGATCATTGATCAGATGAACCAACAGTGAGTAATTTTAAAAAGAAGGAGAAAAGAAGAGAGAAGAAGGAGAAAAGAAGAGAGAAGAAGATTTAAAAAGAAATGGTTGTATCAGAAAATGGGACGAACATTTAAAAATTTTCTTTATATAATAATATTATTTTAATATAAATTATTCAATCCCATTATTCTTACATACCTGTCCACTCCAAGATCTTTAAAATTCTCGTTTCTTACCATCTTGATGTTTGATAAAAAAACTAAGTATTAAAATTCTCGTTTCTTACCAATGTTTGATAAAAAAACTAAGTATCTTTCATTCTAAAGACACATTATTCACATATGTTTATACCCATCTAATTTTAATATTCAAGGAAGCGAAAGTGACATTCCCATAAAAAAAAGTTATTTATCATTACACTTTACGAATTTTTTAAATTTAAAAAATGTTCCTAAAAATAGTAAAATATAACTAAATGTATTAAAAAAGCAACATTCCTACTTATTATATTTCAAAGAATATCATTTATAAAAAAAAGTATCATGACTCTACCAATAAAATATTTTGTTGTTTTTTTAAAAATGTTTCTGAGTGTAACAAAAAACAACTGTGACCAGTTACCATAACAAGTAAAAGTCATTGATCCATCAAAGACCATATTATCGACTAATATCCACCATATTGAAAAAGGAAAAATCAGTCCAATCATCCAGGTAGGGATATCAAAGCCAATCATGAATGTTGACATTATTCAATTTGTGTACCTTAGTTCCACGACAATATTTAGAATTTTCATGAATCCAGGAAGGAACTAGACAATTTCTGTTGTGAACAAGGTTGCTTTGTCCACCATAATGTTTTAAGTTTTCTGCAACGGCAAATTATTATTTTTTAATATAACAATTTAAAGAAATCTTCTTCTTTTTTACTGAAAAGGGAAATATAGGATAGATCTTCCTCAATCATAATAATGATTAAGAAACAATAGAGACACTCTTCTCAATACCTTTTCTATTATTGTGTAGACATAATATTTTTAAAATTTGCTATATTCTCTCTTGATTTAGTACTATAATTAAAAAAATTAAAACTCCCAACCAATTTTATCCAATAATATAAAATATTAAAAAGAGCGTTGTTAGCTTTTGTATTACTCTTTTTATACATATAGAAGGACATTTGCCCATTATATATATATTGTCAACAGTTTTTTTTGACGTTAGTTTACGTGCCCATGGGAAAAACGCGCCAAGTAAAAACGGAACAGGTGGATTTCAACGTTACAGAAAAAGTCTACCATGGGAAAGGTCACGGAAAATGCTTTCCATATAATAGTCAACATTCATAAAAGAGGACAGTCTAGTCATTTAACCAAGGGTATATCCGGAAGAAAAAAAATTCACCTGCCTTAAAAGATTCTCGCGTTCACACTCCACAAAAACACCATTGTTGAAAATAACATCAAGATTCAGGGACAAAACGGTCAAACTGCGCAACATTATATAATATATAATATAAAACACCGTCCGTTTGAAGAATTTAACGTTTCAGGACTCAGGCAACTTTAGCAGAAGCATGGCAAACGAACCTGCGAGCTTCTGGACTCAAGCAAACGCTCTCCTTAGAAAGAATTTAACGTTTCAGGTAACTTTTTCTGCGTGTTTGATTTGATTATTAGAGTTTGAGAAGCACGTTCAGAAGCTGATTGAAGTAGTTTCGGTTTGGTTTGAGTCGCAGAGCCAAACGTGCGTTATTCATTACGAGTTTCTGTTATTGAGGAGTGGTTTTCATTTTTTCAGAAGCGAAATGTTAAAACAAACGTTCGACTCATCATGTTCCCGTTCCTGCTGTGTCTGTTGCTGGTTCTGCTTCAACGCCTAGTGGATTCTCAATTGGATAAGGCAGAGAACAAGTGTGGGTGCGAGTGTGTGAGGAGAGAAGGGGACACGTGTGTGGAGGAGGAGTGCGGGATTGAGCATTCGGATTTGGACCAAGTGACAACCTGCGCCATTCCAAATCCTCCAGAATGGTCTCCTCTGTTGCAGGTGCCGGCTCCGCAGTACCGAGCTGTGAGAACGGACAATTTTCCCTTTTCCGATTATCCAAACGCCTCCTGCAGGAGGAATGGCTCCTGTCCTGTCACTATGCTCTTCACTGGGACTAATCAGTCTTTTGGAGAAAGTAAAATTATGAATTATTGAATTATATTTCATTCTTTTTTCTTACTTAACTAACTCTTCCTTTTCTCTTTTGTAGTTATATCTGGGAATATGATCCCAAGTTCCTTCACTGCTATAAACAGCTCTGCTGTTATGGCTAGTTTGGCAGCAAATGTCGCTGTGAGTTGCTGTTTTTATTAACTTTGGGTTAAATCAATTTTTCGTCTCTATTGTTTAGTGAATTTGTTATTTTATGTAAAAATTTGATGACACATTTAGTCCTTCATTATTTTAAAATGAAACAATTTTATTTCGATATTAATACTTTTTCATGATTTTTAACAGAAAGTGTTGACCTTTCCTTAGAGGATTACAAACGTTTGTTATTCATTCATATAAAATGTTAAGAGTCATGTTTAGCATTAAATTTTGACATAGTTAAGATTTTCTGGTTGTAATTAGATGAAATATTATGTTAGATCGATTGTTTAGTTTTGTAAATTTATAGGATTAAATGTGTTATTAAAAATTTATAGATACCAGATTATTTAACGTGATTTTCTAAGTCTAAAACATATGGTTAATCTGTTTTCCCGCTAACTAATCACCTTTATGAGAAAACATATAAAAAGGGTCACATTGCATATATTATTGTAAATAGAAGATTGAATTGACAACTTTAGGAAATGTGGGAAGAAGTAAAGAAATTTTTAAAAAATTGACAAAAAAAGGTAATTTAGTGTTTATTGAATTTAATAGACGTGCATTATTGATGTAAACTTTTGAACTATTTATCAATCATAAATTATTATTAGTATTATAAAAATCAAAAGAGTTGACGTAAATAATGATTTATACTTGGGTAACACCATGAAACGTTTATACATTGTTCGTGTGTAAGCATTATTTATTTAGGTTCATATGTAATTTCATTTTGTCTTCAAAATATAGGGATCAGCCTCATATACAGAAAACACCAATTTTCTGGAACCTGCTTTCTTTTCGGATCAACCTATTTATTATCTTCAAAGTCAGTGCACGCAGAACTCTACATTTTCCATTTCTTTTGAGCTATCCGCAGCTATTAGCAGAGAACAAGGTACGAGACATCCTTTTATTGGCAATGTATAATTGCAACCTTTGAATGCTTTTCTCAAACACTTGTAATGATAATTATCTTTTGCCCAAGAAGTGCTCCCAAGTGATTTTGAATACGTTTGCGTGTAGTATGCGTGTCTTTTTCTTTTCTGGGTATCCTCAAGGCTTGCATGTCTTGTTTAAAATTCTTTTTACTAATTCAAAATTTTGTTTTCGGCTGGAGGTAGAGTTAGTATGCGCCGAGGGCTTACGTTTATGGCGTAATAGTGCTTCTGAAGTGAACAATGAGCTATATAGAGGTTATCGGAAAAGTAACCTAGAGGAACAAATCCAAGAGATAGCTACAGGTTGGTATATAGTTATATTTTGTTTCACTTAAGTGTTGAAAGCAATACTCATCTTTATATTTTTTTGACAGGTTATGATTTTTTGAATTCAAATGGGAGAATGTTTAATGTCAGCATATGGTACAACTCCACCTACAAAAACGACACTGGTTCTTCTGAAATTGCATTGGCGCGTATTCCTCGTTCTGTTAATTTGGTAAGAATCTAAATTTTGTTTTCCAATGTCCATCCTGTATGCTATTACCTATGATTGATGTAACATATTTTAACAGAAAATTATGTCTCAGTATACGAAATAATTTCACGCTACTTGCAGTATAATTTCTCCATGCATTTCAAATTCGTAATTTAAATGGATGAATTAAAAGCAATTATCATGACATCCATGTAGTATTTAATTGTGATATTTTAGATTTCAAACTGTATGATTGAAATTTTCTCTGTTTACATTTTCCTACTTTTCATTTTAACAACATTCGTGTCTCTATTTGTTGGCCTATGATATATTGCTATAGGACTGACTTTTATTATCAAATGCAATCGCAGGTATCAGACGCCTATCTGCAGTTTCTGTTGGGACCTGGTACCAAAATGTTTTTTGAGTTTGTAAAGGAAATGCCAAAACCTTCAACCCCAATTAAATTTGATTTGGCTTCTCTTTTGGGTGGTCTGTTCTTTACATGGGTTATCCTGCAACTTTTCCCTGTAAGTAATGAAGAAATATATTTACAATGAACTACATTGTTCGTACCTATAGAATTTAGCACATGAGGAAAGAACTGACATGGATTACAGAATGAGTTTCTATCTGGCTAAAATTTGATTTTGAATTAGGCTTCTCATTCTTACCTCCCCATATCATTTTGGTATGAGTGCAATCATGTAAAGCCTCTTCTTTTAGACAAGAATTGTTGTACTAAGAAGAAAACATGATTTAAAGGCAACAACAATTTATCCGATATCTGTTATGTCAATACAGAAGAATTAGTTTTCTATAATGTGTTTTTTAAACTCGTGCATTTATTGATGTAGATTGCCTTGACATCGCTTGTATATGAGAAGCAACAAAGATTAAGAATCATGATGAAAATGCATGGTCTTGGTGATGGGCCATATTGGATGATTTCGTATGGTTATTTTCTGGCCTTATCAATTGTCTACATGCTGTGTTTTGTGATATTTGGCTCACTCGTAGGTAAGAATGCAACCAGTGTGACTATTTTCTTTCTGTCGTTTTTTCCGTTTCTCTTTGATACAACTGCGTGGTTTTTTTCAGGGTTGAATTTCTTCACAATGAATGACTACAGCATCCAATTCGTGTTTTATTTCATCTATATAAATTTACAAATTGCACTGGCTTTTTTATTGGCTTCCGTGTTTTCAAATGTTAAAACTGCTACAGGTTTGATGATTATATGCTATGGTGTTGAATTAGTATTTTCTTCTATCTGATGGGATTACTGACTATTTGTTTGTTGTTGTAATTGCAGTAATTGCATATATAGGTGTGTTTGGAACTGGGCTATTAGCGGGCTTTCTTTTCCAATTTTTTGTTCAAGACACATCATTTCCAAGTAAGTAAAAATGATAAAAAGTTTGTAAGCATCTTGAATCATTCATTTGCTTCTGGACATAAATTTTAGTATGGCTATTCTAAAGTATTGACATATATTATACCATATTCTAAAATATTGGCATAAAAAGAATTGTATTTAAGTCAAATAGTGTAGGATCTTTGTGTTATAAAAACTGACAAAAACACGAATAAACTGGAATTCCTAAGATGTGTATATTCACTACCTTAAAAACTTATTTGTGGTATGTATGTTTCGTAAATTTTCTAGGATACAACAAGAATTTTATAGATTTTCTGAGAATGTCAGAACTAGGAAAAAACTCTAAAAAGAGTAAATAACTAAACCTAGAATAATAAAGTAAGAAAAGAGAAAAGATGATGAAAGGACGAGAGAGAAGAATGAAAGCGTGAAAATGTGTTTTTTCGGAGGAAGCCTTAAACACCTATTTATAGGTGTAAAGAAGGCTTGGTCACAAGCTGGAGGAGACTAACGCCCCTGTTATCCAAGGAGAAAGATCCGAATGACTTGCCGAAGTCGAGTCCAACGTTCAAGAAGAAGAGGCATGTTATTTGTTGCAAAAGACCTGCATCCATGGAGTTTTGTTTGATAATTCGTTATGTACATGGTGAGTGGAGCAAAGCTCAAATCAAATGGAAGGAAGGAAAAAACACTTTTAGGGTTTTATTTTCTCTTATAAGAAGGAGGAACCAAACTGCAGAGTCATCTTTTGCAATACTCTGTTTTTCCAATCCCTACATATTGCAGAAGATAGAAAGAAGAAAATATTGGGTCTCATATAAGATGTAATGTATCAGAACTGGTATAACAAGCTATATGAACCAGTCTTAGACTTGAAACTTAACCCACAATGTAGTTGGTATAGCAAGCTATATGAACTAAAAACACTTAGTGTGTTAGTGGTTTATCAATCACAATACACCCTAACAATTGTTGTTGTTGTTGTTGTTGTCTTGCGCTTACTAGGCCAGACACGTGCTTGAAATTCATGAGTCTTCAAGAGATCTTGCCAAGATCTCATACAAGCGGTCGCACTCGACATTCATATAGGTGATTTCACCAATTGTATGTTGCAAATCATAGACCACCCATAAAGGATGTGAAAATCATTAAAAACTTTGTCTAAACAAAATTCTTACACCACATAAAATTTAATTACAAGGTTTAATCTCTCAATAATGCAGTCTCTAACACTTTCACACACACACACCATAGGAATGAACATAATTGATTTAAAATTAATTTAGTGCTACCAAAACTAACAAGTGATTTGATTTTACTTATATGAATCTTATTCATGGAATCTCTAATCATAAAGGTTGGGTTACCATCACTTGTTTGTTTCCAAGTGGCTTAAGTTTCATTCCCCTCGATGTTTCTAGAATCATATTTCTTTCTAAGGGTTTTGTCAGAGGATATGCTAGATTCTGTTTTGACTTCACATAGTCAATGGAAATTGTTCCACTCTATAGGTGTTACTTCACCAAATTATGTCTCAATTGTATATATCTGTTCTTTCCATTGTAATTCTTGTTTTAGCTATAACTATTGTTGTTTGGAAATCGCAATATATTGATATAGATGAGGATGACTTCATCCCTAATGGAATGTTTGCTAATAAGTTTTTCAACCACTCAACTTCATTACCAGCCATTTTGAGACCAACAAACTCATATTCCATTATTGATCTTGCAATAATTGTTAGTTTGGTTAATCTTCATGTAATCGCACCACCTCTGAGTGTGAATGCATAGTCAGTGGTGGATTTTGTCTCATTTGAATAAGAGATTTAGCTAGCATCACTATACCTTTCTAGTACAACAGGAAATCCACTATATTTAATGGTATAATCCATTGAACCTCTTAAGTATCTCATAAGTCTTGCAAATGCATCCCAATGATCCTTATTAGGACATTGAGTGTACTTACTCAGTCTACCTACTGTAAAAGTAATATTAGGTCTAGAAAAGCTCATTGGATGCAGTAAGCTTCCAATTATCTGGTCATACTCAGCTTGAGAAATAAATTCTCCTATATCTTTCTTTAATTTAGAGTTAACATCATAAGGGGTATTCACTGATTTAAAGTCGTAATATCCAAACTTCTTGAGAAGTTTCTCAATGTGTTTCTTGGGATAGTAAACTATCTCCCTTCCTTATGACTATAACACCTAAAATTACAGTGACTTCACCCATATCTTTCATTTCAATTTAGATCCTAGATAAAACCTTTTACTACTAATCTTGCCTTATGCTTCTATATGGATCCATCAGGGTGATACTTTTTTTTTAAAAAATCCACTTACAACCATGGGTTTTGCTCCTTTAGGCAAGTCTACTAAGGTCCAAGTATTGTTTTTCTCAATTGATTCAATTTTAGTCCTAATGGCCTTATTCCAATATGTTGTATCAGGAGCATTTGTAGCTTCTAAAAAGCTTGTTGGATCATTCTCAATTAGATAAGTACAAAAGTCATCTTCGAAAGAAGTTTCCTTCCTCTGTCTTTTACTTATTCTCAAATAATCACACATGGCATTGCTATTAGTATCTATAGGTTGTTCAGGTATCTCACTAACCTTTAAAGGAAATATATGTTCAAATAACTCGACATTTTTTGTCTCCACTATAATATTATGTTCAATTACATCAATTTAAGAACAAAAAACCTATAGGCAACATTATGTTTTGCATAACCTAAGAACATACAATAAGAGGTCTTAGAGTCTATTTTCCTTTTCTTAGGATCAAGTAACATTTACTTAGCTAGGCACCCCACACTCTTAGGTATTTAAGATTAGGTTGATAACCTCTTCATAACTCATAGGGAGTTTTACCAATTTTCTTATGAGGTGTCCTATTTTGTAAAAAAACATGCAGTAAGAAGAGCTTCTCTCTAAAGGTTATCAAGTGCACCAAAACTAATTAGCATGACATTCATCATTTCTTTAAGAGTTCTATTTTTTCTCTCAGCTATTCCATTAGATCGAGGTGAGTACGTTAGGGTTACTTCATGTATAATATCTCCTTTAACACAATAGTCATTAAATAATACATATTCACTACCCTTATGTGATTTAATCCTCTTAATTTTCTTATTCAATTGACTTTCTACTTTTGTCTTATAAGTTACAAACATATCAAATGCTTTATTCTTATGTTTGATCAAGTACATTTTAGTGTATCTAGATTAAACATCTATAAACGTTATAAAACAAGTTTTACCACCTTTAGCCGTGGTTTGTTTTAAATCAACTAGATCAATATAAATTAGCCTTAACAATTCAGTTTGACGTTCTACAATATAATCATCTATAAACGTTACAAAATCATTTTTATCACCTCTAGTTGAGGTTTGTTTTAAATCAGCTAGATTAATATGAATTAGTCCTAACAATTCAGTTTGATGTTCTACCGTATAATCATTTATAAAAGTTACAAAATAAGTTTTACCACCTCTAGCTATGATTTATTTTAAATAAGCTAGATCAATATGAATTGGCCCTAGCAATTCAATTTGACGTTAATTTTCTTTGTTAATTTATATTCTACGCATATATCACACTTCTTACTTTGTTTATCATGCATATTAATTAATCTTAGTCGTTGAAACTTTATAACATACAAGGAATTCACATATTCTAATATAGCATGTCATAGATCATACGAATCAATCGTATACACAGAAGAATTAGAATTAGATTCATTAATAATTTTAGAAATATTAACTACAAAAATGCCTTGATCATAATATCCTTTTATCCAAAAAACATTAGTTTTTTGTCATAACGATTTTATCACATTAAAATGACACTTTAACCTCAACTTTTCCTACCAATGCTAGGAGATTAGCACATCACTTAAGGCTAAAGTCTTCCCAGATGTGAGCTTTAGAAAAACTTTTCCTTTTCCTAAAATATAAGTTGTCTTGGAATCATCGAGATATTTGTGCTCTTTTTCACCCTCCACACTAGGAGATAAAAGAACAATTTTGTTTGCACATGTGCTTGGTAGCACCAAAGTCTACCACCCATTTGTTCATATTAGTCACAAGATTTATTTCGGAAACGGCCACAAAGATTTTTAAAATTAACTTTACACTTGTGATAAGGTTTTTTCTCCTATCTTTTTGGAGCCAAGTTGTGTTCTAACACATGCTTTAGCATATAATGCCCTAGACACAATAACAACACACTCCTTACTAGTGTCTTGGACTTTTGAGATATTCAAGAAAGGTTCCACAAACATTATTTGACTTTTCTAGCGTAGAGTTGTTGTTATTGTCCATCCCGACAACCATTAAGTGTTTAAAATTATTGTAAAACCGGATGAAAACAAGAGTAAACTAAACTTCCTAAGTTGTATATGTTCACTATCTTTCAAAATCCGTAAAGTGTTATGCAAATCTCCCAAAATACAATATGAACTTCTTAAATTTTTGAAAAGATCTTAAAGTTAGCAATAAATTCTAAGAAGAGTATAAACTAAACCTAGGATAATAAAAGTAAGAAGGGAAAAAAGAGAATAAGAGAAAGAAGAATGAAAGCGTAAAAGTGTGTTTTTCGAAGCCCTAGACAACTATTTATAAGTGTATTGGTCACAATCTGGAGGAAACTAACGCCCCCTTTATCCAAGGAGAAAGATCCGCACATGCGGGAGTGGAGTCCAACGTTCTTAAGGAGGAACTAAACGGCAGAGTTATCTTTTGCGATACTCTGCTTTTCACAATACTTTGAATTTGTATTCGGTTTAAGTAGACTAAGATATTTGAAGTTGGATTTGGTCCTTATAGTGTAAAATGGTGGTGTAGGTTGTAAATAGTTAGAGGAGTCTTGTTAGGATTTAAATTAAGTTCATCCCCGCCCCCGTAGAAACCTTAGGCCCATCACGAGAGAAGTTGGGCGCGTCGAACGCATGTTTAAATGTGTAAAGCATAAGTAGACAAGTGACATTCGATGTAGCGGCACCTCTCTAAGGTAGAGCACATGGAGAAATTCAATTTGAATTTCCCTCATTTTTAACTCTCCAAGTCCGACTCCTTAACTATACGAAGAGGTCCCTTCACCTTTTATATCTTCAACTTGGAATGAGCATTATTGTCATTATTATTATTATTAATTTTTTTTAAATATAATAATAATATAAAAACAAATTCATAAAATAATAATAAAATTATATTAATTAAAATTAATTTATAATATTATGGATAGTTTAATTATTTTATAAATGTATCATTTTATAATTATTTTTTGAATATACTATATCAATTAAGTCTTCACAAACTTACAACTTTATTTTTCTTCATTTTCTATTATATTTCCCTTCATTTCCTTCCTTGTCTGATCTTTTAAATTCATTCCTTAGTCCAAATATACTAAAAAATATAGAAAAATGAAAAAAATTTGAACTTGATATTGTTCCCCTAATTATGTTAAGCATTATTGTTCCAGTGGCTAAAAGCATGTTTCAGTTGAGTTTCACGTCAAAGGACACTTATTATCATGTAAGATAAATATGTTGATTTTTTAAAATAATTATTTAAAGTCGGACCGTCTATGATAAGTTTGTTTTGGCATGACTAGAGTGTTATGTTTCTGCATGTTTTTCTGAATTGATACACAAGGATAAATGGTATGAGTAGGGAATTAAGGTTTAGATTCTTTATCAAATGAAAAGAATGGATTAACATGATCATTCTGATTAGAATTTATATCCAAGTAGATTTGGGTTGCTATCATCTTTCCAACCTTCATTCTGGTCTGTTTATTTATTTTCAGGAGGGTGGATCATTGTTATGGAGCTGTATCCTGGGTTTGCTTTATATCGTGGGCTATATGAGTTTTCGCAATATTCCTTTAATGGTGACGCTTTGGGGACTGATGGTATGCGCTGGGGCGATCTGAGCGATAGCGAAAATGGCATGAAGGAGGTCTTAATTATAATGTTTGTGGAGTGGATTTTGGTGCTTTCCTTTGCCTATTATATCGATCAACTTTTGTCAACAGGAAGCAGAAAAAGTCCTCTTTTTTTCTTTAAAAGATTTCAGAAAAAGCCTCATTCATCTTTTCGGAAGCCTAGTATCCGAAGGCAGAAATCCAAGGTTTTTGTTCAGATGGAGAAACCTGATGTCGCTCAAGAGGTAAATTTTTGTTTGCATTGAATACATTTACTCATTAGTAGTTTCTTTTAGAAATCAAGAAACCTAATATCCTTCCGTAGGAGGATTTCCCTAACTAACTGGTTTCGGAAATTGATGTGATGATGCCATCTCAGTAATACCAGTAGTGCACTCGTCCAGTAATCATTACAGCTTTAGACTTATCTTAGTTCGTACCTGTACTCTGAATCTGAACATTATATTTCTATTGGAAGATATATCACTAGTTTCTTTATTCTTCCACATTTGATTGTATTTAAAGTGGAGTCAATGATTATGCATTCATAGTGTAAAACAGTTTTTGCATTGTCACAACTCAACAGAAATAATCCATAGTATGACTTTTAAAGTAATTAATGTAAAAATTAACAAAGATAACTTAAGATTATATGACTATGTAATACAGTTCTATGCTGTCTGTGCATAGCTTTTTTTACCTTAGTTAATTTTTTTTTCCTTTTTCTCTTCAGAGGGAGAAGGTGGAGCAACTGCTACTTGAACCGACCATCAATCAAGCAATTGTATGTGACGACCTGAGAAAGGTCTACCCGGGGAGAGATGGTAACCCTGAGAAACTTGCGGTCAGGGGGTTGTCCCTTGCTTTACCCCAAGGAGAATGCTTTGGTATGCTTGGTCCCAATGGTGCTGGGAAGACTTCTTTTATCAATATGGTTAGTTAAATTTGATTTATCAGCTTTGGAAACTTCCTTTCGTTTCTTTCCCTATCCCTTCCTTCCTCTTTAAATGTAAGCTGAATCTGAAAAATCTATTTAGTTTCTCAAGAGGAAATAGTTCAATTTTAAAAGTACTTTGAAAATTGTATATCTTTTTGGGTTAAATATGTTTTTAGTCCCTAAACTATTGACCGTTTCTGGTTTTCGTCCCTCTTCCAAAGTAAGGTACAATTTAGTCCTCAATCTTTAAAAAACGTTCGTTTTAGTCGAAAAAACGAACGTTTTGAGGACTAAAACGAGGACTAAAAACAAAATTTTGAGGACTAAAACGAACGTTTTTCTAAAGAATGAGGACCAAATTGTACCTTACTTTGGAAGAGGGACGAAAACCAGAAACGGCCAATAGTTTAGGGACTAAAAACATATTTAACCCTATCTTTTTCTATGAAAATTGCCAATTTCTTGATGCTGAGAGATTTGTGAGTTTAGACATAAAAGTATGTATCTGATTGTTTTTCTCTGAAATCCTGTTACTATGCCATGAGTCTTTTTTTGTTTTCGTTTGCTGGTGGTTTGCTCCTCAACTAACCAGCATGTATTGCTTGCAGATGATTGGTCTCACGAAGCCAACCTCTGGTACAGCATTTGTTGAAGGTCTTGACATAATAACTCATATGGATGGAATATATACTAGCATGGGTGTATGCCCACAACATGAGTAAGCTGAAATTTCTTCCTATTTATGTTTTTTAATGTAATATTAAATTAAATTTGTAATAATTAAGAAGTTTTATATATATTTTTCTTTTATTATTTTAGTTTGCTGTGGGAATCTCTGACAGGAAGAGAGCATCTACTCTTTTATGGCAGACTTAAAAATCTTAAAGGTTCAGCCTTGACAGAAGTAAGTTTCCTTGAGATTATGATTGCAGAGAATGTTGGGACTTTTTAGAATATCTTGCATCATAGTTGGAGCAAAGAAAGAAACATACAATTCTTATGTGACCAAATCATAGTTTGGTCATTCTTAGTGATATACAGTTCTTGTGTATTATGTTTGGATGACATAAGTGTATTAAACATCATGAAGAGTACTATTATTTTGTCAATTTTAAAGGGAATTGAACATCCTGCCAGTGTTATCTTATTAGTTTTATGCTCATTCCCCATAATTATTCATTTGTTAAACGGGTATAGATATTTAGAGGTCTTAGCTGCAGTGTATGTGTAGATACAAACTGAACCATTTTCTCTTAACATTTATTTAGCTGTAAAGACAAGACCTGGGTAATTTTAACTTCCAATCTATTGATGCAGGCAGTGGAAGAATCGTTGAAAAGTGTAAACCTTTTTTATGGAGGAGTTGCAGATAAAAAAGCTGGAAAGTACAGCGGAGGAATGAAAAGGAGGCTTAGTGTCGCAATTTCATTGATTGGAGATCCTAAGGTAGCGTTCTTTCCCATTCAATCTGTTTCACTAAATCAATTTCTTATCTTTCCTCTAAATTATTCTTGTTATGTTTTCTTACAGTAAATGTTTTATTTTTATAAGGTTGTTTATATGGATGAACCAAGTACTGGATTAGACCCTGCATCAAGAAACAACTTATGGAATGTCGTCAAGCGTGCAAAACAAGATCGTGCAATCATTCTTACCAGTAATCTCACTCTTCTAAGAACATATACAAGCTTGTTTGGTTTTGGTTTTAAACATCATGGACGCGGTGTCTTTCTAGAAGAAATAGATTAATAAAATCTTTGTTTGCATACTATTTTCAGCACATTCCATGGAAGAGGCAGAAGTCCTATGCGATCGATTGGGAATATTTGTAGATGGAAGCTTGCAGTGCATAGGAAACCCAAAGGAGGTAACATTGTTTAATAATCATTGGAAATCCAACATGCATTTGCTATGTTAACTTTTTGTGGCTCCCAAGTGACATTTTTTATACTTGTTGGTTTACGACAGTTGAAAGGTAGGTATGGAGGAACCTACGTGTTCACAATGACAACATCTGTGGATGATGAAAAGGCTGTAGAGAATTTGGTGCGAAGGCTTTCCCCAAATGCTAACAAGATCTACCATATCTCTGGTACACAAAAGTTTGAGCTACCAAAGGAGGATGTTAAAATAGCAGATGTATTCAAAGCAGTTGAGACTGCAAAAAGAAGCTTCACCGTTTCAGCATGGGGTTTAGCTGACACCACATTGGAAGATGTCTTCATCAAAGTTGCACGTGCGGCTCAGCCATTTGACACCTTGTCATAGTTTCATACTCTGCTTGTACAGGATTTTGTTAGTTTTTCCATCTAATTATCACCACAAATTTTTTAATAATATTTTGACAGTATTTTTTATTGAGTTCAAAGTAGATCAGTACCATAATAAATAAATATTTAACTAGTAAAAAAATAACATATGTATTGTGTCAAAATATTGTTAAAAAATATGTTAAAATATTTTTTTTTCTTTTAGCATATTGATTTCACAAGATTATATATATATATATATATATAATTTTTTATTTTTTATTTGATGTGATTTTTTTGTTAAATATAAAATTAAATATATTATTTAGAATACATTATATAAAAATTCTATTATAATTAAAAGATTAATTATATATAATTAAATATTCTAAACACTGTATCTTAATTAATATGATATAAACAATTATTTTTCTTTTACAGGCAGAAGTCACGTGTTAGTTTATTTTTCTTATATTTATTAGTGTGACTTAAGATAATATTAAGAACAAAGTGTACAAATTTTACCTACAGTAAATAGAGAAATCTTTGTTATATTTATTATATAAAGTAATTTCCTGCTTGTAATTTTGGTACATCCAGAATCCAACTTTTGAAATTTTTTGCTTTATTTAGATTTTCAGATGATTTATATTTGTGAGATATTTTCATCTTTGGGACGTTGTATACATAAAAAGGAAAAAATATTATCAATATGTTATTAATTATTATTAAGAATTTGGAATATGCAGAGCATCTCTTCTCTGATTGCACGGCTAGTTATGTTATTTCTTAATATGATTGTATTCAACTGAAAGGCATAAGATTGACTATTTTTAATATAGAAAATGATGAATTACTCCAATGAATATATTTATATTTACAAGTTTATTATAGTTGAGGTTGGTAAGGCCGAAAATCTATCTTCTACCAATGAAGAATAATATAGATAACTTTGTTATTTTTCAAGTCTTCAATATCAATATTTATGTTGGAAAAATTTTAAAATATCTATAATTGTAATGTGAACGACGGTGTCTCAAAATATTTATATCGCCCTAACGACTAAAATTATGGTTCCTATGTTTTCAATTCTGAAAAAAAATTATCCCATTATTAAAAAATATTCATGAATTTTTCTCATACGTGTATATTCATATATATATATATATATATATATATATATATATATATGGTTTAATTCCTATTTTGGTCCCACTTTTCGTAGGGTCTGTTCAAATTGGTCCTACTTTTTTTCAAATGTTCACTAAGATCCCACTTTTCACAAAAACGGTACAAGTTAATCCTTTTTGGTTACGGCGTTAAAAAACTAACGGCACAGCTGTCCAGCTGGAAGAAAACTGATGAGGTGTACAATTTTATTTGACGTGGCACTGTGAATTGGTGATTCATCGCCTTCTTCAGTTCCGATGCCAACTCCGCTTTCGACTCCACTTCCGGTTCAGGCTCGGAACTCTCTTGGCTTTCCTCCACGACGCCGGCCACCAGAACCCTAACTTACTTTGCTTTTCAATTTGGGTAGTTGAAGTCAACAACGGGAGAAACCGAAGGCGGTTCCCAAAGGATCAGTCAATTTCTGGGAAAATCTAGAAACTGCAGGCTTACTTTAGTTTCTCTCATTTTAT
This sequence comes from Vigna umbellata, assembly GCF_029865625.1. Taxonomy (NCBI): domain Eukaryota; kingdom Viridiplantae; phylum Streptophyta; class Magnoliopsida; order Fabales; family Fabaceae; genus Vigna; species Vigna umbellata. The sequence goes on from NC_142166.1 coordinate 11,395,651, forward strand.
AACACTTTTAATTATTTTCCTAAACACTTAAAAAATAGTAATAAAAACAAAATATTTAAAAAGAAAAACCAATAAAACCATCGTAATAAACATCACAAAATTTCAATAATATTTAATTGATTATTTTTTGTAGTTATAAATTCCACATAGAAGAGTTGTAGTGAAGCCTAAAGAGGGATTATGTTCATCTTCTTCGGGAAAAAATAAGTATCCAATGTATGAAAGCGAATATATAGAATTCTTATATGGTAGGCCTCACATATATAGGATTCTAGCAAGATAATCATTTCTCAGCAAAAATTGCACGATTTTGATTTCGTTTAGTATGGTGTGTGTCAGGAGAAGAAATCCTGAATCCCTTTGCCTGCAAAAACCCGGTCAGAAAGCTCGGCTAAAACGACATTGACAGTAAGCAAAACAACGCTGGATCCAAAGATCACGCCGAGGACTACGCCGCTGGTACCCAAAACCTTCCCGAATGTGGGCCACTCAATCTCGTCGATCTCACGCGCCACCCCGCTCAACAAGCTGTCCTCTTCTTTCTCCTTCCTCTCCGCCATCGCCTTCTTCAGTTCCGATGCCAACTCCGCTTTCGACTCCACTTCCGGTTCAGGCTCGGAACTCTCTTGGCTTTCCTCCACAACGCCGGCCACCAGAACCCTAACTTTGCTTTTCAATTTGGGTAAAACAGCCATAAATCCTCTGCTCTCAGGATGAATCACCAATTCACAGTGCCACGTCAAATAAAATTGTACACCTCATCAGTTTTCTTCCAGCTGGACAGCTGTGCCGTTAGTTTTTTAACGCCGTAACCAAAAAGGACTAACTTGCACCGTTTTTGCGAAAAGTGGGATCTTAGTGAACTTTTGAAAAAAAAGTAGGACCAATTTGAACAGACCCTACGAAAAGTGGGACCAAAATAGGAATTAAACCTATATATATATATATAAATATCCGTAAATAATTTTAATTTTTTTAAGTATAAATCTAAATAAAAAATATAAATTGCAAAAAAATTAATGTTTTAAAAAATAACTTCAACTCTAAACAAAAAAATAAAAACATGTGAAATAAAATTTTAAACCATTCTTTCATTATTAATATTTTTTTTTCCTAATAGTTTTATTTTAATTAATTAAATTTAAAAATTACTTAAACAGAAAATCACTAATAATTATTAACCGATAAGATACAATCAACAAATAAATAATTAAATATCAATATCCATTACTTATAGTTATTTATTAAAAATATTTATTCAATATCATCACATACGAATTTTTTTACCCTCTCTATTAAAGGCTAGCCCTAGTTATAGTTGAAAAGTGACTATAAATTAATGGTTGTTTTATTTATTAATCCTAATATCATATTTCTTTTTAAACCATCCCTATTCATTTTTATTAATTAGGTAGTGTCACAACCGGAATCGCGACGGGACGACGATCCAAATAAGAAACGTGTTTTGAAAAGAGATTTGGAGTCGCCACCATAGTTTATTATGGAAAACTATGGAAAAACCATAAAATGATAAAGCACGGTCCACGAAAACCAAAGATTGGGTTCGGGAGTCGGTTACGCGTGGGGAAGGTGTTAGCACCCCACAACGCCTGCCCTAAGGCAGTACCTTTAACTAAATGCACGAATATGATGCGGTTTTCAAAATGTTTAATTATCCCCTAAAATAAAATTCTAAATAAACAAAACATATTTTTTAGTTTTTTGGGCCCGACAAGGATTGACCCCTTGCTCCTACGTATTCTCATTCAAAATGAGAAATCAGGGTTACGTAGTTCTAGCTGAAAGACTGTTTGTTTGTTTGAAAAAGCAGATGTTTTTAATTTTTGGAGATTTTTATGTTTTTAATATTTTCGAGAAAAAGAAGGTAATGAGTACTAGGCCGACGCGAACGGTCGCACGAGTACTCATTCCTTTAAAATGATATTTAAATACTTTTAATTAATTATTTTTGAAAAGAGAGATAACGATATTAAGCACTAGGCCGATGCGAACGATCACACGAGCACTCATACCGTTATCTATTTATTTAGGAAAACTTAAGGGTATTGAGTGCTAGGCTGATGCGGACGATCGCACGAGCACACATACCCTCGTTTAATATTACATAAATAAGAGAGAAAGGTATCGAACACTAGGACGATGCGAGCGATCACACGAGTGTTCAACCTTTAAAACATATTTTTGTAAATTTTATTTAAGAAGAAGAAAAGGTTTTTAGCACAAGGACGACGCGAGCGGTCACACGTGTGCTTAAACCTTTAAAACGTATACTTTTTGTATATTTATTTAAGGAAGAAGAAGAGGTTTTTAGCACAAGGACAACGCGAGCGGTCACACGTGTGCTTAAACCTTTAAAACATATTTTTGAAATTTTACTTAAGAAAAGAAGAAAAGGTTTTTTAGCACAAGGACGACGCGAGCGGTCACACGTGTGCTTAAACCTTTAAAACGTATTTTTTGAAATTTATTTAAGGAGAAGAGAAGGTTTTTAGCACAAGGACGACGCGAGCGGTCACACGTGTGCTTAAACCTTTAAAACTTTTCTTGTAATTAATTTTTATTTAAACTATCAATATTGTATTATTCAATATATATTTTAGGATAAGTGAATGTCTAAAATAAATAAATAGAACAAAATAAAATAAGACAATAAAGAAAAATAAATAAACAAAAAAAAGAAATGGGAAAGGCTGGACGAACGTTGGGGACAGTATTCAGAATGACGAGCGTTTGTTGGGGAGAGGACGAACGTTCGTTGGGTAAATGAGGTGAGTGGAGGCCAAATGACGAGCGCTCGTTTGGGACGAGCGTTCGTTAGGAAAATGATGTTGGATGGCGCACACTCGTTATGGACGAGCGTTCGTTGGGGAAGGCAACGGACGGACGTTGAAAAATGTGTACCGAACGACAAGCGTTCGTCGAAAGAAACGAACGTTCATTGGGGAATATAACGGACGTTGTAAAGGGCACAGAATGACGAGCATTCGTAGAGAGACATAACGAACGGACGTTGTTGAAATTACAAACGGACATTGGGAACGAATGCTGAATGACGAGCGTTCGTTGTGGAAAGATGGTGAACGGACGCTTGGAACGAAAGCTTGAGAACGAGCGCTCATTGGCGAACAGATGTTTGGAACGAAAGCTAAATGACGAGCGCTCATTGGTGAAGATGGTAAACGGACGCTCAAGAAGGCTTACGGTTAACGAGCGTTCACTCGTTTGGATAACGAGCGCTCGTTGAGAATGTTGAACGAACGGTGAGAAAAAGCTTAAAGATAACGAGCGTTCGTTAAGAGACAAAACGAACGGACGTTCAAAAATGGATGCTTAAGGACGAACGTTCGTTATTGTCATGACGAACGGACGTTCAAATGTGGAGGCTTAAAGACGAACGGTCGTTCGTTTGTATAACGAACGCTCGTTAGATAGAAGCTGAGCGAACGGTCAAAAAACTTAAGTTTTAACGAACGCTCGTTTGTTTGGACAACGAGCGTTCGTTGCGGGGTAATGGTGAACGGACGCCAACTAACGAGCGCTCCAAAAAAAGCCCAATGCACCAGACGTACGCCCATTTCTGGGCTTGGCCCAGTCCAATGCTTTCTAACCTAGAATTTTCTAGGGGTTCAGGAGGTTCATCCTCATTCCCACTCCCCAGCTCACGTCTTCTCTGACCCAAGGTCCCAAGCTCTGCACCACGAACTCACCACCACCTCTGCCATATCCGGCCACCGTCACCTCAACCAGAATAAACCTTAGGCTCGCCGGCGACAACTTGCACCACCAGAACCACCATCAGCCATGACACCACCGTCACCACTTCTCTCTCTTCGAAAACCAGAGATTCTCAGGGATGGTTTTCCTCCGTCTTCATCTCCGATCCGCTCGTGCTATCATCCTCCATCAACATCAACTTCACTATTGCTAAAACCTCCACGACGAAACACGATCACTGTCACGATAAGGTCCCTCCCCGTGCCTATACTCGTCCACCTCCTCGGCCACCTACACGGTCATCACCACCTACCAGGACAACCTTAGCGATGCCACTGCCACCACCACACAGCAGACTACTACTTCCAAACCGCTCACCACGAAACAAATCAGCCACTCTCTTCCTCCCCATTCAAGGATTTTCTCGAATGCTGAATGCTCCCCTGCAACGCCAATTTTCCTTCTCTACCTCCCCTAATTTTTTAATGTTTACTGATTGGTTTAATGTTGGTTGAACCTTGTCCATTTGGTTTTGGAAACGATGAGTGTGTAGTGTGCATATGAGAATGAGTGGGACAGATGATTCAGTGATAATGGTGTATGGGCTGGCGAGATAGGGTGAATGGAGCTTATGCCGTAAGCATATATGATGAATCTGAATGTACAAGTGAACAAAGACCTACCTGCTGTTATGGCTGCTGCTACTGCTAGCTGCGTATTCCGGTGACCTCCTCTTGCCAGTGCCAGTGCCGATGATGACCCTGGATGATGATCCCAAATGATGGTTTTCTCGTGTGCCCTCCTCCTCTCTATTCTCTCTCTCTGATCCCAACCAAAATCCCCCTCAAAATCTTGAAAATATTCTCTTGTAACCACCTGGTCTCCCCTGCTGAGACACGTATTCCATACCATTTCCCACGTTTTCTCCCTTTTTTCTATTTTTTACTTTTTTCCAATTTTATTTTATTTATTTTCATTATTTTTAATTTTAATTTTACTTTTCAATTTTTTTAACTATTTTGATTAATTAACTTTATTAAAACAAATTGAAAATAAGAAATAAAATTGAATAAAAAACAAAAAAAATCTAAATACATAAAAATAGAATAAAACAAAAAGGTAAAATAATAAAAAGGAAAATAATAAATAACCAATAAAAATAGAATTTTTTTTACAACCCGGACAAAATTGAGTGTTGACAGCTGCCCCTCTTTACTTAGATATTACTAAATAATATGAAAATTTAATCTTTTCGTATTATTTAAGTAAAGCTAAGTAAAGATAAAAACACAAATTTTGTCCGGGTTTCAATCATGACAGAAAACGAACAAAATAATTCAAATCACGATACCAAACGACCAATGTCAGGTAAAGTATCAGTAACAAAAACTAAAACTTGGATTTGACCATTGCCTCGCAGAGGGCCAAACTCGTAGAACATAAATTTAAATCCGACCTTTGCCATGCAGAGGGTCGATAACAGAAAATTAAAACCTGTATTTGACCATTGCCTCGCAGAGGGCCAAACTCACAGAACAGAAATTTAAATCCGACCATTGCCATGCAGAGGGTCGATAACAGAAAATTAAAACCTGGATTTGACCATTGCCTCGCAGAGGGCCAAACTCACAGAACAAAAATTTAAATCCGACCATTGCCATGCAGAGGGCCGATAACAGAAAATTAAAACCTGGATTTGACCATTGCCTCGCAGAGGGCCAAACTCACAGAACAAAAATTTAAATCCGACCATTGCCGTGCAGAGGGCCGATAACAGAGGAGAAAAACTTGAATTCGACCATTGCTACGCAGAGGGCCGATAACAGAAAATTAAAACCTGGATTTGACCATTGCCTCGCAGAGGGCCAAACTCACAGAACAGAAATTTAAATCCGACCATTGCCATGCAGAGGGTCGATAACAGAAAATTAAAACCTGGATTTGACCATTGCCTCGCAGAGGGCCAAACTCACAGAACAAAAATTTAAATCCGACCATTGCCGTGCAGAGGGCCGATAACAGAGGAGAAAAACTTGAATTCGACCATTGCTACGCAGAGGGTCAATATCGTAGGAGAAAAAACTTGAATTCGACCATTGCCACGCAGAGGGTCAACAATACAGAGCAACGAGCTGAAATTGACCATTGCCGAGCAGATGGCCAGTAATACAACAACGAGATGGGATTAGACCATTGCTTAGCAGAGGGCCATAAAGCGAAAACTGGATTCGACCAATGCCTTGCAGAGGGCCAATATCGTAGGAGAAAAACTTGAATTCGACCATTGCCACGCATAGGGTCGGTATCGCAGAAGAAAACTTGGATTTGAAACTTTCTGAAACGTTGGTAAACACTTAGCAAAACATTGAATAAACTTAAAAGCAAATGTTGTATTAACTTTTTCACAACTTCTCTTGTGCCTAAAGGATTTTTTCAAACAAAATACCTTGCTTATTATGAAATGTATGATGTAATGTCATGAGGGTGCATGAATGAATAAACACATGAAACCTTTGCTTTTTTTTTTTTTTTTTTTTTTTTTTTTTTTTTTTAATTAGACTGCCCATGTTTGAAACTCATTGTCAACATTGTCATCAAACCTAATGTACGTTCAAAACGTAATCATAAAATGTCAGGAGACAGTGAGCCCTCTAATGAGAAAGAGAAGGGTGTAACCATGAGTTCAAGTTCTCTTTATCGCTTCCTGCAATCCAATTTGGCCTGAACCCGAGAAGGTGAGGGAAAAATAGGGACGAGAAGTAGATAGCTGAATGATTGTATGTGGAGCTAACATTTGTGTTCTCCTCATCTGGGGAGATATGGTTAACATAGAAACATGTAGGGCCCACAAGACTGCCCCAATTTTGTTGTGCACAAAAAGTACGATTTGGGGAGGTGAAAAGGTTTGGGTAGGAAGGATTGCCCCAGTTGAGGATTCCTTCTTGACATGACGATTGACGGGGAGACTTTACATTGTATTTTCACTTTTCATTTTCAATGTCCTTTCTTTTCTTCTAGCGATGTTATCAGTCACTACATCATTCCTTCCCAGAGTTAAGTTCGTAAGAAAGACCAGGACGAACAATCTTCAGTCGGTGTGGACTTTAATCGGCTTGTAACGTGGCTAAAAGGCAAACGGGTTATGCAAGAAATGGATAATGAAGGCCCAAATAAGTGTTTGACGGTTAAAGTTTTTAAACAAGAATCATTTGCAAGATGCCTAGTCAACTGTCTTTAGAGATTTGAACTTCAGGCATCCTTTATTGTTGTTTTTTTCTTTCTTTCCTTTTGGATCAATCTTTTTGTTGCCCCTGCTGTGGTCCTTTATGATACTTTCCTTTTCATTTTTGTTTTGTTTTTTTTTTTTAGAGATTTCCTCCTCAACTTTGGATGCTTATGATGTATGTTTTTGAGTTGACGTCGATATGCTAATGATTCTTGTCTAGGGTAATGAAAAATGATTACGACTTACGGCTCAAAGTGGGTGCAATTGATTAAACCTCTTTTATCATTTGGATAAAGAAAAACGGCCACACGTCGTCCTGAAGCTTGCTTGACTTGCTTTCCACAACCTTAACCATGAGACGAAATTCTGTAGCGGTTGACACATCGACTTCATTTCATTTTTTTTTTCGGTTTGTTTTTTTTCTTTTTGCTCCCCGATCACGGATCATTGAGCATGGGCACAATGATGACAACTGCCCCAGTGTTATATCCACGACAATCTTTTGTTTTGAAGGGAAATGAAAAGGTTAGGGGTTCACGCCATAAGAAAGCGGATGCTTTAACGAGAAATGAACACAGGTTACCCCCGAAACTCTGAATTAGGAGAAGACTCTGCATCTTTGCCATTTCCAGTTATTGTGTTTTTTTTTTTTTTTTTTTTTTTTTTTTTTTTTTTTTTTTTTTGAACGTACTATGCCCTAGACAACCTAATTGACAATGAATTCAACATGTGCATTTTTATTCTCTCCTTTTTTAATCTTTCACGACATCCCTCAGGAACGAGCTGGTGCCAACCGAATATACCCGTGATGCTTTTACTCATGTGTGCTTGATTATCATTACCTTTATTTTCCTTTATTTACCTAAAAGCTCAGCGCGACATGCAATATTTCAAGAAGCGTGCAACAAAAATTATGAATGAAACCATGCAGTATTTATTGAATGAAATAACACAGAGTACAACAAACTAGATTATCACGCTGAGCACAAAAACTAAACGTCAACCCGTAAGTCATGAATCCTAAAGCCCCGGGTGAAGCTATAGGATTACTTAAAACTATTACATTCTACTCAAATTAAGCATCACGGGTAAACTCGGAATTCCAATTGTTGAGTGGTGCATCTGGGGAGCCGGCCCGCACGAAACTTGAGCATTCAAAGCTATCTTCATCCTCCATGGCTGTTATATAGCCCGTGTTGATCCAACCAGCACTACGAAATTTCTTCCTGATGTCACGAATACGAATCTTTTCCACCCTGGGCTCACGCCTTTCTACACGAGCTAGACCGCGCTCTCTCCTTTCTTCCATCAGCCTTCTCGTTTTGTAAGGAAAGGGAGACGGCGCCCGGATGATGACAGACAACTTTTCTTCAGCCTCTGGCACAGGGGTGGTTCTAGTGAAATGGATCACCAACGGCTCAGGCAGAGTTACGTCGGATTCTCCACCAATCTGTGTAAACACTTTCCCCTCCTTATCCTTGCAGCATACTTGCATCAAACCCCGATCCAGCAGGTCTTGCAAAACATACTCAAATTCACCACATTCCTCAATAGAGTGCCCATCATCCGGATGAAGCGCGCATGTTACATCCTCGTCATAATCACCTTTTAAAAGGCCCACCTTTATTAGCGCCTTGAAGATAAACTTTCTGGAACTTCGGATTCCACCCGCGTCCCTTATCAACTCATATTTTTCATCCTCGATGGCATTCGTCGAGGCACTCTCATGCCCAGAAAGTGGGTTAGTTTCAATGCTGGGTTTATCTTCTTGAAACTTTAACCACCCAGAGTCGATTAGAGTCTGTACTTTGTGTTTAAAAGCCAGACATCTCTCAGTTGAATGACCAACACCTCCCCCATGATAACTACATTTGGCCTCTGCATCATAACCCCTGGGATACGGAGGTTGCATGGGCTTCATTGGACAAATAGCAACCAAACCCCTTTGGACGAGTTGGGGTAACAATTCTGTGTAAGTTGTAGGGATAGGGGTGAAATTAACAAATTGGTTCCTTCTTGGGTAAGTATTTTGGCCCGCATTCTGATTTGGACCTGCAATTGCCCCAGCCCTCCAAGTATCAGTTGGGAGCAATGGCGGTTGATAATACCCTTGTTGTTGTTGAGGCCTGGCCTGATGAGCAAATGCCGTATTAGCTGTAAGAGGGGGTTGCCCCAAGTATGGTCGGAAGCTATGAGCGGGAGCTTGACCTCTCCATACAGGCATTGTCGATGCCGCATGCACATCCCCTTCCTTCTTCTTTCCCGCATTAAAATTGGTTTTTTTGTAATTTGCAGTTGCGGGCGAACTGTATGCAATTTTCCCACTTTTAACCCCAATTTCTATCCTTTCGCCTATTATAATGATATCAGCGAAATTGGCAGACACGTTCCCGACCATGTGCTCGTAAAATGGCGGCTGGAGAGTGTTCACAAACATTGCCACCATTTCTCTATCATACAAAGGTGGTTCGACTTGTGCAGCCAACTCTCTCCACCGTTGGGCATATTCCTTGAAAGTTTCGTTGTCCTTCTTTGACATATTTTGCAGCTGTAAACGATCTGGCGCAACATGTGTATTGTATATATACTGCTTCACAAAAGCATCAGCCAAGTCCGCCCAACAACGAATTCGAGCCGGCTCCAAATGGGTATACCAATTTAATGCCACTCCAGCCAAACTATCTTGAAAAACATGAATGAGCAGCTGCTCATCATAAGCATATGCAGCCATCTTTCTGCAAAACATGGTTAGATGGTTCTTTGGGCATGTATTTCCCTTATACTTCTCAAAATCTGGCGCCTTGAACTTATGTGGAATTTTGACGCCAGGAACCAAGCTCAATCTAGAAACATCCCCAAATCCATAACTTTCATACCCCTCAACAGCCCTCAATCTTGCCTCTAGGCTCTCGAGTTTATCCTTTGCCCCGTCAACATTACCATTTACCCCCTGAAACGAGGTACGTGGTGCAGCCCCTGTAGAAAAGCCCTCTCCGGTAATCACAGGCGGCACCGGAGTTACTCGTATTCCATCAGACATGCTTGCATGCATTCCTTCATTTATCATGGGTGCGGACATTACAACAGGTCCCTGAATACTGATTGGCGGTACGTTGACAGTGGTAGGGAAAGAGAATGAAGCCTGCTCCCCTTCTGTGTATTCTCCCACAGGTGGGGTGTAACCTGAAGGTAATCCATACATTGGGAACGGAACAGATTGGCTCCCAGAACTGAACACCGGAGGGTAATATTGAGCACTTCCCTCGACTTGCGCAGGCGTCGCCCCTCCCGTAGTCTTTAGGGCTTCGAGAGCCGCCAAAATCTGGGCCATCTGATCCTTCAACTGGTTGACATCGGCCTTAATAGATTCGTGTGACTGCTCCCAATTCTCCATGACCTTTGAGTTAGCTCTGGTCCTGTACGGATGTCGTGGAAAATTTGCCGTTGTTTTCTCACTTGTACTGCTGTTTATTTTTTATTAAATTAAATTAAATAAGGATGAAAAATGCAAAACAAAAGAAAACATGATGCATGCTAGTGATAAGTGGAAATCACAGGATAACGATGACAATACTGATGGAAAATTAACACAAGCCGATACCAAACAAACATCCCTTATCTTTCATTTAAAGAAAATTTGATCCATTACATCGTCTAAGTAACAAGACATATAATTCCGATGTACATCAATCCCGCGCCCGGGCAATGAAAGATTTCATCTCTCCCACCAACCATTTACAATGATTAATAAACAATTCTATTTCCGCTGGTGAGTTACAAAAATGAGTGCTTGCTTCAGCATTCGACACCATCCTGGGGATGTCTTCAATTGCCCCGTTTGCCAAAGCAGCCAACTGAGAGAATCTTTCCTTCCAGTGCTTTACAGCCATTTCTTGCTCGGCGATGTGCTCTTCCATTCGCTTTATCAAGGCCTGATGCCTTTCTTCAAAATCTATCGACCTCCATCGCTCCTCCTGTTCCTCGATATATTCCTCCATTTGTTTTATCAGAGTTCGATGCTCTTCCTCTGCTTCTGTTAGCTTCCAACGCTCCCTATTCATATCCGCCTCAAACGACATGGTCATCTCTTTCATCTCATGCCCCGCTTTTTCTATCTGAATCTGCGCTTCTCTTAATCTCTTCAGGGCTTCTCGTTTATCTCTTTTGGCTTCTTCGTAGAGGTTCTTCCACTCCTTCCCCTCTTCTAAAGCCACCTTCTTCTCATTTATCCTCATGGATAATTCCTTACTCGTGACAGCTAGATCCTGTTTCACTCGAAATGTGTAATCCCTCTCAGCCTTCTGGCTTTTGACAAGGTTTTCATAAGCACGCGACTTTTCTTCATTATCATTTCTCATATCCACAAGATCATTACGCGCTCTTTGTAATTCATTCTCCAACCTAGCATTCCTAATTTTCAATTTCTCCATCTCAGCTTTCAATTGTTGCACCTCTTCACTTTCTGGGGCTTGAGATGGTCCTTCACTAGTTGATTGATCCTTGATTGGCTTGAAAGGCAACTTGACCACTTTCACTCTCTCCAGAATCCAGGTGTGATAACTAATACTGCTATCCACTACTCCATCCCTCAAGTCCTTCTCTGCTCGAACAACATTTTCCCAGGCGCTTTTAACCTTTCTTAACAGTTCGATGAAATGCCCGTCTTCGTAATAAATGAATAGGGTAGCAAGGTAATCTGATGAAGGTGCCCCTTTCATGGGATGCCCAAATTGTCTTTGCACCAAAAGGGGGTTGTAATTGATACAGTACCGGGCACCTATGAGAGGCACATTAGGAAAACTACCACAATGTTGTATAGCCAGTTTATTTCCGAGCCAAGGAAGGCGCCATTTTATACTTCTTTCGCTCAAGCCGGCAAGGAATTGGGCCCAATCGTTTCCTCCTTTACCTTTAAGCCCTTGGTGTGACAAATTCTCCGATAGACTCTTGACATCGACCATCTCCTTAAACACGCGAGTTGTCATCCATGTATACAACGCCGGTAAGCAACAAAGAATCTTCTTTCCCTTTCTCTCATGGCAAAAACTCAAAGTCCCATAAACATCCGCAAGAACTGCTGTTACAGGATTCTCTGATCTGGTTTTACTCGCCACGAAGACGTCTATCGCGGTGTAATCCACAAATTCTTCTATTTTGGGAAACAAGACAATGCCATATATGGTGAGGGCTAATACATCCATGAAAGTTTCCCAATCTTCTTTATCAGCCAGATGATGTAAATACTGCTCTAGATATCCCTGTGATAACCCATGCACTTGATTCCTCATCATCATCCTGTCTTCAAGCTCCTTGGGATGTAATTTCATGATGGTAGCAATAGTGGGTATAGAGGCATGATGCTCTAAATGTTGATAGGGAGTGGTGCCCTCCAATGGCAAACCCAAGATATGCTCGAACTCCTCTATGGTTGGCGCCAACTGAAAGTCTTGAAATGTGAAACATCGAAGCGGAGAATCATAATATTGTGCCAAGGCTGTGATAGCGGGTATTTGTACTTCAACCTCCATTAAATTCAACAAATTTCCATATCTTCTCTGAAAGGTTTCTCTCTTTATAGTCTTAAGCCTTTTGCCCAAGTTTATCAGCCCGGTCAAGTTTCCAACATGAGTCCTTAGACTATACTTCTTTCTTAAATCGGAAGAGTCGGTATGCCGTGTAGCATCGGATCTTGTGTTAACATCCATCTCGTATGCAGTCAAGTAGGTACCTGTGATTTCCCTTAAAATTAACATGTTACTAAATGATGTATGAATATGATGCATGATAATAAAATAACATGACAAAACAAAACACATGCATGGTATGAAATGTAATATCATAAAAAAAACGAACAGCGTGAGGGTTACAGAAGCATATATTCCTCCCATCGTGCCCTACCAAAGGTTCACTGCTTTGAGTTCAAGGTCAAGTATATGCAATCTCACAAGGATGATTCCCTGAACCTAAAGGTCAAAGGTCACTAGAGCTATGGCCCCCTTCATAGCATTTCCACAACAGTCGAGTAATCAACTAGGTGTGAAAACACATATGAAGAGAACAGACTCTAGCTGGAGTTCTCACGATAGCCAAACAGGAAGTACATCCCAGAGTGACACCGCTACACAACTCCTCTAATTCTAAGCTACGCTCAGACCCGGGTATAGGGCCCCACTCATGATATGCCAAAAGTGTGTGTGTGAAGGGAGGAAATTATGCACACCCAAACCCTCACCTGCAAAACAACCAGAAAAATTCCCAGGCAGATATAAACATATTGTCTACCCTAGGGTTCAATATTCCACAGTTATTGCAGTTATTCCGAATATCACACATAGATAGAGAAAAGGGAAAGAAAAACACAAAGCAAAACCACACCAAATTCGCGCATTTAATTAAATGGCTCGACTCTCTAAGCGTCCCCAGCGGAGTCGCCATCTGTCGCAACCGGAATCGCGACGGGACGACGATCCAAATAAGAAACGTGTTTTGAAAAGAGATTTGGAGTCGCCACCATAGTTTATTATGGAAAACTATGGAAAAACCATAAAATGATAAAGCACGGTCCACGAAAACCAAAGATTGGGTTCGGGAGTCGGTTACGCGTGGGGAAGGTGTTAGCACCCCACAACGCCTGCCCTAAGGCAGTACCTTTAACTAAATGCACGAATATGATGCGGTTTTCAAAATGTTTAATTATCCCCTAAAATAAAATTCTAAATAAACAAAACATATTTTTTAGTTTTTTGGGCCCGACAAGGATTGACCTTGCTCCTACGTATTCTCATTCAAAATGAGAAATCAGGGTTACGTAGTTCTAGCTGAAAGACTGTTTGTTTGTTTGAAAAAGCAGATGTTTTTAATTTTTGGAGATTTTTATGTTTTTAATATTTTCGAGAAAAAGAAGGTAATGAGTACTAGGCCGACGCGAACGGTCGCACGAGTACTCATTCCTTTAAAATGATATTTAAATACTTTTAATTAATTATTTTTGAAAAGAGAGATAACGATATTAAGCACTAGGCCGATGCGAACGATCACACGAGCACTCATACCGTTATCTATTTATTTAGGAAAACTTAAGGGTATTGAGTGCTAGGCTGATGCGGACGATCGCACGAGCACACATACCCTCGTTTAATATTACATAAATAAGAGAGAAAGGTATCGAACACTAGGACGATGCGAGCGATCACACGAGTGTTCAACCTTTAAAACATATTTTTGTAAATTTTATTTAAGAAGAAGAAAAGGTTTTTAGCACAAGGACGACGCGAGCGGTCACACGTGTGCTTAAACCTTTAAAACGTATACTTTTTGTATATTTATTTAAGGAAGAAGAAGAGGTTTTTAGCACAAGGACAACGCGAGCGGTCACACGTGTGCTTAAACCTTTAAAACATATTTTTGAAATTTTACTTAAGAAAAGAAGAAAAGGTTTTTTAGCACAAGGACGACGCGAGCGGTCACACGTGTGCTTAAACCTTTAAAACGTATTTTTTGAAATTTATTTAAGGAGAAGAGAAGGTTTTTAGCACAAGGACGACGCGAGCGGTCACACGTGTGCTTAAACCTTTAAAACTTTTCTTGTAATTAATTTTTATTTAAACTATCAATATTGTATTATTCAATATATATTTTAGGATAAGTGAATGTCTAAAATAAATAAATAGAACAAAATAAAATAAGACAATAAAGAAAAATAAATAAACAAAAAAAAGAAATGGGAAAGGCTGGACGAACGTTGGGGACAGTATTCAGAATGACGAGCGTTTGTTGGGGAGAGGACGAACGTTCGTTGGGTAAATGAGGTGAGTGGAGGCCAAATGACGAGCGCTCGTTTGGGACGAGCGTTCGTTAGGAAAATGATGTTGGATGGCGCACACTCGTTATGGACGAGCGTTCGTTGGGGAAGGCAACGGACGGACGTTGAAAAATGTGTACCGAACGACAAGCGTTCGTCGAAAGAAACGAACGTTCATTGGGGAATATAACGGACGTTGTAAAGGGCACAGAATGACGAGCGTTCGTAGAGAGACATAACGAACGGACGTTGTTGAAATTACAAACGGACATTGGGAACGAATGCTGAATGACGAGCGTTCGTTGTGGAAAGATGGTGAACGGACGCTTGGAACGAAAGCTTGAGAACGAGCGCTCATTGGCGAACAGATGTTTGGAACGAAAGCTAAATGACGAGCGCTCATTGGTGAAGATGGTAAACGGACGCTCAAGAAGGCTTACGGTTAACGAGCGTTCACTCGTTTGGATAACGAGCGCTCGTTGAGAATGTTGAACGAACGGTGAGAAAAAGCTTAAAGATAACGAGCGTTCGTTAAGAGACAAAACGAACGGACGTTCAAAAATGGATGCTTAAGGACGAACGTTCGTTATTGTCATGACGAACGGACGTTCAAATGTGGAGGCTTAAAGACGAACGGTCGTTCGTTTGTATAACGAACGCTCGTTAGATAGAAGCTGAGCGAACGGTCAAAAAACTTAAGTTTTAACGAACGCTCGTTTGTTTGGACAACGAGCGTTCGTTGCGGGGTAATGGTGAACGGACGCCAACTAACGAGCGCTCCAAAAAAAGCCCAATGCACCAGACGTACGCCCATTTCTGGGCTTGGCCCAGTCCAATGCTTTCTAACCTAGAATTTTCTAGGGGTTCAGGAGGTTCATCCTCATTCCCACTCCCCAGCTCACGTCTTCTCTGACCCAAGGTCCCAAGCTCTGCACCACGAACTCACCACCACCTCTGCCATATCCGGCCACCGTCACCTCAACCAGAATAAACCTTAGGCTCGCCGGCGACAACTTGCACCACCAGAACCACCATCAGCCATGACACCACCGTCACCACTTCTCTCTCTTCGAAAACCAGAGATTCTCAGGGATGGTTTTCCTCCGTCTTCATCTCCGATCCGCTCGTGCTATCATCCTCCATCAACATCAACTTCACTATTGCTAAAACCTCCACGACGAAACACGATCACTGTCACGATAAGGTCCCTCCCCGTGCCTATACTCGTCCACCTCCTCGGCCACCTACACGGTCATCACCACCTACCAGGACAACCTTAGCGATGCCACTGCCACCACCACACAGCAGACTACTACTTCCAAACCGCTCACCACGAAACAAATCAGCCACTCTCTTCCTCCCCATTCAAGGATTTTCTCGAATGCTGAATGCTCCCCTGCAACGCCAATTTTCCTTCTCTACCTCCCCTAATTTTTTAATGTTTACTGATTGGTTTAATGTTGGTTGAACCTTGTCCATTTGGTTTTGGAAACGATGAGTGTGTAGTGTGCATATGAGAATGAGTGGGACAGATGATTCAGTGATAATGGTGTATGGGCTGGCGAGATAGGGTGAATGGAGCTTATGCCGTAAGCATATATGATGAATCTGAATGTACAAGTGAACAAAGACCTACCTGCTGTTATGGCTGCTGCTACTGCTAGCTGCGTATTCCGGTGACCTCCTCTTGCCAGTGCCAGTGCCGATGATGACCCTGGATGATGATCCCAAATGATGGTTTTCTCGTGTGCCCTCCTCCTCTCTATTCTCTCTCTCTGATCCCAACCAAAATCCCCCTCAAAATCTTGAAAATATTCTCTTGTAACCACCTGGTCTCCCCTGCTGAGACACGTATTCCATACCATTTCCCACGTTTTCTCCCTTTTTTCTATTTTTTACTTTTTTCCAATTTTATTTTATTTATTTTCATTATTTTTAATTTTAATTTTACTTTTCAATTTTTTTAACTATTTTGATTAATTAACTTTATTAAAACAAATTGAAAATAAGAAATAAAATTGAATAAAAAACAAAAAAAATCTAAATACATAAAAATAGAATAAAACAAAAAGGTAAAATAATAAAAAGGAAAATAATAAATAACCAATAAAAATAGAATTTTTTTTACAACCCGGACAAAATTGAGTGTTGACAGGTAGTCTTTCGTAAATTAAAATATTTAATATATATATTTAAAAATCTTCAATCTCAAACGTATTTTGTGTTGCTATTATGTCTCAAATGCTCATATGATATATTTTACTCATAGAGGACATACTCTACTATCTTTTACACTATAATCCAACAAGTTACACATTTAAAAAAAAAAAAATAGTTGTATGAAATAGCAAGAGATACATATGAAAATTCTTGTAGAAAAACACGTCAGTTCTCTCATGCCATAACAATTTTAAATCATCAATCATCAAATTGAGATCAACCTTTCTATCATTTTCAAATTCACTTGATTTCATTTACAAATCCGAAAGTAAAATATAGATTATAATAAAATGGACCATAATCTAATGTTAGTACTTAAGCTAAACAAATTTATTTCATTAGTAGCTAGTATAAACATTACACTTTTATTTTATTATTAATTTTCAAATTAAGAATACATTATCAACGATTTTCATTTAAAGAATTAACTAGATGAGAAATAGTGCATCACATTCTTTGTCATCTAATTTTTTTTTATCATTTAAATTTAAAAGCAAATACTTAACTCATTCAATTAGTGGAAAATATAAAACTGACCATCCTTTATTACTTCCTCATCATTCTCTCGATTACCATCTTTATGGACAATATAATAATACAAAATATTATAAATTAAAATAACACTATTTAATCAACAATTTTTTTAATTTCTATCTTACTATGTTCCCATTTGCCATCATATGATCATTAAATATTAATTCACATAAGTATTTTTTTAACAACCTAACCAAAATTTTATAAAATGAAAGTCAATGAATCACGGTTATTAATAGTCAGATAATCTATGTATACTTATAGATGAAAGGTATCGATTTGGATATTCCATTTTTGTTTATACAATTTTGTTACAATAAACCTTGTTTTATTATAATAGGTTTTCTATTATCTCATAATAATGTGGATAACTGCTTCTACTTTCATTAGTATTAGTCACAGAATACAAGTTTATCACAAATAACTCAATAAAACCTATAATACACAACTTATATTTTTGAAGTCCTTTATCTGTTTACTATACTTCCAAATCAATTTATTACTAATAAGAATATATATATATATATATATATATATATATATATATATATATTATAAATATTAAACTTTTGAAGGTAAACCAGATAGTAATATCAAAATTAAATATTGTATAATAATTTTTTTTTCTCAAACATAAGATATTAATAAGTTAAAAAGTTAATAATTTAATCAATTAATATTAATAAAAAAATTTTGTCTAATTTTAATATTTGTTTGTAAATTAAATTTCAATAATTAATGTATAGAAAACAAAATAATAATAACAATAATAATAATAATAATAATAATAATAATAATAATAATAACAATAAACAAAACAACAATAAATAATAATAAAAATAAAAATAATAAATTTTAAAATAAAAATATAATTTATATGTCAGAATCCATTAAAACCCACTAAAAACTCCAAGTAGTGGGAGCCAAGTGTCAAGGAGAGAGAGAGTCAGAGTTTCAGTTAGTGGAAAACAAGTGGCTGTAGGAGAGTAGCCGTTTGGTTTTGGGTGACGGCAGTATTTAATGCCAAATTTCAAATGTCGTGCCACTTCTCTGCATGCTTTCTTTCTTCTCCAAACTGCTGAAACCATTTCCTCCTCCTTCTCTCTAAATCTCCTTCATCTTCTCTCTAAGAAAATCTCATTTTTCCTCTTCCGATCACCTCTCAGGCACCATTTGAACTCTCCTGGCGTCAAGAGCTTTTGTTTAAACCGATCGGGTTGTGGTTCTAAGCCGGTGAGTTACTTTCTCCTTAGCACGTTCGTTCTTTTCGCATGCAAACCCATATTTCTGGTCGCTTGAGCGAATCGTATTATTCTGAGTATTTCTGGTCTTTTGTTTGGTTCAGTATTCCTAAAACGTGATTGTCGAACGTTAAAGTCTTTGGTAGTGGTGAGCTCTATTATGCATCTGTGAGCGTTCGATTATGTCTAGAGGTAAGGAAAGCTTATATAATTTGATTAAGATTTTGTTTTGAACGTTTGTATGTTTGTATGATACTTTGTTTGAGTATTTGATGAGTATGAAATATGCGTGTTACTGCATGTTTGGATGTGTGGATGAACGATTGTTAAATGGTGTGATCTTCAAACTGTAGTATTCTGAGTAAATGTTGTAGTATGGTCGAGCGTCATTCGTGATCGTTCGATTCTTCATGCAAGTGCATAGTCTTAACTGATTTCTCATGCTTTAGGGATATTGTCTAAGAGTCATTTTGTAATACTCTGTAGAAATAGGTAAACTGTGACCGAGAGTCAGTATTAGTCGTTCAGTTTTCCTTTGAGCGTCCGTCTATACTAAGTTCTTCTTCTGGAGAGAATTTCGTTCATGAAGATCGTTTTATAATATTAGATATACGTCAATGAGCGTTCGGCCTAAGTGTAGTTCTCCTTTAGGTTTCCTAAACAGTTTAGTTAATGTATACTATACTACTTAAAGTCGTAGATGTTATCGTTATTTTTCATTAAAAATAAGTGTGGGCAAGTGTGTGTGTGTGTGTGTATATATATATATATATATATATATATTCATTCATTTTATAAGTTTAAGTAGTGCTCGGCCTTGGACCAAGCGTTCGGTCTCAGTAGCGCTCGTTCCTGATAAGTACTTGGTCTTGGACCAACGCTCGTTCAATAGTGTACGGTTTCTACAGGGCTCGGTCTTAAACCAAGCGTTCGGTCTCATTTCAGTAATCTATTATTACCGTTTTTAAAATAAGAATTGTCAGCCAAACTCAATAGCGTTCGTTTCTTCATAGTATCTCATCAGTTATTAGTAGTTGGTGTCAAACAGTTTTGGTCTTTAAAAGGTGTTCGGCCTAGAGTCTTAGTACTCGGCCTAGGCTTCGTGGCGTTCGGTTTGAACTCTTAAGGGTCTGTTTATTGAAGTAGATAAATTCATAAATAGCGCTCGGTCACGTTAGTTTCTAAGAAGTGTTATTCCATTCGAACTTGTGCTAGGATGAGAAAGTGTGATCTTATTTCAGTGGAATGTATTGATGATGAAGTATAAGAGAATTTGAAATGTGATGCGAATGAAATAGTTTGGTTATGAAAGAGTATTCCAGGGAGGAATATCTCAGAAAGTGGTTATTGATTGGTAAATTATGAATGTGGGCAAAGCTTAGCGGGCGTTTATCCTGATATTTCATGATTACTCATTCTCGTGTAGAGAGGAGTAAGTCATGTGTGGGAATGGCAGGAGGTCCTAGTCCATAAGGTTAACTTGGACGGAACGGATTAACCTCGGGTGGCAGTTGTTGAGGGTATCCTAGTTACTACATCACCCGGGTGCACAAACGTCGTAGCTATACAGGATTCATACAGTCCAGACTGGCAGAGTCAAGTGGTCGGTCGTTGTATGCCATGACGTATGAATTATAATTTGGTTGTTGTTTGATTTAATCACGAACAATGTATGTTTTTATTGAATCAATTAAATTACATAAGCTTACCCTATTTATTATTTTGTCTGTGTTGTGCGTTCGGTTGTTGTTCTGTTACAATGATCATCAGTGTGGATGTGAGTAGAAGGAGAGGAGTTGCTGGAAGAAGCATTGGAAGAGGCGGAATTGAAGACTGAACCTTAGGAACGTTCAGTCAGTTTATTTTGTAAACTGTTCGGTCTAGTTGTAGCCAGTGTGTGGTTTTAATTCCCTACTATTATGTAAGGCCGTTCGACCATAATAGTATCTCGTTATGTGTAGAACTGATCTGTAGTATTATTAATGTGATTATTCTCGTATATGATTTTATACTGTATTTTTGGGATGTTACAGTATACATTTATTTTTTATGGTTTAAACTGTTATAATATTCATTGTATTGTAAAAAATTTAGTAAATTGTTTTTAATTTTATGATACTCAATTTTTTTTTCTAAAAGAAAAAACTATATACGGTATTAAAACTACAATATAAAATATTTATCTAAATTATATAATTATATTTATAATACAATTATGAAATTTATTTTATAAAAAGTACTAAACTAATTATCTCAAATCTCTTATCGACTCTGCTTGTTGTTCACATGAAAATTAGAAGGAAATCGGTTTTTATAAGTTCGGGAGAAGGATACTAATGATGATAGGAATCAATTTAAAATTTTAGAACATAAATTAACCACTTCTTATTCCTGATAAATTAAGTTATTTTGTGTTATCATCATCACTATTATAAATAAAAGCAAAAAATTATTCAAGTATATGGATAATAAAACCAAAATTCCGAGAATTAAAACGAACGTTTTGAAAAGAATGAGGACCAAATTGTACCTTACTTTGAAAGAGGGACGAAAACTAGAAATGGCCAATAGTTTAGGGACTAAAAACATATTTAACCCTAATAACAAAAAGTATTTGATGTAACATCAAAATTAAATTAAATTTATGTAATTATTATTTTTTCACTTTTAAAATTGTTTCCGTCATAGCTCATGTGTTAACTCAATCAACTTATCCTTTTGTTACTAAAGTTTTCATAATTTTAGATTTTTTTTGCTTTTTTAGAGATAAGAAAATTTTAAAAATTATTAGTAATGAAGATTAATTTAGTATATTGATAACCTTAAAAGAAATATTTGAAAAATCTTGTATGTGAGATTATATTATATTGGAAAAGGAGACAGTCCCTTCATTCCAGATTAAGTTTCGGTTAAGATTTTTTTTAAAGAAATAAATAAATGTAATATATTCTTTTCACTCTAATAAAATATTTATAAGATTTTCTGTTTCATCATTTTTATTTATACATTATAATAATTATATAATATATACATATAAGGAGGCTAATAAAGAAATTAGATAAAAAAATAAGGATATGAATAATAAAAAGGTAATCAAAGTTGTTTTAATTTTGAAAACCACGGTTAAATAAAAATAAAAACAATTTAAAAATACAATATTTTTTTTAAAAAGTAAACACAATAAGAATTACATGTTATTTCGTGTAACTTATTGAAACATAAAAATGTAAATTTTCTACAACAAAAAAAAAATAGTAATATGTTGAGAACATTAAAAAAAACACCTAAATTACAGAGTAATGATATCTTAACTGAATTTACTTTATTTTTTTAACTTACAATTCTAATATATATATTATCATATTATCAAAAGATATTATTATATCAAAAGAGTTGTTAATTTGGTGTATTTTTTTAGAATATTGTTAAGGTATTACTAAAATTGGTGGGAAAGTGTTTACTATTTTAAAGTACGAGTTAATATCATAATAACAGCTAAACAGAATAATATAAAATATTCTAAAAGCTTTAAAATCAAACTAGCACTTCTGTTTTTATTTCATTGTGTTTTCTCTATGTATATCATCCAATGTGGGACTACGTACGAACAACCAAACCAAACCAAGTTTAGCACAAATTACTTTTTCGACGAACATGATGTTGAAGGTTTATCTCACTCTCTCTTTTCTTTTGGGGATTCTGCTTGTTGCTCAAGCACATGGAAAAGAAAAGGAGATCGGCTTCTATCAGCTCAAGAGAGGAGATTTGAAGCTGAATTTGACCAATTATGGTGCAACAGTTGTTTCTGTCATAGTTCCTGATAAACATGGTATGTTTTACACTGTGTATAAGTTGCTTGTAGTGTGTGCTCTTTAAACAGATATCACGGACCTTCTTCTCTTGTTTCTCTCCACAGGGAATTTAGATGACATCACTCTTGGCTACGATGACATTGAGCAATACAAGGTATGATCAAAGTTCAATTCTTTTGTTTAGTTTATTCTATATTATCTATGGAGATTTATATAAAGTTGAAACTTTTTGCAGAACGATTCATGGTACTTTGGAGCACTTATTGGACGTGTGGCAAATAGAATTGGACATGCACGGTTTACATTGGACAGACATACCTATAAATTGCCTGCTAATGATCACGGAAACACACTCCATGGTATTGAATTCAAGGAGTTATGCTTATTATGCATAGTTTTATTTTCTGTTTACACCATCGATAGAATGAAACATGACAGAACAATATCTGTTGAAATGAAATACCAGGTGGTTTCACAGGGTTCAGTGATGTTATCTGGACAGTAAAAGGTCACAAGGAAGACAGTTACATAACATTTACCTACGACAGTCATGACAACGAACAAGGTACAGTCTTTGCAAACTCAGTCTCACAAATTCCATGATAACTTTTTTTTACGTTGCTCTTGAAATAAAAAATTTATAGGGTTCCCCGGAAGAGTTGAAGTAGCAGTGACATACGTGCTCATTGGCAGAAACAAATATGCTGTGAAAATGATTGCTAAGCCAGTAGACAAAGCCACACCAGTGAACCTGGCACAGCACACATACTGGAATTTGGGAGGACAAAAGAGTGGTGACATTCTATCACACAAAGTTCAAATTTTAGGGTCAAAGATCACAGCAGTGGACGAGAATCTGATCCCCACTGGAATATTAGAATCTGTTAAGGGCACCCCTTATGATTTCCTTAAACCAAGGACAGTTGGAAGCAGAGTAAACGAGCTTCCTGGGTTGTATGACGTTAACTATGTGATTGATGGAGATAAGTCCAGGCACTTGCAGAAAGTGGTGACAGTGAGAGAAAATGTGTCTGGGAGGAAACTGGAGTTATGGTCGAACCAGGTTGGTCTGCAGTTCTATACGGGTGGCATGTTGAATGCTACAAAGGGTAAAGATGGAGCTGTTTATGATAAGCATGCTGGCATTGCCTTGGAAACACAGGGCTTACCTGATTCTCTCAATCATCCTGATTTTCCATCACAGATTGTTCGTCCTGGTCAGACATACAACCACTACATGCTCTACAGATTCACTGCTTGCTGCTGATTTTATCATTCTTTTCTTTTTAGCTTTTCTTATGTTTTTTCATTTTTCCTCTTTATACTATAAACAATATTTGTTTTCCTTTCTATAAAGGTTCAGTTTAAATTAGATGATTCAACTCTATGGTTTTATTTTATTTTTACTAATTTTCTATTTATAGTGAAACTTTTTAATGAAATTGATTATAAATTAAAAATTAATTAATTAAGTGTTAAGAAACTAACTTAATTTTTATTTCATAAACTTTTAATTTTTGCAACAACATAATTATTTTTTAATATTCTTAAAATTATCGAAAATAATCATAATACAGTCTTATATATTTTTAAACTCATAGACCAGATTAAACTCACGTATTCGAATCTATTTTGACAACATTTATTTAAAATTTTTCATACAATATTTGCATAATATACTTATTAAGAGAATAAGCTTATTTAACAGACTTACATTATTATTGTACAAATGCTCTGTTAAAAAAATTATGAGAGGAAAGAATTTTAGATTAGTAGTAATTCTAGAACTCATTATCTAACATAAATAATACTCAACTTTGGCACTTCTACAGAAGCGCGAAAAATGGAATCAAATAAAATAAATACAATAATCTTAGGCCAAAAACTTCCTACAATTAAATAACACATTTGTAAAACAAAGTTGCATATAATTGATGACAGCACAATCGATTATCTACATAAATAATAATAAAGTATTCATAATAATTGATCATGTAAAAGCTATAATTAATTATAGTGTTTTATCACTAATATTAATAATTTTTTAATAATTTCAATATCAGTATTTTATTAATATTTTTTATTGTAATAAAATAAAATATTAAAATAAGAAATGAAATTAATTGATTAATATTTTATTAATAGTTACGCTTTATATTATAATAAAACAAACAATTAAAGAAAAAATATTCAAATAACAAATAAAATAATTTAAATTTGATATTTATAAATTGATTTATTTTAATATATTATTTTGAAATACAATTTTCTTTTTTTAGCATTTTATAATAAATTTTTCAATTAAAAACTTACTTAACTATAATTTATACCTTTTTATATCAAATTTTTTTATAGAAAAATTATTTTCAAAATAAATTAATATTAAAAAAATTACATCAATAAAAACAATTATATTTTTTTTTCCTTTTTTCATATTTTTTAATATCTAAAAAACTAATCTTCTCACCATTTTCCGTTTTTTAAACCCATTTTTTCCGTTTCAACTTTATTAATTTCTCTTTATAGGTTCTTTTTATGATATTTGAGTCCTTAAATCTCATCTCTTTTACAATTTGATCAAACATTTCAATAGCTAAAGATAATTTCTAATTTATTAGTTTTTGAAGGAAGTAAGTGATTATTTGCTTTGAAGATTTGTTATTATTTCCTTTCAAATTTGTCATTAATTTTGATAGAATTAGTTGAGAAAAGTTATTATTTCTATTTATCGAGATGAGCGTATTAGGATAAAAGGTCAAGAGACCTTTTATCCAAAACTTTAAGGTAATGGAATAATGGGAACCACAACCATGAGTAGTTCTTCTTACCGCTGTTCATCTTAATAAGACTCACTTACTTGGAATCTTTAAGACTTTCGATATAGGGACCATACAAACACCACTGAGGTCTAAGTCCAACCTATATAAGGGATTGATACCACTCTCTACCCAAAATCTTAAGGCAATGAGATAATGAATTTTTCACATTTATATAGTGCTATACTTTCTCATTTTTATCCAAGGTGAGACTTGAACTCACACTTGGATTCCCAATAATGACATGGAAAGTTCGAGTCAGTCCTTTTTGGATCGAAAGTCGAAATGGGTCAAACCGTGATCGAAGGTTGAGATGGACTAGCCATGACCGAAAGTTGAGACAAACCTATCTAATTAAGGGTTGAGACGAGCCAGTTTAGACTAAACATCATAACAGGTCAAGTTGGGATGAAGATTGAGATAGGCTAGCTCAGATTGAAAGTCGAGACTAACCATCTTAGGCCAAAATTCAAGATGCTCTATCCATGCTGTAGGTCTAGATGTCTTTTTCTGAAGCTTGAAGGTCCAAATGACCGACACAAGCCAAAGGTCAAGATGGTCTACCCTAAGCTGAAGGTCGAGATGATTTGTCTTGAACTAAAGGTTGAGATAGTTTGTTTCGAGACAATCCTCCTAGGGTCAAAAGCCTAAATAGGCTGAGCCAAGCCGAAAATCGAGATTAACTAATTTGAGCCAAAGGTCAAGGTGAACTAGGTTATGTCAAAAGTGGAGATTGATCAGTTCGACCTTAAGGTTGTGACAAAGTAGTCATGTATGTTTGAGTTGGAGTTGAAGGTAAAGACTAACCGTCCAAGTCAAGTTTCAATAAAATATTTACAAAAGTTAATATTTTTTTCATGTTTAAAAAAAAGTTCATAGATTAGTGCTAACCTATTAAACTTTTTATGAATGTTTTGATTTTATGGGTCTTTAATGGAGATTGTTTTGACCTTGTGAACTTTTTTATCCCAGCCCACATAGCTATGGACAAAACTCTATGAGATAGATCAAATTGACATATGTACTTAAAATGTTCCAACCCTTTTACAAACTCGATAAAATAAAAATTGTTAGAAGTTTAACTCTAACAATACAAATTCTTGCATATCAATTACCCAAATAACAAATATAAGGTATTTTGTTATATATCAAGAAAACCTACCATCAGCACACCCATATTAGTATACATATGCAAATTTGAAAAAGGAAGATCCTACATCTTTTATGATAAAACCAACATGTTGTTTCTACAGTATACCTTTCTTTATCTATTTTGTGTTTGTTGTGTAATGTGAGTGTAGATAACTGTTTTCAGTCTAGATTGTTTCCTTGATTTATATTTGCTTTGAGTCTATAATTCATAATTTTTTTTAATTACGTG
Organism: Vigna umbellata; assembly: GCF_029865625.1. NCBI lineage: Eukaryota > Viridiplantae > Streptophyta > Magnoliopsida > Fabales > Fabaceae > Vigna > Vigna umbellata. The sequence continues at coordinate 11,422,417 of NC_142166.1, forward strand.
GAATAATTTAACTTACAAGTTGTAAATTGTTATTGATTCGGTTTGTAATTTTCTTTTGACTTACAATTGTTATGATGAATGAACTTTAGTATGATCGTATAATACGTGCAATGTTGTGCAAGGAATCCCTAACAGATGTGTATTTTGTGAAAAAGTAGCAATTTAAACATATTTTTTATTTAAGTATCACACGAACAGTTATGACCAGGCTATTATGCTGAGATAGATCATTTTTACCATGAACCACAACACAATAACAAATAAATGACAATCACGAGTAAGCAAGCATAAGAAATAATGGACATGGAGACAGAGAAATCTTATTGTTGCGTCAAAGAAACATTTAGGGCTTATGAAAAACTTCAATTCAAGAAAAACAAGAAACTACAAGTTTTCGAAATTACAATCTTTTCCTATCCTACAAAAGGAAAAAGAACTTCATTAAATAGATAACTACTTTTGAATATTCTAGTTAAGGTTCGAGTTAGAATCTGAATAAATGGAGCCAAGGTTTATTACATAGAGAAGTTCTGATATGATTTTAGGGTGAATGAACATTATAGCTCTAAGTGTTGATTAGCATTGCTATGTTTACTTATATAGTTATCCATTTCCACACCCCGAGACTATTATTACTGTACAAATTATTGGAAGCATTTGTCTATGGTAAATAGTGGTAATTAAAAAGGACAGGTTCAAACTTCAAACCAATTAAAAATACATTATGGATCTAATATCTGGGTGTGCATAGAAAGAGACAATTTATATTTAGCAAAGCACTAACTCTGAAACTTTTATTTAATATCTAAAGAGAAGGAGCTTTGCAGAAGAAGTAATCATGCATTTTAGTGAAAAAAACCATGGAAAAAAAGAGATAAACAGAAAAGAGAATAAGAAATACACGACTACTGGATCCGCTGAGAAGCAGTGAAGTGCTAACTATGAATTATGGGATAAACTACTGCGTACTGATCTATTGCATAAGTAAATTTCTAATTATTGCAGCTTGTGCAGTGTCAGTTGTAGCCAAGAGTTCAGACAAACGCTCGCTTAGGTCGTCCACTTCCCTGTGTAAGCTTTTAATATAGTTGCATGTCTCTTGCAACACCTTCGAAGCTGAAACCTGAATGCATTCAAAATTTCCTCTTTATCAAAACACTTCTATTATATATATATATATTTTTATCAAATTTCATAACATATATTTTCTATAACATTTTATGTCAGATTTGTTTTTCCTTTTATTTTTCATCCATTTAAGACATAAGACCTTTCAATATTAAAATGAAATTTACGGTCATTTATATACTCTAAAACGGTATTATTACTAATTAACGTCCTACTTCGAATAATTTTTCATCCATTTAAGACAGATAAGGAACTTTCAAATGCTGCATGAAAACCAGATGCGATTCAAAATTATCAAAATGTAGATTTAATTTGAAGAAAGAACTATTTCAAAAGTTTCATGAAAACATATTCAACTTGATAATTATCTCGCCATGTTGTTTATCCTAATTAAGAATATCTAGGTAAAATATTATGTTTATCAAAATAACAAAATCAGCTCATAATGAAAATCATGGTTCACTCAATTGGAGTATGATTCCTGAAAGCTACAGCAATATAAACCAACATCATGGTTAACTAATTAACTCGTAGAACTTAATTAGAGAAAAAGTAAATGTGAATGTGGAGTTAAACATAGAAAGAGGAAGAATCTTATAGAACACAGAAAAAAGACAAATGTATATAATGAACCTTGTCAGAGCGCCTCTCACGTATCTCTGGAAGAAGCTGTTGCAACTTGGAGACAAGATCGTTGATCTGATCATCGGTGATATTCCTTGAAGTACCTGTTTGCCTTGACCGTGACCTTCTGCTAGACATCTTATATAATATATAAATAAAACAAGAACTTTTAGGTCTAATTTGAGAATCCTATAGCCACCAATATGTTTTTAATGAGTTGGTAAAACAATCAGTTATGAAACAAAGCTAGTGGCGGTTGAGAATTTGAAAATGGTTATAGAGATGGGAGAAGTAAATTAAGTAGTAAAAAAAGAATGGAGGAAGGTGGGGTTGTAGAGTGTGTAGAATAGCCTGTGATGTTGGGGATCGAGAATGAAATCAAGACAAGTAATGCATGGGAGAAAGAAGAGGTCTATGGTTATCTTTAAATAGGGTTTTGGAGAGAGAGAGAAGAATCAAGTTTCTAGAGATATGCTATAATATCATCATCCAAGAGTGTTCCTAAATTGGAGTTAGAAGTTTCAGAGTTGCCTGTGCATGTTTCAAGTGAGAGAAAATGAACAATGGAGAGAGAGAGAGAGAGAGAAAGAAAGCTTTGTTCTTTTGTTTTCAACCTTCTCGGTGTGTCAGCCTCTACACGCAATACCATGTTATCTAAAGATTTCCAACAATGCCATAGTGCAAAAAAATGATATTATATTGTTGGGTGTGCAGCAGGTTTCATACAATAGCTTGCAACCTGTTTAGCAAAATCTTAAAGGGTCTTTTTCCTATAATGCCCACATAGTTGTGTGAGCTGCGAGTGAGGTCACTTATTAAAATAAGCAAATGATTAACCAGCATTAGCAGCAGTGTAAAGTTTCATCCAAGATCTTTATAAATATTATTTATAAGGGACAATAAAATAATGGGTAGACAAAATGGGGGAACAGCAAATTAGGGTAACGTGATCACCCAGAACTTGAGTTGACTAGTCAATCTAAACTCTCTCCATCGATGTTTTTGATTGCTTAAACAAGGACATGATGATCTTCCAGCCTTTTCAGGAATCACTCTATTTTGATAGCCGTAACTGTGTTTGAGATACTGTCATTACATTTCTCATGTTTTATCACAAAAACACACACTCATCACAACAAATTACTGATGCTTTACAATTTACTGGCTTATATGTAAAATGTGGATTAAGATTAGAAACTTTTGGATATTAGAAAGCAGAAAACTAGTTCTCATCGTCTTATAATGATGAGTGTTGGTTAAAGCTCGTGCATTATTAATTCCTCAAACCCTTATTAAGGAGGCTGAAATTTTGTCATGAATTGAGACGTTTGATGCACAAACACCCCAGATACCCTCTGCATAATGATAGTTTTTTTGAAGAGTATTATCTTGTAGTCCCTCTTAAAATTGTTTTCTTCCTGCCAGTAGTAGTTTGAATGGATGCATTAGAAATGAAAGAAATGAAAAACAAATTATTTAAGTATGTACTGTCTGGTTTTATGCATAATCTTAACAATTTATTGAGTTTTAAAGGAATATGAGATTATTTATTCAAAATTAATCCCAAGCAAAATGATCACGTATGGGGTAGTTTTTTAGTTTGTGAGCGCAAGAAATAAATATCATATAAAAAAGTTAAGAAAGAACTCTAATGAAGCATATGTAAGCAGAATAAGCATATTGTTGAACACATGTCACCTTGATTATTTATTGTTCTTTTTTGTCAAATATCCCTCGTTTCTCTTCTTGCTTCCATCGATTATTTGACACTTTATGAACGTTTTCTCTCTTAAGTCAATGGTTATGCTTAAGAATATAATGAAAGAAGAGTTGTGAAGGAATAACAATGGCGGATAGCTAGAGGAAGAAAGAAAGAAAAAAGGAAACAAAAAGCATTGTCCGAGAAAAGGAAAATAAAAGAAGTAAAAATAATAAAGAGGAGTATTTGACCACGTGAAAACGAGTATTCATCAATAAAGAAAAAAAAGGGTACATACCACAGTAAGAGTGTATCTTAATTCACAACAAAAGTTATATTTGGCAGCCGATTTAGTACACAGATCGAACTTATACCTCAACCAATAAATAATTTGTCATAAATAGAGATAAATTTTATGATAAAAAAAAAAGTTAAAGTGAATGCAATTGTTAATAAGGAAATATTTATATAGATTTTGTGAAAAAAAAATGTTTTTCTTAAATTTTTTAACGTAAAAGTCATTATAAAAGTGAATTATTAAGGAATATTTGTAATGTACAATAACTTGTCACAAAATTATGACAAAAAAATATATTAAATAGGATGAGTAATGACTTTTGTAACAATACTACAAGTGTCACAACAAAAATGTCATAAAAGTTATCACAAAAACAAGACATTTAAATGCATTAAGTTTGGTTTCAAGCGACTTAAACTAGTGTGAAATGTTGTGATGCATCTTTTAAAGTAGAATAGATTAGAGTGTGTTGAAGCTTAAGTGTCACATATATTGCTTTAAGTGCTCTCACTTAAGTAACAAAAGGTTGCTTTAAGTAAAAGTAGACTAAACACAAAATTCTCTAAGTGATTTACTTTGAGCCTCCACACTTAAGCCATAAATTATGTATCCTTAAGAGAAAGTACGTAAGCTAATGAATTTACAAGTATTTAGTAGACGTTTAAGGGATGACACCTTTCAAACTTAATTTTTTTTGTAGTGTTTCACTTTGAGTGTCCACACTTAAACAAATGCTAATAAGCTCTCAAACAAATGTATGCAAGTTGATTAACTTCACATTGTAAAATGATATAAATGAGAATGATCCTTAGTAGGCACTTAAACAATTTTTTAAGTGTTTTTCTTTGAGTGTTCATACTTAGGAAAATTTGTGCAAGTTGATAACGTTCACATTGTTAAGTAATCACTTAAGTGAACTTGTGTAAGCACTCAAGGTATATAATTCAAGTATTATGTATATTAGATCTATATACGTGGATAATTTTGAAATTTGTGTAATAGTCCATTTTAGAAAGTGATGTTGGCTTATTATTGATTTCAAAAGAAATATAGAAAGACATGCACATTAGTTAACTTTGAAATTTCATTTAAAAACATTATAATTTAGAAAAATATGCCATACACTAAAAAAAAAAATCAAAGACCTAATTTATCATTTTCGATGTCTTCGTCATCAAAGGAACAGAGTCAATGTCTTGAAAGCTTGAGAATCCAACTTTCTCTTGAAAACCTATTAGCCAACCAACATAAGCAACATACTTTTCTTGTGTAGGACATGGAAATGGCATATAAGAACCAATTGACATGTGAAAAGACAATCTACGTAATGTTCCATAACAATATCGATTCCCCTTTGATTGCTACAATTTTAATTCCATAGCCAATTTCAATTAATACACACTCTTAATGATAAAAATTGTTTTGAAAGGCTAAAATGTTCCAAAAACATTTTAATCAAGTTTAAGCAATTAAGCTTTTATTCAATTGATTAATTAGTGTGTTTCCATATCAACGAGAACAAAATAATTGATTATTTAGTTTTGATAATGGATTAACACATAAAACGATCAAATGAGTTTTTAGTTTTTAAGATCGGTTAACACATTTAATAGTATATTAATATTAATATGTTCTTGATTTTTCATAAACGATGAAGAACAAAAATCCAATTAAATGATAACATGATTACCAGAGAAATAATAATTTGGTGAAACTCACTTTTCCTCACGAGAATAATTGATTAATAGCTTAAGAAAATTGGTTAAATGCATTCATAATAATTTTTTAAACAATATTTCAAAACCTCTATAAATTAAACCTTTACCCAATCTTAAATGACTTTTAGTTAAATATTATAGTAATAAAAAATTAGGTTTTCCACCAAGAAATTGTCCAACTCTTTTGGTTTTCTTAAATAATTAAAAAGGTTGTGTATTAGTATTGAAACTTTACTTGTTGTTTCTTTTGTTGTACAATTGCCAACTTCTTTTAAATGTTAAGTTATTTGGTTAATTCCATATTTTCTCTTGACTTTACAAGGTTGAACTAATATTATCTTAAAAGTTTTCAAGAGTTCTTCATTATATTCATTTTAGTGTTTCAAAGATAGAAAAGATCTTTGTTTTCTTTTTTGTTTAAGAGTTGATTTGCTTGTTTTCTAATTAGGATAATGATACTTTGACAACATTTTAAAATTATCTACGTGTCATTCTATGATTGGTCCATGTTAGTGTTTATGATTATTATTATTGATTGTGGAGTAATTTTCTAATTAATATATAACTCAAATGTATTGAGTGCTTGCAATAGACTTATAAAGACAATAGTTTTTTTGATAGTTCAAAGGTTTAACTTAGAACAACTTAAAACTTCATATAAAATATTTATTTAGTAACATGTATTAGAAAGTGAGTTTTAAGCGTAACTCAACCTCACAAAACTAGCCTAATAAGGTGTGGTTTGCACCCTCTTATATATTATAATTTGGCCTTATTAATAGTCGATGTGAGACTTCCAACACACCTCCTTCACACCGAGATATAGACATCTTGTGCGTGATAGTAGAAATTAATGGGTGGTTCGATAGCGGCCCGACAACGGGTGGAAACAGAAATGCCCACTTAGAACTCGCTAGGATAGGCTCTAACCCATGACTCTGATATCATATTAGAAAGTGAGTTTTACGCCTAACTCAACCCCACAAAATCGGCTTGTAAGGTGAGCTTTGCACCTCACTTTTATATATATATATATATATATATATATATATATATATATATATATATATATATATATATATATATTATAAATTGGTCTTATCTCTAGTCGATGTGGGACTTCCAACACACCCCCTTCACGCCGAGGTATAGATATCTTGTGCATGATAGTAGAAATTAATGGGCGGTCCGATAACGGCCCGATAACGGGTGGAAACAAAAATACCCACTTAGAACTCGCTAGGAAGGTGGTGTGTTGGAACTCTCACATTGACTAGAGAAAATGCCAAATTATAATATATAGTGAGCACCTTATAAGCCGATTTTTTGGGGTTGAGTTAGGCTTAAAAATCCACTTTCTAATATGATATCAGAGCCATGGTTAGAGCCTATTCTAGCGAGTTCTAAGTGAGCTTCTTTGTTTCCACCTGTTGTCGGGCCGCTATCGGATCACCCATTAATTTCTACTATCACGCACAAGATGTCTATACCTCGGCGTGAAGGGAGTGTGTTGGAATTCCCACATCAACTAGAGATAAGACCAATTTATGGTATATAAGTGAGGTGCAAACCTCACCTTACAAGCCGATTTTGTGGGGTTGAGTCAGGCTTAAAACCCACTTTCTAATACCATGATTATACACTTCATATTAGTTGAAAAAGTTAGGAAAACATTCAATAATACTTTTTCTTAAATGATAAAGTAGGTGGTAGAATAAATAAAAGTATAATAATATATTGATAATACCATGATTATACACTTCATATTAGTTGAAAAAGTTAGGAAAACATTCAATAATACTTTTTCTTAAATGATAAAGTAGGTGGTAGAATAAATAAAAGTATAATAATATATTGATAGTTTGTATATTTTTTTAAGAAAATGTTATTTGAGTTTGATTATGATAAATATATATATATATATATATATATATATATATATATATATATATATATATATATATATATATAGAGTGAGTGAGTGTGTTCGTGCCGTGTGCGTGTGTGAGTTTTGGTATTTAAGTTCCAACTTTAACTAAAGCCTACACTTTAGGAATATGCTTCGGTGGCTAAGACGACCGAAGCACAAAACAATTAAAAGAAAAATAATAGATTTCGATCAACTGTGAGATGGAATAGAGTGAGAGGAAGAATGAGAGAATTTTGGGCCAAGTGCTTAAGCGTAATCCAATAACCAAGACAACAACAATGTTTTGGTGTCCTAAATGCAACAGATTAAAACTAACACAAATCTACAATGTCGCGATGTCCGAACTTGAAAAGATTTGACAATGACAATTAAAATGGAGTAACTAACACGAGAAGAAAAAGTGTTAGGAGCATGAAGAGAAAAACAAGAGCAAAAGAAAGAAATAAACAAGAAATGAGAAAGAAGATAAACAAAAATGAAAACAAAAACGAACTTCAAAAAAGGCTATGATAAAAGAAAACATGAAATTGCAATGACAAAGGAGATTAATGTAACAAAACTATGCAACATGACCTTAAACGTGGTAACATTTTTTTAAATATTTATATAATTATAAGCTATGGTTCTTAAAGTTGTGCATTTTCAGAAAAAATGTCATTACATTCTATTCTTTAAAAAATTGAAACATATACTTATACAATCAAGATATAGACTTTAGTTATTATTCAGTCACAACCTATAAATATTATAAATATTTTTAAAATTTCCACTGCATGATTAAAAGCTTTGTTTTCTTTCTTAAAAGTAAAACACATTAGACAACGATGAAATCATTTTTTGCATTAGTGGTCTCAAGATTGAATGTTTCTTGATTTTTTTCTTTATATACTATTCATCTCACTCATTTTCACTTAAGGTGCTTATATTCTTCGTAATCTTTTTTTCTTTTCAAGTGTAAGTCTTCATACATAACAAACTTATCCTCACTAAAGTGTTCTACCCACAAATCTTTTACTCATAACATCTCCCAGAAACTATGTCATTTATTTGTTCTCACAGTAGAAAAAACAAGAAACACAATAATAAGATTGAAATAAAATACTTTTATTAACTTGGAAGTCTAACACAATTTCAATGTACCATCTCACTTCACAACAATCTCTATATATAAAACCTAAATTCGGTAAATAAAACAAAACCGTTAAAGACAATTAAGCTTAATAAATATTTATATTAGATGGTATGTTGTAGGACTACTAAATTATCTCTAATAGACGATCTTATGCTCTTTCATTTGACAGTTTACCCTTTTGACTAAACTCTTCAAATATTATAAATATTCTTTCTTGACATTTCTGAAAAATTCACAAAGTTCTCCATCAAAAAGTCCAAGTAAATTCTTTTATGGTTTAAAATTAATTAGTTTTACAAGCTACGCTTTACTCTTTTCTAGCGTATAAAACTTAAATTGAAGTTCAACTATTAGGGTTTTGGATTCTATCGAAAGCATCTTCTTGTAGCCAAAAAATAATGCCTACAGAAGATCTTGTCGAAAATTCTTTTTAAAAGTATCACTGAAATAAAACAAATCTAAACTCATTTTAGTTTACATTATAAAACTAGTTGAGTTATAATTCCACTCTCGAGCAAGGAATCAATCTAAAAGAAACAATCCGATTGGCAGAAAGGCATGCCCACATGATCATAAATTCTTTCTTACATGGATACTCGTTTATGTAATCATTGTCCTTGTCTAATAATATATAGACAAAAAACAAATAATTTTATAAATGTAGAAGAGAAATATATAAAAATATGCAATAGCCGCCATGAATTTTTATTTTTCTTCTTCCATCTGCCTTGTCTTCCTGTTCTACATGATGTAAATTCATCTACTCAAAATACGATTAACAAAATTTTTAAAATTTCAACTATGATTGCAAATTTGTGATATTTAAAAACAAATTATCGATGTTGTTTATAGATATTTACAAAATATCGATACAAAATTGTAAGAAACAGTACAATGTTAAGAAAATAACACTCGCAATTGCATAATCCAACTACAACTCTCAATGACTAACTACTTTAATTCATTTCATTTAAGTTTCATCTCTACAAAGTAAAGATTTGGTTTATTGACATTTAATTCAAACAGAATTAAAAAGAGAAAGTAAATTTAGTAATATATAACCCATCAAAATGATTTAATAAATAAGTAATAAAGAGTTGTTGAATAATTAATGTAAGGATTGAAGAAATAGGTGAATCACAATTATGGAGTTGTTGGGTTGGCATGTTCAACGAAGAAGAACATTTTTAAATGGAAGGAAGATCTTTCAATGAAATTTTGAATCAATAATTTTGCTTCTTTAAAACCTGATCAAGCTCAAGATCAGTGGAGAAGGAAAGCTGAAAGTTGTAGAAACCAGGAGTGTCATGGCTTTCTCTTGGCAAAATATGCTTTGAAAGTCTCCACAAAAAATCAACCAAGAGCAAAGAGTAAGTTACTATGGGAAAGCAATAATTACACTGTATCTTCTATCAAACAACCCACAAATTTGCTGCACGTCTTTATTCTTTGGAATTGAATGCAGGTTTGCTTTTAAAATACTTAGCATTTAATAGTCTGGCTTGGTTATTCTGCATGACATTACCTTAAACTTTGATTATTTCTTAAGGAATCTGATCAGAGGTAATAAATTGAAGAAAATTAGAATGGTGTGTCTTCTTTGTTAATTTTTAAAACCCAATAGTTTTCTAAGGATCCTTAATTCTGAAGTTCTTATTGTCTGATGCGTTTAAAAGGTGCCTTGATTTTTGTAAGTGTGGTTATCATCAATTTGGTTACCTGGTAATGAATTGGGAGGGAAACTCCTGACATTAACAACAGGGTTGGGATCATATTTAATTGCAAATCATGCTTTTGTGTTGCATCTAAGGTACGTAGGTGTTTCTCTTTTTATGTCAGATTAATATATATTTTTGTTCTTTAACTGTACCTCTATAAGATATAGATAATAAAGAACTGTTTGGGAACTGCTGTGTGAGAGTTGGAATATTATCCCTTGTCCTCCAATAATAACTTTGTTTTCCAGATAAAAATATATATGTTTAGGAGCTAAATGACATCTTCTAATTAAACCTTTCAATGTAACAACCACAGTGTTTTCGCTTTTATACGTAGGGTAACAAAAACGCATGCACATTAATTTGTTTTAACATTATTTGTATCCTATAATTTATCTAAACATATTATATAATCAATTAAATCTTATAAAATCGATTATTATAATGAAGTTTACACCCTAGTATCTTTTAAATTGATTTTATCAATGTAGGACATTTGAAAGCGATAGAACAATAGATTCAAGTAAACCACAGATTTTTTTAGAGTAAGTTTCTAATAAAATATTAAGAAGTGAAATTTAAACTTAATTCAAGTCCAAATGTAATATTTTTATTTATTTTTATACTTCAAATTGATTTTATCTTTAATCAATGTTAAACTTTCAACAACAAATTTATTTTATCCGATTAAAGTGAAGGTTATAAAGAGAACTAATTATTGAAAGGTCATATGTGATGATAAGTGAAATTAATAAACCTAATACATGATGATGAAAGAGAGAAAGACAATAGATGGTGAAAAGCTTAACATAATTTAGCATGGATATAAGTTAACTAGGTATGTTATTGTTGAATAAAATTTGGCAAATGAAGATATTCTAAGGTGCACATCGTTTACATTAAGAAGAAAACAATGTACAGCTGCCTTTTATATAGTACATATCACATGACATTTAAAAGTGATTATTAAAGGCTGAAAAAGTATAAGAAAAGGATGAAGACGAAGAGTGAGGAAAAAGGTGGATGGAGATGAGATTGGTCAGCGTGCATCTCGGAGGCACATGACCTTGGATCCAATTAACAGCGAGGACTGTGCTATTGCTCACGAGCATCTCTCATTTCTTTATTTATTTCTTTATTTATTTCTTTATTTCTGCCATTAAAAATGAATCAAACCCTGAAACTCCAACAATCATATATATATCATGCTATGCGCATATGCTCTCTGAACCATTTACTCATTAAACTATATATTAAACCCTGTTAAGTAACTAGTCCCTTTTATCATTCACCATTTCTTAATTATCAATCTTCTCGAACTTGCTGAGATTTTGATCTCGATTTTTCAGAGTCGGTGTTAACTGCTTCTGCTTTTTAATAATTCATCCCAATAATTCGCCCTCAACTTCATCAATCCATCCTCAAATATTGCCTCATTAAATTAACTTCCCACCAGATTGCTTACTACTTTACTGTACGTGTGATTTAGAAATACGCATCCTATACCATGCCTTTTCTACTAGTGTTATATATAAAAGATAAGGCAACCTTCACAACCACGAGTAATTTTTCGTACCATAATTCATTTTAATAAAACATGTTTATCTGGAAGCCTTCGTCAAGAAGACTTTTGATATAAAGATCATTGTACTCGTCTGAGCCAGTCATCAAGACGAATATGGATTTTAGTGTAGAGTTTATCACTTTTATATAGTGTTTTACTTTTTCATTTCTATCCAATATGTAACTTGAACTCACATTTAAATTTTCAATAATATTCATTATTGTGATATCCGTTATTGGTTTGTTATGATACTATTATTGTTTAATCTCACACCAGAAATATATGCCTTGACATAATAGATGTATTATAGATCCCAAGTAGATTAAAGTTGAGTGAGACTACGAGAGCCACATCCATTTGTATCGTAATTGATGGTGTCAACCGTTACGCAAATATCTATAGGAAATATGAAAGACCCCCAAGAGTGAAGAGTGAGAAAGGAGACGTTTAATTATTCCGAAAGACCGGGTTATTGCGATTAGATTGTATTATTAGTTTGGTTTGAGGTAGCATCGCAGAGGAACGAAAATAGTTAAAAAGGGAGTGCACGTGTTGAGAGTTAGAAGGAGCATCTTTATCTTGCCTCCATGCATTGAGGGAATAAAACAAAGGCGTAGGAACACAACCATACAAACAAAGAGTTGAAACTTAAATGCTTTCTTTAAGCTTTGGACAAAAGGTGAAATCAACGATCGGTGATTCCTGCGAACAAACCGCAGACTCAGAAACCAACAAAGCTTTAATTCCACATTTTTGTATTTGACAAGTTTCTAGGCTTAACTCAACCCACTCACTTCTTCTTTCCTGCTTTGCATGCAAATTTCCACTTAGCTTCTCGTAAAACTCATCATCTACACTATCATTATCACTTTCTGCACTTTTTACAGAACTTTAATTTCACCAATGCAACTGCTCTAAATTATCTAATGTTGTTCATCTTCTCCCAAACAATAATGTCGGTAGCTTTCCTTAGTATGCAATACCTACATATGGCTACGTGAATTAGATTTGATGCTTCGACTAGCTAACATAGGCTGTAATCCGTAGATGTAACATATTGCATTCGAGGTTTGTTGGAAAATCCATGTTTTTGTTTTGTTCTTACAAAAAATTATTGTAGAGGAGTCAAATCAGAGGTTTGACGTGTTTTCAAAATAGTAGATGATTGATATGGAGATAGATACAAGGACTTGTTACACTACAATCTGCTTGATAAAAATATAAAAGAAAGTGATTCTTGTCCATTAAGAATAGTAATGACTTTATATATTTAAAGAGAGAATCAACATAATGAATTTATAGAATATAAAATGTGATTAGAAGACAGATAAATAAAGAAAAATTATGTTTAATTAGTATATATAAAATAAAAATGCATTTGTATTATTACTCCACCTTAATTGTAAAGTTGGAAAGAGATCACTCAATATATTCGTATTATAATAAATCTAAATCTTTAAGAGGAATAATACAAACATATAGATGGACAAGTTTGAGTGTGTATGGTTAGAGTAATGCATGATGGGCTACAAAGAGAGACATTTTTTTCTTTTAGCTTGGAAAAAGTCCCGTTTAAACATTATAACAAACATTCTTTTATATTGAAAACAAATTGAAAAAGTAGGTTTGATTAAGAACAAAAACAATTATTAAAACCGAAATTAAAATTAAATGTAACACTATCAAGAACCCAATCACATAATTCATATACATAATCCATTAAAATTAAAATAAAATCACAAAACACATAAGAACGTAAGATTGAAGCACAATGTCTGATTAAATATTTTCCCTCTCTTTCTGTCCATCAAAATTTTTCCCTTCCAATTTGATGTACTAAATAAGAACAATTTGAAGTCCTTTTTATAATCGTAATTCTAAGACTTAATTTAATAAAATTGGTTTATGAGAAAAATTTGTTCAATTATAATTAGGGAATAAAACTATGTTATCTCCAAGATTATCTTTAAGATTATCTCTAAGATTATATTATCCTTTGGATTTTGTGTAGAATAAAACCTTAATCAATAGCTTTTTAGAAAGTCTAATTTAGCAAATGATCTAATGGGCTTAACATTCAGTTAAGCAAAGCACAATTAGAACGCATAGGAACATGTATGCATTTTATTAAATTATTAAAACTAAGTTCCTGGATAAATGTTTTAATTTAAAGTTCATTTTATCCTATTTGGTCAAATTCCACTTAAAACAATATATTTAAAAATAATTTTTATTCAATGAAGAAAAAATTAAATGAGGCATGAGTGTATAAAAGTGCACTCATCAATGTCACACCATGATTATTTCACATCCTATATATTGTTGGAGATTTTGGACATGTGAATATAAGAAACCAAGGGGTAAGCAATGTTGTTGGCATTTTGGAGAAAGTGATTGCTTTTTGTTAGAGGTATATATATCCCTTGAAACTTATTATGATTGTCGTTGGTAAGCAACATAAAGTTTCTTGTTGCACTTATCTTCCACGTAGAAGAACATATGTCTTAAATTTAATTCACATTGATGTTTTCACTATGGATGTTGAATCAATTAATGCTTGCTTTTATTTTTTTCACTTTTATTGATGACAATTCTATAAAGATTTGGAATTTTGTTTTGAAATCTAAAGACCAAGTACTTGAAGTGTACAAGCATTTACATGCAAGTGTTGAAAGAGAAACAAGCATATTATTGAAATGTGTTAGAATAAATAATGGTAGTGAATACATGAATCCTTTTAAGAATTATTGAAATGAGCATGGCATAATTGAACCCACTGTGTTCATTGGTTATAAATTGTACAATGTTGAAACTAGCTAGCAAGATTGTAGTTTCTATGAATATTCTCTTCTACGGAGAAATTATGCCCTTTATTCTTCAGTAGATCAAATCCCTACCAAAACTCAATCAAAATCAAGATCTTTTTAGTCATATTATTATTCCTAAGCTAGTAGCTAATCACTCCATTGGGCCTAATTGTTTTGATAAACCTTTAAATACAAACCAAGATGCTCCTACTCTTCCTATTGGTGGAACTAATATAACGTCAACACTAATAATCAAACTTTACATACACTTATACTACAAGAAGATCATCTAAACGAACCAACCTTTGTTCATATCTAAGTGAGTACCAAGTCTCCATTCCCAACCTAAAGTTTTCACACTTAATACACAACTTCCTTTCTAATGAAAAATTGTCAACTACGCACACAAAATTTTCTCTACAAGTAGGGAGTGCCTATGACCTAATATACTATCATCAAGCTTAGTTTCTCCAAATGGTGATGACTTGGGTCCAACCAATGGACTCATCACAAGGAGTATGGCTCGAAGGATCCAAGAAGGCTGAAAGGATAAGACACTAGATGCAAGGGAATCAATTCACAACATGTTCACTTGGAAAGCTTGAAGACTCACCCAATGAGCTCTGTTTTTCGCTCAACGACCAGGCGCTAAGTGCGTGCTGCTTGCGCTCAGTGTTTTCCACCTCCCGGTCTTTATAGCTACCTTTACATGTTTTTAAGTACATGTTGAATGAGTTGGCCATGTGGTATGCCACTTGACAACTGATCCTTCAATCACGACTGATCATAAGTCAAGTAGTTGTTAAGTAAGAGCATTGTGGCTATTATAAATAATGAAATTGTTCATCTGTAGAGATCGTTCCAATGCACTTTTTTTACCTTGAGAGTCACGAATAGAGAGTCTGAAAAAGCATCCTTTAGCCACCTTCCATCACCGAGACTACCTTTATTCCAAACCTCCATAAACTCACCATTGATCTTAGCCTATACACATAAAACACCTTTGCTTTCATTTATCCTTTTGGCTACATCATCCAAATCGAGTTATGGCCATTGGTTCATCCAATTGTTGCTCATCAACAATACATGGGAAATATTTCCTTAACTAAAGAAAAAAAAGTTATAAGTTGTAAGTGGATCTATAAGGCAAAGTACAATGTTGATGAAACTCTAACCAAAAGAAAAGTTAGACTTGTTGCAAGAAACTTTACAAAAAAATCTACCATAAACTTCCTTGACACTTTTTCACTAGTAGCAATTATAATTATTATAAGAATCCTTTTATCCCTTACAACCATTTAGAAAGGTCTTTTATTTAACTAAATGTCCAAAATGATTTTCAAAATGATGTATGAATGAAGAAGTTGAAGATACAACGAGTTAAAATATAAAACAATAAGATCAAAGTAATCTTGTGTGAAAGTTGAATAGGTCCTTATATGGTTTAAAACAAGTCTTAAGATAATGGTTTAAGGGATTCTCTACACCCCTGCAATCTCATGATTTTATTCAGTGCACAAGTAATTATTCTCTATTCAGGTTTGGTAATGGAAACAACATAGTTTATTTTCTAGTACATGTAAATGGCATAATATTAGCATGACTAAATACAAAATCTTTAAACAGTTGTCAAAATTTTATTCAGAATTTGTTCAAACTCATATTGTAGGAGATATAAAGTTTTTCTTTGGTTTTGAAATTTTTAAGTCAAATCAAAACATTCACTTACATCGAAGGAAGAATATCATTCTCATCTTGAAAGACATAAGATTCAACCGTGCAAAATTTATTATAATTTCAATGTGTCATAATCAACATTTTAACTTAACTGATGGAGAACTTCTTCAAGACCCTTATGCTACTAGGAAAACTATGTACATATGAACATATTCATATTATTGATCAGATTCTAAGATATCTAAAGACAACTCCTTGATCAAAGGATTATTTTTTCTTCAAAATTTAAATTTGAGTGCTTATACTGGTGCTGGCTATGGAAGTTGTATTGACAACAAAGAGTTCACCACTAATTTTTGTATCTTTATGAGAAATTATCTTCTTACATGGAAATAAAAAAAGCAAACTATTATTTTTAGATCTTCAACAAAAGTTTACACTACAAAAATTATTAATATTACCGATGGAATTTTACATACAGATACATTTCCGTAGGTAAATTTTCATTACCGACGGCGTTATCGACGGATTTTGAATTTTATTTACCGACGGTCATAAACCTTCGGTAAATTTGTCGGTAACTGACATACACATTATCGACGGACATGTTCCATCGGTAAATCCATCGGTAATGTCAATGTCACTTACCGACGATTTTACCGAAGGCTTTTGACCGTCGGTAAAAAAAGCGGAAATTTTCTCGCCCATTATTTCACTTACCGACGGATTTACCGAAGGTCCATGTCCGTCGGTAAAAAGAGCGGGAATTTTCCCGCCCAAATTCTGCCTTCAGTGTCAATATATGTGGCAAAGACGTTCATTTCTCCTCATTTTCTTTACCAACTCAGTTTCACACCACCACTACTCATTTCTCCTTACCGTCTTATGGCTTCAGCTCTCTACCATTACGGGTTGCTCTCCACCATCGCAGGATAGTCTCCACCATCACGGGATGCTCTCAACTTTTCCAGCGAGCTCCACTTTTCCGGCAAGCTCAAGTTTTTTGGTGGGCTGTTGTAGAGTTTATTTGTGCAATTAGGAACATCACCAGTGCTAAACTTTTCCGGCGAGTGTTAACTTTTTGGCAAGTATACCAAATCGTTCCAAGTAATACAGTGAATAAGTAAAAGTATCGCCTCCCAAGGGACTTGTGCAACACATGACAATTCTTCCTTTTATAACTCAATTAGACATCAAAATGCACAAAACAACACAAGAAACTATTTTTGGTATTTTATCAAACAGTTGGTGTGCAAGGAATTTATATTTAAAAGAAACTTCGTTGGAATTGGGTATCATGAATCATATGAATATAAAACTCTGTTCAATATTTCATTACTTCATTCAAACATTCACATCAAGGCATACTAGTCCTAACCCCTTAGCAACTAGTTCTAAATTAATATATTAAAATGATAATCCTTTAGTCAATTTAATATACAGTTTGCATTAAGTTTGATGTTAAGAATGATCAAGTTATTGAGTCTATCCCTAGATCCCAAATCACTTAAGTGCTCTATCTACGTTCATGTTCAAAGTTACTTTCCAGTAATCAAAGACATTCAAAATGATAATAAATTCAAGAAAGAGCATATGAACGAACAACGATATATTGAGCAGGAAAATTAAATCACAATGAGTTCATTACATCCAATCCCAACGAAAGAGAAATTTAACTACTCCTAGTCATCTAAAACGTACACCTTTGAAGCAATCCCTTGCAACAATGGTGTCTTGATGCCTTGAAGTAGTCTCCGGAAGTTCCTGAGATGTTTTCGTTTCTTTCTTTTGTCCGGAACTTCTGTTAGAAGAGAATGTTTCTGTCTTTATGTCACGTCTTTTAAAGCCACTTAATTTTATTAATTCGCTCAGCGCACATGTACTAGTGCGCTATGCGAATTTTCTTAATTGTTGTACTTTAACTGATGTTATTCGCTCAGCGCACAGGTACTGGTGCGCTATGCGAATTTTCTTCTTCTGGCAATGCGAATTTTGGCTTTCGCTTTGCGAAAATTGGCTGACAGAGTCTAAATAATACACCATTTCCTGTACAATATTTTACATAACAATCTACTACCTATTACAACTTTTCAATGAGAAACAACATGAATAATTACAAGATTGAGCTCATTTATAAGTATAAAAACAACTCTTTTTCACACTTATCAGCGAGCTCAACTCTGCATGATAAAATGACACAACATCACCGGTCCTAAACCGGTCCTAAATTTTTTCGGCGAGCTCAACTCTCTATGATAAAATGACACAACATCACCGGTCCTAAACTTTTCCGGCGAGCTCAACTCTCCATGACTCCATATGGTTATTCGCGTGATGCCGTTTTGGTGGCGGAGTTCGTGGAAATGAAAAAAAAAATTGACACAGCGACGAAGAAAGAGGAAGAAGATGAACCAGGTCGCGACATTTACCAACGGATTTACCGAAGGCCTAGATCCTTTGGTAATTACCGGAGGCTTTACCGATGGCCAAAAGCCTTCGGTAATTACCGACGGACGAAAGATTCTTCGGTAAAGTTTACCGACAACGTTTTTACCGACGATATATTGGTCGTCGATAAGCCGTCGATAAATGCTAATTACCGACGAATTTTATACATTATCGACGAATTATGACCGTCGATAATCTCAATCATTCTTGTAGTGTTAGTATAAGACTATTAATTCTATAACTTCGTAATTATATGGCCTAAACAACTTCTCAAACTCTTTTAAAATCAATCTCAAATAGAGTTGTCAAAACGGGTAACC
The DNA here is from genome assembly GCF_029865625.1 of Vigna umbellata. NCBI lineage: Eukaryota > Viridiplantae > Streptophyta > Magnoliopsida > Fabales > Fabaceae > Vigna > Vigna umbellata. The sequence goes on from NC_142166.1 coordinate 11,441,480, forward strand.
CGGTCCAACCCGACCCACCACGGGTTGGCCACTTAGTGAGCCAACCCAACCCGGCTCATTTATTAGCGAGCCAAAAAAATTCGAACCCGACCCACCACGGGTTGGTGGGTTAAACGGGTTAGCTCATTGGCTCACTTAATTAACTTTCTTTTCACCCTCTTCTTCTCAAATTTTTATAACATGTTACTTTGATCGATCAAATTGAAACAATAATAATTGGACCAATTGATATAAAATAAAATGAAACAAGAGAAATATATTGTTATATATATTTTAAGCTATCAAGCATAAAATTTTGTCAATTTAGTTTAATGAGACATACACAATCGTTTGACCAAGAAACTACATATAGTCGTTAACAAAAATATATAGCACAAGATAAAACTGTCATGATAGGTCTAAAAACAAGATAAAACAAATGATATATTCCTGAATTATCCAATCTATAATACTATCCATCCATTAAATTGGAGTCCTTAATGGATAAATCCATAGTATTATGCTCTCTTGAAGCATCTTCTTCTTTATCTCCATCTATAATATTATCCAATCTATAATCTTAGGGTTTTATTTGCAAAGAGAAACTTTTGGAAAGACAACAGTGTGAAAAGTGTGAAAGGCTCTATTGCTAAGTAAAGGTTGTGCATTTTTAATAATTAATTTGATTTTAATAAAACAAATAGGATTTGAATAATTAATTTAATTAAAAAAATAGGTGGGTTGGTGAGCCAACCCGACCCACCACGGGTTCAACCCGTGTAAGCCAGGTTCTTAGTGAACCGGATCAAAATTGGCTCACATCAAAACTTTTTGCATTTTTTTCAACCCAACCCGGTTCAAACTCGTGGTGAGCCGAATTGACTCACGGGTTTCAACCGTTTTTTACGACACTAATCTCAAATGGTCATGGTATTATATGATAATATTTATGTTATCTATTTGTCAAAAATCCTATCTTACATCATAAATCAATATTAATGTTTATGTCCATTTTTTTCATAGAATATGTAAAATATGGTTTCATAAGGCTCATCCATGTGATGTGAAGTTACATCAACAAACAACCAATAACTTTACAAAAGCTATTCAAACACAAGTTTAAACATCTAACAAGTAAGTTAGCTCTAAAACATTTGTTTTGTCCAATTTGTTAATTTTCTTCTTCTTCTGTATTTCTTGAAGCTTATATATCTTTGTATTCCATCTTTTGTCAATAAGATTTTTTTTTCTTTTCTGTATCTTCTTCTATTTTTCTATTCTTTATTACCTCATCCTCAATTTCGAAGAATCTCTAAGTGCTTGATATCTGAAATCGTTAATTAAGTTATTTAATAAAAAGAATAAAACATATAACCAATGTATTTGGAACATTAATAAAATTATATAATGTAAAAAAAACAAAACATGTTATTATTTCCATGCGTCTAAAAGGCTGTGATTACTATTCAACATTATCTTCCTCAATTCCAGTTTTTTATCTCATTTTGTGCCAATAGCTATGTAGAATTTACTATTTATGTAAAAGTTAAAATTTGATTGTAACTTAATAAAGATTAATTATCTTTAAATCACTTTTAAAAAAGATTTAAATAAAAAGTAATTGAATAATATTTATGATTATAATAATGAATTATAAAGGTAGTTGTGTATGAGTAGGTGGTAGTATAGAAATGAAGGTGGTTAATTAGACTCCACCATGTAGATGATGGAATTCCAGGTGTCAACATATGAAAGAGGGGATGGTTGTACAGTTGTTATTTATTCCTTTGTGTGAAAGTTTTAGTCCTATAATTAGAGACAATAAATGTGCGTTATGAACTAGGACCATACATTAAGGAAGTACTTAGAAAAAGTTTGTATGACGATGATCGTAAATCTCCAAGAATATGGTAATAGGTTTTGTCCATTTCTTAGCCCAAAATGAGAAAGCACCTTCACTAGTGAATAGGAGGGATCGAATCAGCTTCCTATTGCAAAAGGAAAGTTGATAGTTCCAATGGGATCGTTAATTATGCCACCTTCTTATTTGATGCTAAACCAAAGCTGTCCAGAATAGAATCTTACTGTCAAATCCCCCAAGGGCTGAATGGGAGAGAGACACTATCAAAGCTTTTCTTTCAACTTCAATTTTTCATTAATAGAAAAGAAATAAGAATAATTTACGGTATATAGAATATCCGTAAATCTCATTTCAAAAATTTATTTTATAAAATTAAATTAAGTATTTCTTAAGATGATACTAAAATTATTTGAAATATATTTTAATAATATTTATTGTTTGATAAATTTATCATGTTTTTATTATTCGACTATCTATATAGTTTCATATTATATATATATATATACTCTTTAATGTTACTGTATATAAAATGATTAAAAAATTTATTTTATAAGTTAATTTTATAAATTAAATTAAACTTAAAATATAAAATTTTTGAAAGGGTTACATAACACACTTTGTATTTTTAAATGAATAGCAAAAGGAGATGATTTAATGTATTTAAAGTTGTAGTTCTAAAGTTTAATATTTCACTCTTTCTCTTGTTTTATATTTAGAGTTCTTCACTTTTACAAATTTACTTGCCAGTGTATTTCAGTCGTTCTCACCCACTCACTTGATTGTAAGTTCTTTTTAAATAATAAAAAATTACAATTCTTTTTAATTCAAATTTAAATAATTTTACTGTTAAATGATGTTAAACTTTAAAGACAATAAAAAATAAAAAATTAACATATATCTCAAATATAATCCAAAAACAAATCCAAAAAGTGAATAAATAAGTTTATAATTTATAATTTTTTGTCACTTATCCATTTATAATATTAGAGTCTTAAATGGATAAATTTGCAATATTTTTCTCACTTAAAACATCTATTTTTATTCTCACTTACAATATGATAAAAAATATTAACTAATAATATTAAAACACAATATAATAAATAATTAAATTAAATTAAGTGGGTTGGTGAGCCAATCCAGCTCACAACGGGTTCAATTCGGATGAGCCGAGTTTTATCCCAATCCGACTTAAATTCGTGATAGGCCAAGTTAGACTATAGATTCTAATCCATTTCGACAATATTATTTGTGTAGTACCATGAAGACTTAAATTTTTTTTTTACAGATTGTTCATATAGGAAATAGTTATTGAGCTACTGTAAACTATATGTAATGTTCACGCATAGGTTTGGATAAGAATGTCCAAACCAACGTTTTTATTGCTTAATATTGGTAAAGAACTTAAGCAATTAAAAAACTAATTCAATTAAGAGTTAATGGACCTTTGATTTGATTAAGACAAGCATTTAGGGTTCGTATTTCTTAACCAGGTGATCTAGGATACTAATGCATGATGTCATTTATATATATGTTTCGAGAAAAAATATATTCACCTTATACGTTGAAAATATTTGACTATATATTAATCATTGTGTCTGAAAGTAAAACGTTTTTACAAAAACTATGATTAAGAAATAAAATTAAATATTTTATTTGTTTTATATTAATTAATTAACTTTATAAATGATAAATATATTTTATTGGTTGGATGTTGTTCTTGAAGAAGCTTGTATGAATATCTATATCTATTGGTAGTTTGGTTATTAACTCAATGGGGGTTTCTTGGCCAAGACAATAGTTGACTTGTTACAATTTTTTTATTTTTATTTTTTGTTTTGTTTTCCTGTAGCAAAAAATATCTAGGTTCATTCAATTTGTATATTCCATATGCTTAGTTGGACCAGTTACTATTAAATTTGATTGATGCGGTTTTAATTCAATTAATCCAAGACTTGGACAAATTTGGTTGGTTCTATTTAAATGCTCAAATCAGTCAATTAATCCAAATAATTTATCACCTCTAATTATTTCGGTATCAAGGTTCACTAAATTAGAGCATCGGAAAATTTATATTTCCTTTTTTTTCTTTTATAATAGTTTGTTAAGTTTTTTTTTTATTTTCTTTGAAATACTCTCTTTTTTTCTATTTTTTATACAATTTTGAGCCTTTTTTTATTAGAATATCTTTTACTTTCTCATTTCAATGTATTCTTTTCATGTGTCATTATATGTTCTGGTTTTTTTTATCTTAATTCATTTTTTTTCTCTTCACATTAATTAAAATGATAGGATTAAATACGTTTTCCTATCCTTAATCTATTTAAAACATTATGTTTAGTCCTTAAAATATATTATATATTTATTTTTATCAAATTTGGATTTTTTTATTGAACTTTTGTTGTGTTATCAATATTATATACTTTTAAAATATACTTATATTTATTGACTTTAATGTTTTAAACTCTATTATTATTTTTAATATGTTAAAACAGTGTATTTTGAAAACATAGCAGAAAAAAAGAAGAAATATTAACAAAACAATTGAACTCCTATTTGTCTTTACATTATTTTATAAAATTAATGTGAATTATATAACAATATAAGTATTTTCTATATAATAAATAAAATTTCTCAATTAATTAGAATATAACATTTACATGTTTTAAGAATACATTTTACATTACTTTTATATAGTGTTGAAATGAAATATATGTATTTGATTTAGCTTAAAAATAAAGAAAAAATGTATTTAACCTGAAAGATATTTACAGATTCTTGACCAACAAAATCATCACATAATTATTGGAATCAAACGTTGGTCTCTGATATAAGAATTTGTTCTTTATTGACTGATATTTTATTTTATTTTCTTGCTTTTGAGAAAGGATGAGATGCTTTTATTCTTTGAATAATAATAGTTCCTTCTGGGTATTTTTTTTCTTCTCTCTTTCAGCTCATGAATAGATATGGCAATAATGGTAGGTTGTAGCTATCTAATACATATGTTGTTACTATCATATCTAATATCCAATAATTTTTTTATAATTAGTTATTTTTCCAATATTTCGATTAAAAGTTTAGGTTTTTACTATATTCAATCATTTCACATGGTTTAAGATATTTTAAATATTTTTTCTTTTTTTTATCTTCTAAACACTTTTTAAAAAAAAATTCTAATAGAAATCCAATCTTCATCTTTCTTAGCATCTGGTAATGGCGGATGCAGAACCATATTGAAAATGCAATATTATTCCATTTGGTTAACAATTCCATGAACGATCACATCATATAAATTCCCATGCATTCTTTGATAGTTATTATGAATACAAACTGAATAGAGCATCAGCATGTATAACTTGGACACGTTTTCTTATTCCCATTACTGATGCATTTGAAGAATATATAAAGAAGGGATTGAAACTTTTCCACTTCGTATTCATTCTTTCAGCTTCCAAGTTGGGATAGTAATCTTAATATTTTTATTTCATTTTCTTCACAAAGGCAGACAACTAATTAACATCATTAATTACTTGCTTCCATCTTCATTACATATCTCTTCTGTCTTCAGGAATGACAAAACCATTTTCTTTGCAAATGGGTTTAATTGTGATATATTTTTTTAATTTTTACTCTTACACTCTTATTCATCTTTTATTTTATTATTAATATACTATCAGAAAATCTTTAAATAACAATCAATTTTAAATAAAAATAATAATTGATTAGTATAGTAATTAATTTATATAAATTTACAAACTAAAAATTGGTTAGTCTCTAAAATAGTTACAACTATAAATAAAAAATTATTATTAGTGGATAATTAGACTCTAAATTGGTTACTAACCTCACCGATCAATATTTTTGTTACTAACAAAATTGGTGTCTTAATATATTAATTAAATATTAATTCCTTTGGTAATAGACATCAATTCCTTTGATAACCAAAACATTCATAACTAATGTTAATGACCAATTTAAAATCTAATTAGTTATTAATTATAATTTTTTATTTATTATAGTAATTAACTACTTTAGAGATCAATAATTTTTAGTTTATAAATTAGTCACTATAATAACTAATTATTTTATGAAATATATATTTTTAAGGTATTTTTTTTTCTTATGACTGATGATCTTAATTAAGATTCTGACTCTTAATTTTTATGTTATGTCCATCCTTTGATACACACTGTTTGTCGTTCCTACCCATTGAATGGTCTAGTGAAGTGTTCGGATTGGGGCGATGCAGGCAGTTTGCTGCTCGCGACATGGTGAGAAGTTCAGTGAACCTTATCATTTAAAGGTAGGAGAATTTATAACAAGATTTTTTTTTAATTATAGTCTTAATTAAATGTTTACCTTGATCTTGCATGAATTTTGATGTTGGAAGAATAATTTTTGTTTGTGTATTAAATTGTCAAATAAATTAAAAAAGAAACAAATATATATTAAAAAAAAGAAAGAAAGTAAGGAACAAGTTGGCTTTGACAAAGTGGTTTACCGATACTGCACATTTCTTTTAAATAAAAAAATACAAACACAAGGCAACATGGATATCGTAATAAACGAAAATAAATTAGATTTCTTAAATTTTCGTTGTGATTGAATTGGTCATTAAGAAGTTAATTAGGTACATTTAATTCTGTATAAGTATTCTTTTATTGTATTTCAACATTTATAAGTAATTTATGTGACAAATACAAATAAACATTAATTATTAAAAAAAATACAATATTTACGTATGTACAATTTAATAAAGAGAAGACTCGTGATTTTTGTACTGTACTTTTGTTCAGTAGTGTATAAAATGCATGAAAATATTAAACATAGTGACATGATTAAGCCAGAAGGAAGTGAAGGGCATGTTGGTATAAAAGTTAGTTCAGAACGGTGGTTGCCCTCATGAGAGTGTGGGAGACGCACGAACAAAGAAATTCATCAGAGATTTGATCATAGAGTGTGGTTACAGCCATGTTTATGCGAGAAATAAGCGAGCTTGATCATAAGAGAGATATAATATCCACATAGTTATTGAGGGTATCGTGTAGAAAATTGAACAATAGATTTACCACTATGGTGTGGCTATGCCCATATAATTGGAGGAGGTGAGCTCCTATAGGAAAAGGTTCGACCACACGAGTGTAAGAGACACTATATATGTAGAAAAATGCACTTAATATTTGACCACAAATATATATATATATATATATATATATATATATATATATATATATATATATATATATATATATATATGAATGATGTACATAGTTGATTTTACCTCGATTCACTGTATCCAAGAGCTACATTACCATATCAATCAATATAAAGTCTTTAAAAGCATACAACCAATACAATGAAAGTAAATAACTCAATAAAAACATATTTTGAACCTTACAAGATTGGTTTACACACCAAATAGCACCCTGTCAGTGCATTGATCTAGAAACCATATCCAAAGATAGTATAAGAACAAAAAGATTACTAAAAAAAATGAAAACAATATCACCTGAAATCAAGATAATCACAACAACAAAGAATAAATCGGATGAAGATCTATGTTTCTTTTCAAACACAATTTTCATATCATATTTGGATAAAAGGAAGCTTTAATAATATTTTTCAACTCACTTTGATGAACCTTGTCTCGATAGTAGAAAAGATTTCAAAGACATATGTTTTGATACTGTGTAAAATGATTTTGAAATGAGAGACTTGTATAAAATTCAAATGATTTTTTTTAATGGATTAAGATTATAGAACCCAGTAGGATCATTTACCTGGTCTTATGCTCACATATAATACATATATGATCATTCTAACACATTCAATATCAATATATTATAATAGATCGTGTTCACTAAGATTTACAATATTTACCTATAACAATTCTAGCCTAACTAAAACTTCATATCAAGAATCCAATGTCTATAAAATAACACAACCTTCATGACTAAACAATATAACATAATCCCATGCCTTAACCATAATGTACCCGTTTGATTCTATTTCTGAAAAACTAGTGTATTAAGAAATTCAGAGACTCTACACTTGTTATAACCTATTATTGTCGCTCAAGAGCTATTACTATAGATTTTATATTAGGACTGCAATCCCTCTAAAATGACACTAGTTATTTTCTCAATCCGCTAGAAACGATCTTATTTCATATTTGAACCTTTAGACGGGCTAAAATCTCCTAGACTCTCACGACTAGATCTCTTCCTCTATATAAATCCATTACTAGTAGAGTCAGGATAGTCTCTTCGGAATCTCTCTCAATATACTACCTAACACCGTTCAACATCTTTGTACTTAATTCGAAGAAGTTATTACATTCACAACATCCAAACACATTAATTTACATATCACATACTCATATATCATCAACCACATATTATTTATTTTAAATACTAAAAGTTTATCATTAAATTTTCTTTTCCACATTTTAACTAGTCTTATCTCATGTTATGAAATACCTAACTCGTATTTTCTTCTCACTTATAAACTCCATTTTCATACATCATAGTAACTATCAATCAATGACAACTTATATTGAATAAACATCATATGCATGCAATCTGTTATTCAAACCAACATATTTCATAACTCAAGGTTGTTCAATCATGCCCTTTCTAACTTCTAATTTTTCCTTTTTCACACTAATGATTCATAACTAAATTATTTTGCTATTATAAATCAAGATTACGAGATGAATTTTTGTAGTCCTTTATTTGAAAATCACAACAGTTAAATTGAAGAGACATATTTTATGATCTATATATAAAAAACCTTCAGATCGATCCAACGATTAACAAAGTAGATATCATGGTTTTACTAAGACAACACAAAAACAATAGAAACAAGATGGCATTCAAATCTCTCCCAAAACTTTGAACTAATTCCTCTAACAACAAACCTTTATTTGAAAATACCCATAGTCAAAGTAAAGAACCACTTTTTAGGAACTACATATCAAGATTTTAGCTTGATCTAATCGTTGATGAAATGAAAATTGAGATTTAACTCCAAAGACATAAAACAAGAGTGAAATGTAGGAAAACACTAGAAAAGGGGGGGTGAGAAGGAGGGAGGGAAGGTTGAATAGTGTTTTAAACATTTTTTAAATTCAACGCTTAAAGACTATTGCGAGGGTTAGACAATCTGTAATAGTTATTAGACGTGTGTATTTTCAGTAAGGCTTTTAGGAAAACATTTTAAACTAAAGAAGCAATAACATAAGTATTTTCATACTGATTCACTAAACCTAAGTTACGTCCAATCTCCCTGAAGACCTCTCAAGGGGTTCCACTAATCTTTTATAAGATTACAACGAGTACAAACCACTCTGAGGATTATCAACCGCTCTTGGTTCCCAAGTATTATCAACCACTCCTAGTTTTAACCCTAGTCAACCTGACTAGATTGAGTTTAACTAATCTTGGTATCCATCTTAGATAAACTATCTAGAATGTTTAACTCAATTGAGTTAAACAATACAAGTGTTTTGATTCACTTCTGAATCTACAAACACAACAAGTGTTTTGAGGACAAGTACAAATTCAAATAACTCTCAGAGAAGAGAGGATAAATTCAGTGCAATGAAATTTGAGAACTTGTAAAGTTCTTTCTCTTAGAATGAAAGACTTTAGACGATGTAAGCTTAGAGCAGTAAAGTAAGTATTCAATGATAGCTCTCTTGTTCTTTTATGTATTGTTTTTTTTTTCTCTTCTACGAGTCCTCTTTATATAACCTTCTTCAATAGATGACCTCTAGACACAAAGTTGACTTCTAGATAAACTTAATAGCCTTTTTAGGTAGTTATTCATAATCAGGTCTACGTTGTAGAGTGACAATACTTTATCAGCGTTTTCTTTCATAAGTAGCTTGTACAGTCTTTCAGAGCTATAAGCTTTGAGGAAACATTCCATGAATGTCTTCCTATCTCTCAACATCTTTCTATTCTTTGTGCAAAGCTTATGAATAAAGTTTGGTGTTGTCATTACCTACACAGACAAGGAGAGAAAAACATACAAGTAAAGAAGCACTTTTTCATACAACATTAAATGTTTTATATGTTGATGATCATAACGTACATTGTGTGTTCAAAGCATATTGGCACATGTTAACATCGTTTGAAGCAAAGTGTTTGATGTATTAGATTAGATTATATAATTTTTAAATGCTTATTTCATATAATTGTCTAAGCTACTTTACCTCGTTTAGTAGAGCTAAAGTTTATACGCTTTATCATTTGCTCAGACACTATATCTTTTGTTCAGAAGTTATAATGTTTAGACACTCTATTAGGAGTTCTATAGCGCTTAGCGCTTTTTGTGTCAATGCTTTATAAGCGTTTGAGATATCAAATAATCATATATCATTGATAGCATTTAGCGTTGTACAAATAATTCGATCATATGCTTAGTTGCTCAGCACATTTGGATATTAAATCTTAAGCATTAACGTTTAACTCAACATTCACTTGGATGTTTTCATTATGTCAGACGTTTTTAGTTGTTGGACATAATTTACTTAAAACACTTCATTCATTACAAATGTTTATCTCGTTCAATACTTTAGCTAAACAATTATATTTGATAAACACTTATTTCATTCAATATTATTCTTTAGCACATACAATCGTTAGATGCTACATTATAGAAACAATATTTCGTTGAGTATTGTTTGTTAAACTTCAAAATATGAGTTGTTAGACAATTTAGTCTTTCTAGACAATCTTGTCTTAACAAAGAGAAATCATAAACATAAAAACAAGATAATGTTAATGTAAGTATACACAATCAAATCACGTACGAGAGATCAAATTGATGAGGCAATAGTCCATGCAATACTGGCTAAGGGAAAATGATATATGAAAACATAAAAACTTAGAAATCTAAAACATAACTTATCACACCAAATAAACATAAACATGCATAAAACATTATTTCTAATTTTTGTGACAACTATCATTATCACACAAAATCCAAAAATTTAACAATAGATTAATCATAAATCAACTCAACATAACACTCCAATAAGCATGCCGTTAAAATCAAATTATAAAATTCAAAACAAGACAATTTTAAAATTAAACTAGCATCTCTCACCTAGATTTCTCATTGGCATAAAATACTCCTAAGCAATCTAACTAAACTACAATGTGTTACCAACTTCTAGAAAATTTGAAAGAATTGAAAAATATAGGAATGGTGTTATGTGGAAGAGTAGATGAACACCCTCCTTTCTCTTCTATTATATTTCTCAATTCACACTTTATTACATTATAAAATATAATTATTTACCTAAATAATTATTTTATATTTATGGAGCATTATGTGGTAGAATGGAGTAGATGAAGATATAAATAAATGATACCAGTATATACATCACTATCATGATTTATTTATTTATTTCAATTATTTCTCTTTACTTTACATAATTCACACTTATTACATTATAATAATACATCATTATTTATCTAAATTATTATTTTATTATGGGTGAAATGAAGTAGATGAGGACATAAAAATAAGATCAATATGTTCATCATTATGTTTATTACTAATTTTATTTATTTATTACAATTATTAGTTTTCTTTACTTTACATTTGACTTCGTAATCTTAGAAAATACTAGTTTGTAGATGTGGTGATTGAATCTGGAAAACACAAGTTTTTTTTTTATGAATCTTTTTTTATTTACTTATTAAAATTTTTTTATATATTCATATTTAAATAGATTCATTAATTATTTTTTAACCTGTTATTAGTTCTCTTGAAAAAAGTAATAAAGGGGAAAAAGAGAGTAGTAAAGGGTTAGAGTTTGAAAATAGATACGGTGGTGAGGTCAGATAAAAAATAAGAGATATATTGAATGAGGTTGTATTATGATCATGTTAAAAATTATTCATGCTTTTGTATTTCCTAAGGAATTTAAAGCGTTTTAAATGAATGTAAAAAGTACATTTTTAAATAGATATATAAAGAAGAAAATGTATGTGGACTAATCTCATGATTTTATTGATTTTGAAAAATAAAATATGTATACAAGTTTTAAAAAACTTTGTATGAGTTAAAATAACCATCAATACTTCATATAAAAGGTTAAGTATTTTTTATTAGAAATGGATTTACTAGAGATAAAGATTATTCCATCTATTCATTCTAAAATTGAATAATTATATTTTAGTTGTACAATTTATGACATAATTTTTAGGTCAATTCATTTTTCTTTATGTTAATAGTTTGCTAGCATGATGAATTTGAAATGACCATGATGAAAGAATTGATTTTTTTCTAGGACTTCAAATCAAACAACTTAAAGGATGAAATTCATATTTGTCCAAACAAGTATTATAATGAACTTCTAAAAGAAAAATCCAATTTCTCTATAAAAGTTATAAATGACAACTAATTTCTACTTAGATGCAAATAAGGGATGTAAATCCATAAATCAAACCACTTAAAATATATGATTGGATCTATACTTTATCTCACTGCAAGTAAATCATACATCCTGCATTTGTACGTGTTTGTGTTAGGTTTCAAGCTAATATATAGTAAAGAATTACATGTAATTGCAGTAAAAAGATTAAAAGGAACAATCCATTTTGGCTTTTGTATCCTATAGGAGAATCTCTTATCTTAATAAATTTTTCAGATTAAGACTTTGACAGTTGTAAAATACATAGAAAAGGCACAAGCTACACTTGTCATTTGTTAAGAAGTTCTTTAGTATTATGGCATTATAAGAAGGGTTAAATATGTTTTTATCCCTTAACTTTTAGTGAAAATTGGAATTAGTCCCTCTTCAAAATTTTGGACTAATTTAGTCCCCAAACTTTAGAAATGTGTGAATTTAGTCCTTTTAACCAAATTTTGTTAACTTTATTTGATGTTTCTAACGCATTTCTTAGTTAACATTGAAGCAAAAATGTGTCAAATGGTATAAACAACTCAAATGCTATCATGAAACGCACTTGAAACATCAAATAAACCTAACAAAATTTAGTTAAAAGGACTAAATTCACACATTTTTAAAGTTTGGGGATTAAATTAGAAGTTAAAGAATCAAAAACATATTTAACCCTTCTAAGAAATAGACATGCGTAGTTTTGTCTACTAAAAAAGTTAAATACATAGTCGGTGAAAACTCTTGTGCTCAAATTCTTTAGATGAAAATATAGTTGGAAGACTTTGATATCTTCCTTAATCACATTTTAGTGAGAAGTGGTAGTACCGATTTAATAAATTTTTACTAGGAATTCAATTTTTCATTCTCAAACAAAACATATTGAGGTATAATAAAATGAGATTGCATTATAGAATATATGAGCACAAATGACCAATTAGCTTATATTTTCATTAAGCCTTTACTCAAATATCAATTCTATGAAACTAGAAGGAATTTAGAAATTATTGATGAATCATAAATTAATTAATGTGTTTGATTAAGCTCAAGTTTCATATTTATACTACACATTCAATGTATATTATATGTTCATAGTTTCAGTTTTAACATTTTAAAATGTGAAATATTGATTAAATTGGTCATACAATGGATCCAATAATCATATATCAAATTAAAAACTCATGAAATCCACTTTTATTATGTTTTCTAGGTAAATAATCAATTTCAAGATATGATAATCCACTATGTTTCAAAAGAGTTGTGCATTTTGAAACTAAAGTTTTTGTTTAGTTTAATTAACTGCCTTTTAAGCATAATCAATTATTATGTAATTTTCCAAATCATTCTTATATTTTTCTCTTACCGATGTTGTTTTGTATAATTATTATTGTTTTGTATAATTATTTTATATATATTTTTCAAATGGTTTGAGTGGCAATGGTAATGTCCAGCGATATGCTTATATATGTTTTGAACTCTTAGTTCTGACTCTTTTGCTATTGTTTTTCCTTGTACTTTATATTGGGAAAACTTACAGAAAAAAATGTCATAGGGGAGTTCATATGCTATGAAATTTTATGCTTCTACTTATGAAATTTTATGCTTCTACTTTCTCTGTATCTCTTTTCTCATTTCTCTACAAGAATGAATTTGACAATGTTTCAACATTTTATCTTTTCCTCTCCATCTTCTCTTTTTCGTCTAGGTCTTCATATACAAATACATATATGTATATACATATACATATATGTATATACATAGTTACCCTTGTATCACTTGACCGTTGATGTAGAGTTGATTTTAAAATATCTTAGTATCTTCGTAAATATTATTTTTCATTCCTCACTCTGGAAGTTCTTGATAATAAAAAAGATGGTATTCCTTCTTGTGAATTATCATCTCTTTCCTTTTCAGCATTTTGACAACTTGAATTTCAAATATTCTAACATTGAAGCTTCAATCATTTAGAGATTCTCTTGTAGTCTTCTATATGCAAAGTCCTTTTCTTGTCTCGTAATTGGTTGATATTCATATAAATATATTTTAGAATAATAAATCACAAAAGAATTTGAAATACTTCCTTATTTGGATAATTTGATATGTGATCAACATTTTGGATATTCTTCAAATATATATTCATCAATATCTTCAATTATTATTTGTTTCCATATTATGTCTTCAATTAGAATATCTACTAATATTTTTAGACTTGTTAAGCAATTCTATTAATCATCTAAATCATCAACTTCAAGGTTCAGATTCCTTTGATCAATTTGCAGTTGACTTTGATAACCTTATAATTGGATATAATTCTTTCGCGCTATTCCGAACTTGATTTGCTTGATCAATTTGATACTCGTTTAGTACATATACTCTTGACTCATCTAGTCATCCTTCTAGTTAGGTTGTCTAATGGATATTACATACTCGCTTAATGGGGGTGTTTTCATCATTCAGCTCATTGAGTTGACTTTGACCCATCTTATGGCTATGTCTTGTCTAGCATAGATACTCGTCTAATGCTTTTGTGTGTAATTGTTTGACTTGTCTAACATCATGTTGACTCATCTAATAGATACTTGTCTAATGTTTTTGTATGCTAGCTTTGACTTGTTTGATACATACTCATCTAGTATCCTTTATATGTCTTTTGCATTGACTCGATTAATGCATTATGTTAACTTGTTCTAGTGCTTCTGACTCGTATAATGCTTTTCCTCTACTTGTCTACTTGCTTGCCTTGACTATTGTAATGCTTCTTTTTACTCATCTACTCCTTTGTAGAAGTCTAGTGTTTTGTTACTCTAGGTTGACTCATTTGGTCAATGTAGTTGTTTGATACTATATTTTGCTCTTTCGCAATTTGAATTATTTGGTACTTATACTTTGACCTATTGTCTTGAGTCTCCTAACATATTCAACTTCACCTAAGTTATCTAAAACTTGTGTACCTAGTGCTTTCAACTGAGCTTGTTTAAGCCTTGCCTTTTCATGTGTTTGCTTCTTTCTTTCCAACATTAACTTGTTCTTTGTTGCATTATGTTATTAAACTCATTGAACACACATTAGTTGAACAAAACATATGCATATATACATTCATATTCACAAGCAGTATGTGCATACACATTCTTGGGACGTTTAATAGTCATGTTCATATATCTAATGAAGTTTAATGCTTGTCAGACCCTTTCCTATGTCCAAAGCTTTGTCTAAGATATAGTTCTAATTAGTCTAAGTTTATTTTGAGTATTTATAATTACTTAACTCTATTTGCTTCATCATACATTTTGTTATCATAAAAATCTATTCAATCTTATACTCGTCTAATAGGGTTTTCTAGTGTTTAATGCTAACACTTTGACCTACAAAAACATTTTGAATTAAGACAAGGAAAGTGAGTCATATGGAATAAATACATGTTATCTTACCCTTTTCGGCTCATCTGAAAGTTTCTTTGCCGCTATCATGTTTTTAAGGGTTTAAGAATGTATCTTAGGCATATACTATCCAGGAAGTAGCTTAGTCCCTGGTTTCTTCCCATAGAACAAATCTAGAATAGAATTTGAGCTCTTTTAGTATCCAAACCTTTATTATTTCTTTCCTATTAGTTTTATTAAATTGTTGCTAGTGTCTACATCTAACACTTTTGTATTCAAACTTGTGGTAAGGAAGACAAACACCTTTAACTTTTGCAGAAATGTTTTCTTTTTCACTTTCTTACCAATAAGATCATATCCTAGTCTAGATTTTTTAGAAGAATGACTGGAAGTAGAAAATAAGTTAGAACTTTTTGAATGTTTTTTAAAATTATGATTATAGCATGGTACTTTTTTTTTGTAAAGTTTTAATTTTCTCAATATTTGACTTTTGAGTTTGTTTCGGTTAGAGATCTTTTCATCAATTTCTACTTTATCTTTTTTCAAATTTTCATTTTTAACTACCAAAGTTTGAAACTTTTCCTTTAATTTGAAAGTTCGCTTAGAGATTGAGTTGTAGCTTATGAGAAAAATTTGTAAGAAATATAATTCTTGTCTTCTTCACTAGATGATAAATGTGAAAAATAAGTTAAAACACAAAAAGGATAATTGAACTATGTTTTAGAACTTGTTTTTAGTGTTGGCAAAATATTGTCTAATGATATATAGTGAAACAATGGCTTTACTTCACAAATGTATTATCAAGTCATTTTCTTAGTAGATTATGTTTGATGAGAAATGTCAAATGCAACTTCAAGTTTCATAAATGGACTATTTTCATAAAACTTTCCTTTTGAGATTAGTTAAAGTTAAATACTACGCAATTTAAAAATATGAGATAAAGATAAGTTACATTGTTTTTCTAATAGTTCTCTTGTTAACAATACATCTAATTCTTAAACAATAGATAAATTTTACTATAGAGATTATTATTTAAAAATACAAATGAATATTATTTAAACTTTAGTCATTGTTGACTAAAATTGAGTATTACTTGCATAATAATCACTCATGGCTAAGACTTAGCATTATTTAAAACAAAATAACTTTTAGGTAGGCTTAAGTATTATTCGGAGCACAACCACTCTATATCAAGACAAAATATTATTTGGAATACAACAACTTCTAACTAAAATTAAGTATTATTTGAAACATAATCACTTCTAATTTAGATTGGGTATTATTTTGAATGTCATCCACTCATTACTAAGATTAAGTATTATTTGAAATGCAACACTCATGATAAAGACATAATATTATTTGAAAAAGGTTTGCATAGATACGTTATTACAAACATCTTATTACATATATAAAGTTCATTCATTCTATTAATCTACTATTTGAACATAGTGTTCTCGTGATAATTTGGTCACTTGCTACTTCTCAACCTTATTCCCATAAGAAAATTCTAACTATTTATTGAATATTTGAATTAAGCTATGAGACAATTCACAAATACTTTACAATATAAATATACCGAGTTCTCTTATTGTATGTTACAATTGGTGATATTACATAACAAAATTTGCCCCGAACATATTCTTTATATTGGAATATTATAGACAGGGTTGATGAAACATTGTGTCCATGAAATCTATAAAAAAAAAAGGGTTAAATATGTTTTTAGTCCCTAAACTATTGGTCGTTTTTGGTTTTCGTCCCTCTTCCAAAGTAAGGTACAATTTGGTCCTCATTCTTTAGAAAAACGTTCGTTTTAGTCCTCAAATTTTTGTTTTTAGTCCTCGTTTTAGTCCTCAAAACGTTCGTTTTTTCGACTAAAACGAACGTTTTTTAAAGATTGAGGACTAAATTGTACCTTACTTTGGAAGAGGGACGAAAACCAGAAACGGTCAATAGTTTAGGGACTAAAAACATATTTAACCCAAAAAAAAATTATGTTTACGCCTTACAATTTGTACATGGAAAGTGCCTTCATTTCTTTTACTTTGAAGAACTAAAAAATTAATTCTGATATTTAAATAAAAAATTAGTACTTACTCATTATAATTATTGATATTTAATAAACCAATTTGTACATGTAAATAATTAGTTTAAATCGATAAATATTGATATATTTCAACTTTAATATAATAAAAAAAATTATATTTTCAATTTTATTAATTTTATTTGAATTTTATTAAAAAGTAAGATAATAATCAGTGTTTAATAATTATCATATATATTTTTAAAAAATTAATGTTAATATTTAATTAGTTTAGTTGTTAACGAAATTCACCTTCTACCTTTATTAAAGATTTAGATCATGGCAACACGTGCACAAAACAGCCGTTAACTTAGCCATCCAGGCCAGGCCACAATTCAAACGGCGACTCCACCCATCCCATTTACCATTACCAATTCCTTTTCTTTCTTTGTGTTTTAATCATTTTTCTCTATTTTCTCTTTCATTATTTTTATTATTACTATTCACACAAAAAAAATTATATAAATATATATAATACTTAGATTCTTCGTTCTGGCGGCTACAATTTGTTTATTATTACTTTTATTTATCATATATAATAAAATAATTAAATATATTATTTATAATATTTTATTTATATAATTAACTTTTATGTATTATTATAAACTTTGATGTGTTAATTAAGTTGATTCTATCACTAATTTATTAATTTATTAAAAAGAATAAAAATATAGAATCATATCAAATTTATAATAAAAAATTATATTTTACGAAATCATACTTATTATAAAAAAAATTAAATAATAAAATATTAAACTATTTATATTATTTTTAATAAATTAAAATTAAATTAACTAACTTATACAGACTTAAACAAAATATAAGAAAGTTTAGATTATATATGTTTAAACATCGTAAACATAACATCAACTTTTCTAATACTCCAAAAATATTTAATGATAAAAAATCATGACAAACTAATAATATGAATAAAATGTTTTCTTTTTCTTAATTTTATTATTTAAATTTTTTTACATTGATTCTCTTTTTATCATCAATTTTGTAACTTCACTTTAAGATACTACGAAGATAAAATAGAAAAATAATTTATACAATAAAGAATCTATTACATATTAGCATATATTATAGTAATATTATTATTATAAATAAAGAAATCTCACCCTTGCATCGAGTGTTCTATTGACACAACATGAAACACACACATGACAGAACAGGCTGCAACAACAACATAGCCCCAACTAAATGACACCCACGAAGAGGGAGAGAAAGAGAGACGCCACTACCTCTCTGCGTGGCTCGCTCGCACAACCGTGACCCAGAGAAACCCGTTTGGAATTTGCTTCTCTTTTATCTAAATTCGTAAGCTTTTCTATCTGCCTTGGTTTTTGTTTTGTAATCTTTTTGGGGGGGAGGGGTTAATTGATGGTTTATTTTCTTGGCTTTTGAGCTTTTGTTGCGTTGTTGTCTGTGTTTCTCTTTCTTTTTTCCAGACTTAGAGCTCGGAAAGGGGAAAAGTGTATATGGGGTTGCTGCCAATGTAAATTACAAGTGATCTTCTTTTGTTTATTTTAATTTTTTATTTTTCTTCTGTTGATTTATTGGCGGATGAGAAACTTCGGGATTTGAATTTTTACTTACACGTTGTCATTTTGATTCTACTTTTCTGTTTTTAATTCGACTAATTCTTCAAATTTTACGACTTTTTATTAGACTTTTATGCCAATTCACCTAATGAGATCTGTCTTTTTTTGTGGTTTAATTTTCTTTTGAAGTCTGGTTATTATGTGTGATTGTTCTTGTGAACACTTGCATGTTTGAAGTAGTGCTTCTGATCTGTGTGCATGCTCTAAATTTTTTGCCACATCATGATTGTAAACTTTCCAATTCTGGGTGAGTATTGTTAATATTCCTTATTTGATTGGTATTTGATTGATATCAGATGTGCATGCGTTGATTATGGGTATCATGTTGAAAAATTGATGCTTGTGGTTTTTGTGATTTTAACTTAAAATTGTCATATGTTTGTGGTAAGTATTTTTGTCATCGGTATAGTGGTGTTGTCCTAGTTAATGTTTCTAATTTTGATGAATAAAAATGAAGACTTTTTCTTTGTAACCAGATTGATTCTTTCGGTCGACATGTTGGAGGGTCCAACCTTTCTTGTTTCGAGGGACTTACCGAGCTCATGCGAGCAAGAGACCAGGTGGATTTACAATTCCTTCTGCGTGATGCAGCTGACAAAAAATAAGCGTGGACTGGAGCTAGAGGAAGAAGCTGTGCTGAGAAAGTCATGCAAGCTTTCAGATGCTCCTGAGGAAGGGGAAACAAAGAAGAACATCCAAGATCTTTCCCCATCCCTTAACCAAGCAAATGACCAAAATCATGCAAGTGACCAGTCAGACTCGACTTCACTTATCTACCAACTTGGTCGGGACATCTCAATTAATTGTCTCCTACGATGTTCAAGGTCTGACTATGGTTCGATTGCCTCATTGAACCAAAGTTTTCGGTCTCTCATCCGGACCGGAGAGCTTTACAGGCTGAGGCGGCAGATGGGTATCATAGAGCATTGGGTTTACTTCTCTTGCAATCTCCCTGAATGGGAGGCATTTGATCCAAACACTGGTAGATGGATGCGCTTGCCTAGAATGCCTTCTAATGAATGCTTTATCTGTTCAGATAAGGAGTCATTGGCTGTTGGTACAGAGCTTCTTGTTTTTGGAAAGGAGATAATGTCTCCTGTCATATACAGATATAGCATTCTGATGAACTCATGGTCATCTGGTATGGAAATGAATGTTCCTAGATGCCTGTTTGGTTCTGCCAGCCTTGGAGAAGTTGCCATATTAGCTGGTGGTTGTGATCCGCGTGGCAACATTTTGAGCTCTGCAGAGCTTTATAACTCAGAAACTGGGACATGGGAGCTTCTACCAAACATGAATAAAGCTAGGAAAATGTGTTCTGGTGTATTTATAGATGGGAAATTTTATGTCATTGGTGGGATTGGAGTAGGTAACTCACGGCAGTTAACATGTGGTGAAGAGTTTGATCTGCAGACAAGAAAGTGGAGAGAAATACCCAACATGTTCCCTAGGAGAAATGGAGGATCTGAGGTGACTGATATTTCGGCTGCTGCTGAGGCACCTCCGTTGGTTGCAGTTGTAAATAATGTATTGTATGCTGCAGATTATGCCCTACAAGAGGTAAGGAGATATGATAAAGACAATAATTCATGGGTCACTATTGGAAGATTACCTGATCGAATAGTCTCAATGAATGGCTGGGGATTAGCCTTTCGTGCATGTGGGAATAGGCTAATTGTTATTGGTGGGCCAAGAGCTTTGGATGGAAGGGTAATTGAGATCAATGCATGTGTCCCTGGTGAAGGTGTTCCAGAGTGGAACCTGCTTGCTAGCCGGCAATCAGGAAGCTTTGTGTATAACTGCGCAGTGATGGGATGCTGAGAAGTGTGCTTTTGGTGATAAAGCTGTATGGATTTCTTCTGAATGGAATTAACATTCTTCACTTTCAAGGAGAGATGATTCTGCTAATGGGTAATATGCCCACTTTTTGGGGTAAATGTTTACTCCTATTTAGAGTAATAGATACAGTTTTAGAAGGTTCACAAATATGGGTCTTTTCATTTTAAGTGATCATGATGGTTTTCAAATGTTGACACCATGAATGGTGAATAATTAGCTCTCGGTACATGTTGGGTTGCAATTACCTTTTTCATAAGTTCAATTGATGCGTTGCAGAATTGTAACTGATCTCAGTTTTGTCTGTTCTGCTTTCTCTTACCCTCTTTAAATATGTATTCTAATTGTCTTCAGATGCTCTCATACCCTTTTTGTGTTGCCTGAAATTCACCACCTCCTGCCCAAGTTGCAGAAAGAAATGAGACATAAGCAATAACTTATTTTTTGTCTTTTGACTGTTGCTTTAGTAGGTCTTGATTGTTTGGGAAACTGTTCAATTGCATAATCCAAGCTGTATCATTCTGTTTGTCTCAGTTTGAGACAAAAAGAACTCAAACAAGGTTGTGTGTGCTTCTATTGTGATAAATCTTGGAGAATCAATGATATTGTTTTCAATTTAATCAATCACAATACTCCACAAATTGAGTTATAGAAAGCAAATTAGAATATTTGGAGATTTTATTTCATTTTTAACATTAATTATCTATATTAGGGCTGATGAAGTTAGTCGGAGGCTAGAGCAGTACACACTTTAAAAATATAAAAGATGAGCATGAAATCTAGTTTGGAATGATATTATTTACATAATTTCAGAATTTGTAAACTTTCAGCTTTCTTGAACGCTATCTATAGATTGTGTTTAGATACTTATTTCATGATTTTCAGTGAAGTTTGTGTTGATGATGATACTATTGAACTTCAATAATTAATATTCATTGTTAATTGCAGTTAGTTTATTCAACAAAATTGAAACAAGCAAATCATAGTTTTCTTAAACGATTTGGATGTAAGATAGAATGGTCTTGTGTTTTGAAACTGACATAACAGTTATTGAGTCTTAATTGTTAGAAAATACAAGACCTAATCAATCTTCTGAGAAGATTCTACTTTTCAGTTCCAGCAATACTGAAAGTATAAGGTCTGTTTGTATCAAGATTTTTTATAAACACATTTGAAGTAAAATAAGAAAAAATAAAATAAACTTGTTTGAAAGATAAGTTTAGTTTATGTAAAAGATAGTACCTAGAAACATTCTAGGATTGGTTTTTCTGAGGTAGTTTTTAATGTATACATAAACTAATTTTGGTTTGTTGAAAAGCTTTTTTCTTTCATTTTTATAACTAATAATGGAAAAATTTATGAAAAAAAATTATTTAGTTTGAGAGATGATTGTTTTATAATGGAGCAATTTTGTTTTTTATTATGTACAACTTTTTATGTATGTAGGATTAAATAAATGCATAGAAAAAATGTCTGGTCAGTCTTGTTTCTTTGTCTACATCATTGTGGAAAAATACACTTATCATTGATCAAATAAACTAGAGTTTGGTGATGATATGTTGTTGATATTGGAAAACATTAGGCTTTTAAGAGACAACCAAAGACAAAATGTCATGTGCACTTAGTTTTCATAGTAACTATTTTTAGGAGTGTAAAACTTCTATCACATGTATCTGTAGCTCATCTTTATCAGTGCTTGCTATCAGATTCTGTAGTTCATGATTTGCCAAGTTGGGAATCAAGTATTTTCCTTGTTGTATGAAGTGACAGAAGAAGAGTTTCACCAGCACACTCACACCACAACCATATTTTTCTTTTTTTGCTTCTATGAGGTTGGATAATGTGAGTTAGAAAATAATAAATATATATATGTTGGAGACAACATGGAAAGTACAAATTGTACAATGTAACTATGCGAGTAATGGAAACAGATGGTGATGTGTGCCCCATCAACATGTGCACTGACCCATGATGAAACTGTTAGAGTGACACGTGTGTAGGAGTGGGTGATAACATCTAATGCTTCACTCATGTTCCAACTTTTTTCCACTACCATCTTACTTCTTTTGTAATTTGTACTTTACTATCTCTGTTGTTTCAGATTTTGTCTAAATTCATTCAAATGTCTTAGAAACAGAAAAATAAAGCAAATAAGAAGAAACATGCAAAACCCATAAAAAAGAAGAAGAAGCAAATCTAGACACAATAACCCAAACCAGCATCAAAATTGCTTTCTGGTTGGACTTCACTTTCACCTTGCCCTAGAAGTACATTATCAGTATAGAAAGGATTCAATTGATATATGATAGTCATAGAAGAAAACTAGAGATATTACCAGAATGAATGCATATTTAGGCATATCACGTTAAATCAGAAAAAAAAATGAATTTCTTTTAAGTTAAATATATAATTTATAGATAATAGATGACAATATATAATAATGATTTATTGACATATAGAACAAATTTGAACAACAAAAGAATATAATAATTTATTATGTATAATATTTAATCCTATTTCATAATCATTTAATACATGTAATGTACTCATGTAGAGCAAATTTATTTGTACACCATACAAAAAAGAGAGCAAATGCATGTATAAAGAAATAATTAACACTTACAAATAAACATTAATTATCTCATTATCATTACTACAAAGGTAATTAATGTCCAATGTAAATTTTGTTATGATGTTTAACAAAATTTTATTATCTACCCAAGATGTAAACTTACTAAGGCAACCATTTTCTTTTTTACTTTTTATGCTATATTGTGACAGAGACATTCATGGATAAAATACTCCAAATATTAATATTTCCGAGGTAATTATAGAATTCATAAAAACTAATTCCACATTTTTATTTTTATCAACAATTTGAATAGTAGAATTAACTTTTATTTGTAATGGTTAACTTTATATGACATTTTAACATCTACAAACAAATCATAGTTTATCATCTTTCATGGAATAAAATATTCCACCATACTAACAGTGACAGGTAAAAAAAATATTTAACTAACAAATTGAGTAAAACAATTATTAAACTAGCACCTTTTTTAGAAGAGTAGAAGTCAAATTCTGACATTAGTTCTGTACGCCTTTATAGGAAGCCTGACCCGAATTAATTTGATCCTTGGGAAGATCAATCCTCGTTACATCTTCCAATACTTTTGTTTTTTTTCTTATATTTAATAAATTAAATAATTAATTGATCTTTTGTAAATTTAAAATTAATTTTTATAATTAGTTTAAAATAATTAGTTGTTTGATAAACTATACTTTTCTTAAGTTTAACAAATATTTTTAAATTTAATATATAAATAAAATTAAGAAAATAAGTATTTTTTCTATATGATAAATACTAAAGAGTGTGATATGATAAGGTTTATTAAGTATTTTCATTATAAAACCAATCCAAACCTCAATTATAATCATATATCATAACTAATTTCGGTAATTTAGTATTATGGTTATTATTTATGATAATGTATTATTATGTTATTATTAACCACACTATTAATTAAATAGAAATATAGATTTACCATTCATGTTAATCTCATAAATACAATTAGTATTTCTTAAGAAATACTCATATCATAATCACTTACATCATATTCATAAAGATCTTAAACTCTCTTATTAAGAGTTTTTTCAAGGTACATCTTTTCTCTTTTAACCATAATGAGATTGTAAATCATCAACCCGATAGGGTTCGCGTGGAAACCGTGATTGTAGTCCGTCAACCTGGTGAGGTTCATGTGAGAGTCGAGCCCATAGCCTGCTAGTTCGACGAGGCTCACCAGAGAGCCTGAACTGCTCTCTTCAATGTCGGGCTCGAAGAAACTGAAGCATATCAACTTGACATCGGACTGAAGAAACCCACATATATAACACTCCTTTCAGGATGCCACAAGTAATGTATAAAACATTCTTTGATTGTGAAAAATTAAGATATCATACCATTGCGGAAAAACTAAAGTAATAAAAACCTTAATTCATTTAACACTAAATAGATAAAAACATAATCCTCACGTTTAAAACTTCCAAATAATAATATGAAATCATTACATTATAATAAAATGAAACCATTTAAAACATAAATTGGAAAAATCCCCACAACACTCCCTAGCATCTCGATGTGCATATGTAGGATCGTTTGCTCCCGTATAACAACACAAGTTATATGATCATCGCATAACACAACAAACAATAAGGGTGACCTAACAGAAAAACCATTGAATATGAGAACACAAATACAATAAACATTGATCATCTTATTAATACTATCGACATGTCACACCAAAAAGACCATCTCAATTATAAGTCACACCCATAACACACCACAATCAAGCAATTCCAAAACCATGTGTCGTTCTTCCATACCCTGCTATACAAAACTTGTTCACTAAAACAAGTTCATTCGAGTCATCTTCTTCTGCAACTTTGGACTTATTTCCCCTGCTCCTCAAGTACTTACGAGTATAAACTTTGTTGTTGCTGACAGTGGGCATTATACTTAGCACAAGTCGGAAACCTACGGTCAGGACATCCTTCCATTTCTACCGCCTCGAAAAACAAAAGACAACACTCGAACCTCTTTTCTACCATCTCTCATAAACAAAGAGATCCATTTTTCTATGTCTCTCATAGACCAAAGGTATGACTCCAACTTTATAAGGTACGAGGAGAAGACATATCATCCACACATCATTACAATTAACACTACTGAGCACACATTTTAACCTATGATAAACAACTCAACAACTAATCAAAACAACACAACCAAAATGTACAGATCTCAAAAACACAAAGCGGAACTCAACATTCACAACAACAACTCAATCGACCTCTCAAAGAGCCTAATAACCACAACCAATAGCACAACCAGGGTCTAAACCCCATGTCGACCTCAAAAACATCCCATATGAAGCTCCATAACCCCAAAACCAAGGTCCAGAATAACTCAGACAAGACAGCTCGACCAACCCAAGCCGACCATCCTACAACTTGACCAACTCGGCCATCATGCAGGTCGACCATCCTATAGCTCGGTCAACCTAGCCACTAAGTAGGTTTACCACCCAATAGCTTGGCTATCCTAACCACTAGACAAAGTGATCACCCTGTAGCTCGACCAGCTCGAACACTAAGAAGGTCGACCACCCTATAGCTCGACCAATTAATAAGTATGAAAAAGACTTGCTTTTCATACTTATTAATACTCTCAAATTTTGTAATTATCCATGAATTATGTGTTTTCCTCAGTAAAAATTTAATAGTTAGTAGAAAAGTTTGTGTAGCTTATTGTACAAAAACTTCATACATTAGGGAAGATCAGTCAGTAGTTTCTCGTTAAGCCATATATGACTTACTTAGCTAAAAGGAAGACCACTCACCCAGCGAGCAGAGTGGCTGGCTCAACAAGTGGGATCAATTAAGTGAGGATTAGTTGAGTTTTCGCTCAGTGCATGTATATCTATGCAATGAGCGAATAATATATTTCTAGAAGTTGTTATTAGTTCGAGAAAGACAGAAAACAAGAAAGTCTGGTTTGAAAAGGCGCGAAAATATTCATGGAACTGCAAGACATCATTCTTCACTGATTTTCATCAAACGTGTATATTTTAGATAACTAAGAGTAGCTAGATTTCTCTTTCATTAGAATTAGATGTAATGAATTTATTGTGATGTAAAATTCCTATGTAATTTCGTTCATATTCTCTTTCTTGAATGTACTATCATTGTATGAAAATATAATGCTATTTGAATGTCTCTGTTTACTAGAAAGTAATTTTGAACATGAACATAGATAGAGCACCTAAGTGATTTGGGATCTAGGGGTATATTCAATACTTAGTCATTCTTAGCATTTGACTTAATGCAAATTGTATGCTAAATTGACTAACGGATTAACACTTTGATATATGAATTTAAAACTAGGATTAGAACTAATATGTCTTGATGTGAATATTTGAATGAAATAATAATAAGTTATACAAAGTTTTATCTTTATATGATTCATAAAACTCAATTCCAACGAAGATTCTCTTAAATTTTCAATCATAATATCTAAAATTATTGTTATTACAATTTATTTTCATTATCATGAATTCAATCGTTATCTTTTCTAAACTGATTTTGGTAGATAATTTTGATTAGACAAACAAAACACAAATCCCTTAGAAGAATGATACTTAGAACTTACACTTACTACTTGAAACAAATTTGTTCACTTGCCAAAAAGTTATCATCATTCCGACCACCAATGCAAGCCGACCACCCTATAACTCGGTCAGTTTGGTCACTATGTAGGTCGACCACACTAAAAAATGCAGAAAAACAAAGTAACTAACTATGATACAACATAGTTTCAACACAAAACAGACAAAGAACATACACCAACACATACTAACACATTATGCATCATAAACACAACATTATGAACCAAAGCTAGCATCTAAATTCACGACCACTCTCCAAAGCTTGCATGGATGAGTTCTACTGCAAACCATACCTAAACACAGACTTTGATTAACCCCTCCTTAACGCTTCACTACTGCCAAAATCATTTTCTATGACAATACCAAGGTTCACATTGAATTTGACCCTTGCAGCAAGTTATAAACATTGAAACAACATTGTCTCAATTATGATTTTACTCAAACCTGATCCTACTATTAGAAAACCATGTAATAGACCCATTACTAACCAAGCTCACTTCAATTAACACTACCTGGCTCAAAGAACTGCAAATACTACATGATCCAGCCAACCACCGCTAAACTCAGAACAATCCTTATAGTATATATTATTTTAATGTTGCAGAATTCTATTCTAACCAATGCCACTATCAGAAACCATGATACCATCATAATATCAACTTCAAACAATCACTAGTGCAGCGAAGGGCTTTTACCGCGGTTCATTTTCACTATACGTCGCGGTTCTTGAACCGCGGCATATTCAGCCGCGGTAGTAAGTCAGACACTTTATACCGCGGTTCGAACCACGGTATATAGGCTGCGGAATATGCCGCGGTTGTCTAGGGAACCGCTGCCTAAACCCTAAAAAAAATTTAAAAAAAAAATTAAAAAATGCACTATATGCCGCGGTTCAACCGCGGCATATAGGCCGACGAATATGCCGCGGTTAGTGTCAAAACCGCGGCCATATGTCTCGTTTGTAAAAAAAAAAACGAAGCACTATATGCCGCGGTTGTGGTTAGAACCGCGGCATATTCCCCTGCAGTTTTTTAAAATTGCAGGTCTGTTTTTGTGATATCCATTACCACAAAAACAGACCTGCATATAAAAACATTTACAGAAATTCAATTTCAACATAACAAACACATGTTCAAATGTATTTCAACATCAAATAAAGTAGAGAGTCTAAGAAAATTCTATCTAATCAAATGCATTGTTTAAATCTAAATCTAAGAGCTATTGTATAATCTAACTATATACTTCGCAGCAGCGTTCCTAATGAATAGTAGTGACTTCTCAGGAACTGGTGTAGTAGTCTTGAATCTCTGCAAAAGACAATTCATTTTAATTAGTGTATATGAATTCAACATTTGTTAAAAAATCAAAATTTGTTAAAGTTAAATATTACCGTTTCCCAGCTTCTTGTGATGTGAGAACGAACAATATGGGTCATCCAATACATTACATAGTATCCACACTCATATGACCCATTTTGTCTGTTACACTACAATATATCATCACAGTTGATAATAGTTAGTGAATAACATTTGTTATAAAACAATTATAACAAAGTCAGACTTTAGCATATGTCAAACCTTGAGAGAAATCCAAGCAATCTTTCTACTCTTAGCAATTGATCTCCCGTCCATCATCATACTTGCTGGAATAGAACTGTATATAAAAAAATGTTTTAGCATTCAGTTATATAACAAAGAAAGTCCAAACATTGAGGTTCTTACCAATCAATTGCTTGTCTGAGTTGTGTGGGAGGAGGCCTGTGCAATGAGCAGAACCACAAAGCATAGTTGTCTTGCACAGACATAACAAGAAGTTGCCAATGGCGCCTGAAATTCATAATAACGTAACTATTAAATATTAAAATCACATATGGAACATTATTATGTTAACAAAGTTCACTTACCCGGATATATAAGGCAAAAAGTATATTTTCTTGCCCCTTCCAAAACTTCTTATCAGACTCATGTTGATATGGTCAAAATCATTTGATTCATGAATTTCTTGGGGATCAATGAATCCATAATCATCAGAACGCCCCAACTTATTAGCGACCCCAAACATATACCTGAAATCAAAAATTAACTTTGATATAAGGATACTTGATATATAAATCAATTTTATATATAAATAATTGGTCATAGACTTACATCGTCCATAGTTGAATAATTGAAATATTCAACTCTTGTGTTCCCGACGCAAGCTCACGGACATCTTGGCTATTAAGGTATATTGGGACCTCAGAGCCATGCCCAAATACATTAGCATCTTGGCTACAAAGGTGTTTCTGCATCAGTCGACATCGTCTCATACACATGAGCTTTGGCAAAATTTTCTGCTCCAACATCGCGGATCATGTCCTCCAATTTGTCTTCATCCGATCGATCTTCTTCCATGGTGGAATCAGTAACATTTACACTTTGAGAGTCAGTGGGAAAATCCATTTCTTCGCCGTGCCAGATCCATGTTGTATAGCATCTTAGAAAACCATCACATATAAGATGTTCTCTAATTTGAGTTGCGTTCAACTTTCTCCCATTCAAACAGTTCACACAAGGACATCTAAACTTCACTTCATCATCAGTTCTCCCCTCATTACGTTGCGCAAATTGTATAAATTCCTCTACACCTCTCTCGTACTCAGCACTAATACGTGGTAAATTAATCCAATTTCGATCCATATTCCTAAATATTACATAAAAAGATAAGCTACTAAAAATCAAACTTCCAATTACATACAAGAACTACAACACACATTACCAAAACTATAGCAAAAATCATACCATACATTACCAAAACTATAACAATTTCATGCATTATCAAAATTAAAGCAAAATTATACCATACATTACCAAAACTATAGAAACTTCATACATTACCAAAATTATAGCATTATGTAAAAACTAATGAAGAAACCACGTTAAAGATGCAAAAGGGCATAAATACCTGGAAGAGGAACGGCGAAAACGCTTGGTGCAAAAAAAACGAAATCGCAGCGGAGAGGAATGACGCGTTTCAAACGATTTTGATCGGCTAAAACTGTTTTTTCTCGTCAAAAATCAATAATGACCGAACAATATGAAGTTTAAACGGTGAAAAATGATGAATCGGAGATGAACAGAGTCGGAGGGAGAAGAAAAACGCGAAACAGAGACGGGCACGCGAAGAAGACGACACTGTTCCAAGTTTTGTTTTTTAACTCTGAACGAGGGAATCTACCGCGGTTCCCTACTTAACCGCGGTATAATAGGGGTATATGCCGCGGTTTAACCCCCAACCGCGGCATATACTGATTAAAAAAATTATCCGAAATGGCATTTTTGAAATTATTTTCAAACTATATGCCGCGGTTCAGCGGGCAACCGCGGCATATACCTCGAAATATTTCAAATTAATATTAAATTAATTTCAGATGGGAGAATATGCCGCGGTTGCTCGTAGAACCGCGGCATATACCCCTGTAACGTGCTCAACACAACTGCCCCCCAACTGCCTTCTGGGGAATTTCAGAAGTTACAGGGGGTATATGCCGCGGTTCTCTGGGGAACCGCGGCATATACCCCCTGTAACTTCTGAAATTCTCTGACTGGCAGAGAAGTTGAGACGTTACAGGGGTATATGCCGCGGTTCCCCAGAGAACCGCGGCATATACCCCCTGTAACTTTTCGAATTCTCTGACCCAGTCAGCACCTGCAATAAATTGGCAGGGTATATGCCGCGGTTGTGCAGAAACCGCGGCATATACTCTGTTATTTAATTTTTTATTCATACGTGGCGTCAAAGGCAATGGTTGACTGGGGTATATGCCGCGGTTCCCCGTAGAACCGCGGCATATAGGTTCGTTTTATTTACAAAACTGCCACCGCGCACCATTATGCTGCGGTTTTCGTTGAACCGTGGCATAATGTGCGCTGTAAAAACCCGATTTTTTACTAGTGAATTGATCATGCACCTAAGTCATATAACAATCATCCCACACCACATATAACAATCCCATTAAATATTAGACTTAAAGTACTGCACCAAACCACGGTTGCACCAAAAACAATGAGCACCCTCAAATTCAAAACCAATCAATAACAATTCCCATCTTTTATAAAAATATATATAGATGACAACGGATCGGATCGGATCGATAGAATCTATTTAATCTGCATGTAAAAGAATATACCGGTTATCCGCGGAATACCCGCATAAAAACAACACATAAATTTTTCCTAACTCAGCATATACCTTTTTCAACCCGCAAATACTTTTTTAAAAAATATAATATTTCATGATTTTTAAAAAGGTCAAATTAAATTGATAAAATAACCTATAGTATTTAAAATATATATATATATATATATATATATATATGAATACAATTTAATGGACAATTAAATAAAAGCTTGAAAATACATAATTTTATTATTTTAAAAATTTGAAAATATAATATATATTGAATTTATTTAAACTTAAAAATAAAATAATTTGAAAAAAATGTTTAAAATAAGTTATTTTTTAAGTCTAGAAATTAATTATATTTTAAAACAATTGTAACAACATATTTTAATTCTTTTTTGTTTTGAAAGTTTTTATAAATTTATTTTGATAAACTATTTAAAAAATATTATACATAAACAAAATTTTAACTAATATTTGGTTTTAACCTCTAAAATAAATTTTTAACTAATACTTAAATATTTTTTATCAACTCACCCCACTTCCATTGACCCCGTCACTGCTACCAGATTGCTACCGGAGAAGAAGAGAAAAAAATGCTAAAAAATCCAATTCCAAAAAGATGTTTCTAAAAAATATTTCATGCTTCGGAAAACTCTTTCTGAAACATATTTCGTGCAAGAGTATTATGAAAAAATCATTTTGAAAAGTATTATATGTATTTCGAAAAGTATTTTCCAAAAATATGTAATGAAAAATATGTTCCAAAATATATTTCACATGTTTTGAAAATTTTATTCTAAAAATCTCGTTTCGGTCATTTGTTCTGAAAGTTTTGTTTCTGAAAATTTTGTTCCATAGATTTTATTTCGAAAATTTCAAAAATCAAAGATAAAATGAAATTTTCAAAAATTATGGGGTGCGGAAGGAAATTGATGGGGTGCTTAGCAATTACGTATTTGACAATTCTAAAACGGAAAGCCCATGGGTTGGTCTTACAATTTAGAGTGTTGTTTCTCCACCAATCACTAAATGTTCTCTACACATCCTCATACTTTTTTGCTCCTTCAATAATATTTATTTACTGTAATAAATTTTCATCAACATCCATGAAATATTTATAGTCCCCTTATAAGAATGCACCCCCACACACTCCAACTTCACGGAAATTAGCTCTCCCTCTCTTCTTTCTCTCTAACTATTTCATTGTCCTCTATGTGAGTGTGGTGGTGCTGTGAGTGTGTGTCTTAGTGCTGGCTGTGCTCGGTAGGAGGTTGCAAGTGATGCAAGGAATCAGTGGTGGCAAAGTTTGGTGTTTGTGATGGTGCTTATCGGAGGTAGTAGAGGAGGTTTCGTCTCAGGTGCGCGAAAAGATGGTAATCCTTCAACAAATGTGATAATTCGTCAACGGATATCAACATCTGTAACAAATGTGATAATTCGTCAACGGATATCAACATCCGTAACAAATGTGATAATTCGTCAACGGATATCAACATCCGTAACAAATGTGATAATTCGTCAACGGATATCAACATCCGTAACAAACGAATATCATCCTTGAAGGAAAACATTTTTAATACATGTTAATACATGCCTCGATCATGTGAATTGCTTGGTGGGTCTGCAGAATGGTGCTAACAATCATACAATTTCTTGTTCAATATGCAATGAAAAAGAAGTGAGGGAGAATATTGTTTATAGGATTGCTCTTGATATGATAGCTGAGATTGTTGAAACGTTGAACAGATTATGTTGGCTTCTACGAACCTGATGTTGTTTGCTGAAAGGTTTGGATTGGCTCCATCAGCGAACAGGAAAGCCACTACAGGGCTAAAGCTTGAGGTGAGGGACTCACTCTTGCAGACACCTTGGCCTGTGGTGCTGTCGGCCACATCATTGGAGTTGGGGTTGTTCTTAGTCTCAAGAACATTGGTGCACTTTAAACACCTTCAAAGCCTCACGCATCATGCATCTGTAATCAATTAGTCATGTACTTTATTTTCACTTCACTCTTTCTTCTTTCTCAAGCTTAACTTCATCTTCATCTTATCCTCTCCCTTCTAAACACAGCAAAATGTAACTATCATGAAAGCATTCCCTTCGATTCAAACTTTATAACAACGTAAAAAAAACCCACAACTAAGAGAAAAGCATTACATTTAAAAGAAAAAAAAAGTTTTACATTTTTATTTCACACTATGAAAAAGAAAATAGGTTACCTATCCATGGGAGACATTCAATAGAACTTAAAAATGTTTTAGAAATATTTGGTAAGATGCAAAACAAAAAGGTATAGTTGAACCTACATACGCTTTTTAATTTTATAGAATTCAGATATTAAATACACTATCCATCCACTTGTAGAGTGCAATAAATTTAAACTATAAAAACTTTAACTTTCATGTT
The DNA here is from genome assembly GCF_029865625.1 of Vigna umbellata. Lineage (NCBI taxonomy): Eukaryota > Viridiplantae > Streptophyta > Magnoliopsida > Fabales > Fabaceae > Vigna > Vigna umbellata. The sequence continues at coordinate 11,475,431 of NC_142166.1, forward strand.
GCTTTATAATTTCAAGGGCAGTACAGTGCAAGTACTCATCCAATTAAGCTTGGGAAAGATTGCACCCCTAAGGGACTCAATGGATTCCTTAATTTTCAATTCAAGGTCCGGAAAAGAAGGTGCTTGAAAACTTTCTACTTCATCTCTAGATCCCTCTGAAATCTGAAAATCTTCTCTTCCTCATATGGATTGTGAATTCATTTGGTAATTCATCTTCATTATTTGAAATCTCATTTATGCTCTTACATACATGTTTTGATCGTAAGTATGATAGAATAGAACATCATTATATTTAATTACTTTAAAAATATTGTCTGCTTTAAATCTCAAACTTTCATCACAATTTTTTTATTAAAAAATCTCTTAAAGAATTGTTTCGATAACCTAATAATCATACATCACTTAGATTAAGATCAATAATAATTTAAATACACATTCTTTCTTTTAACCCTCTAAGACAACATTTAAAAAAAAAAAGATAAAACTATGAGCTCCAAAATCAATAATAACTCAAATGTCAAATGTGGAGATTATGAACTTGAGATCATATGAGAAAATGAAATAACAATTCTAAATATTAACTTTCATTCTTTTATATTAAATTTCGCCTAAATACAAACTTTCAGTTCTCTGTATCAAATCTTATCTAAAATATAATATGAAGTGAAAAGTGAGTGGGAGTTCCATAACAATGAGAAATCCAACATAAACAATAATTTTTTTTTCTTTAAATCATTAGTTCTTTTCATTGAAGATAAATTAAAAAGTAAAATGAAACCAATTGAGGAGAGAAACAAAGGGACTAGTGAAAAATAATAAAGGAGATTCACACATCTTTTAAATTATTTCTACTATGTTTTGAGAGTAAAAAAAAAGGTTTTTCGTTAGATTGGATTATAAAACTGCTATCTGCCGTTGATTACTGAATGCATTTATAAAAATAATATATAGAACATATCCACTCTCCTTTTAGCTTTTAAAAAGCTTTAAAGTTTTGAATATTCATTTATTCTCCGAGCAAATATTTTTTTACTAATATTTAGTCAACAAATTGGATGCTTTTTAATATTTGAAGTAATATTTAATATAATTTTTAATATATAAAAGAGTTCTTAGTCAAAATAAATAACATTTAAGAGTGAAATAAATTTTTAGATTAGAAACTTTTAAAATTGGGCAAATGGTCATCTCATTGTCATACTACTTCGTAACTAAAGAAAAAATAAATAAAAATTTAAAATATTAAGGTTTTATTTAAGTTCTTAAAATTATTTTTATTTCGGTCCTAATATAAAAACTTAAATAATAATAATAATAATAATAAAACATATTAAAAAATAAAAACGAAAAATAAATTGATTCTACAGATTTCAAAAAATATATTTCATTTTCTAATTTAATAGACTTTAAACAAATTATGAATATATACAAAATTTACAAAATAAGTTAACCATTTATGTATATAAGTTATACTTTTTTTTTTGTATAAGTAAATACTTAAATTTGTTTCTAAATATTGAGGGTGATAACTAATAGTATAACATCCCAAAAATATATAGCATAAAGCATATATAAAGAAATTATCATATAATAATATTGTAGGACAGTTAAAGATGTTATAATAAGATTACACTTATCTTAAAATAACCATAAAATTTAAAGCTTTACCAAAGTTCTACACCATCTCAAAACTATAAACCTAACCGATCGGTAATACAGTATAAAAATGTAACCGAACGGTTCAACCCAAACACTAGAACAGTAATATGACCGAATGGTCATATTTTTAAACTACAGGGTTCTCGCCTTCCAACTCCTGCTCCGACGAACACTCCACATCCTCTGCTCATACCCCAAAAGGTGATAATCGCAAGAGAGAAAACCAAACGAGAACATGGATAAAATAGGAAATAAGGATAAGCTAATGTAATTTAATTGTGCAAACATACATGCATTTCATACAAATACAACCAATACAAATACAGATAAGCATATACAACTGGACACTATACTTCATGCATAAACCGAACACTTGACTTGACCATCCGGATTGTATGAATATGTAGCTTGAGGCCGTTCATGCACTCGGGTGGTGTAGTAAGTGGAAAACCATTAGCTGCCACCTGAGGTTAGTCCGTTATAACTCACCCAAGAACCTATGGGCTAGGACCTCCTGCCATTCTCACACAATGCCTTACCCATCTCTACTTGAGAATTGTTAATCATCAGAATATCAGGATGAACTCCGTGAATTTCACTATCCATATTCATACTATAACACCACTTTGATACACTTTTCACTGATACATTTACCACTTCAATACACTTTTCACTGAGACATTCCTCCTTGGAATTCTCTTCCACATTACTTGAAACATATGCCTTATTGAAAAGTCAATACAATTTCCCATATGCAGTAGGTCAATACAACTATCTCAATTCATCCAAGTCAAACAACGATAATAGCATTTAAAGATCAAATGTTCATTCATAGAAGAAATCGAACGTTAACAACACAAACTCCGAGTACGACCAAACGGAAAAGATCAACATAACCTATAAACAAGACTGGACGGAAGAACACTCTCAATATGTGAACATGACCGAACGGTCATTTGTAGAGTAAGACTCAAGCATGAGCCAAACACGATTTTAGGGTTGAACACCAGAGTATCTGAATACTAAAGTTAAACTGAATAATAGAATCTTAGGCCGAACACTTAGGGCTTAAGCCGAACGCTATTGGCTTAGACCGAACACTATTGAAATCGAATACTTGTACAAGACTTAGTACTACAAAGAGACCGAGTGCTAGTACAAGACCGAGCACTACCAAGAACGATTGCTAGTACGATACAGAGCACTACCAAGGACGAGCCCTAGTACGAGACTGAGCACTACAAAGAACCCACCCACACACCTAAGGACGAACGATCATGAACGGTAAGACTAAAGGGACCAAACCCAGTTAATGACCGAGTACCTGAACATGGCCGAGCGGCCAATCAGCATATGACCGAGCTGCCGATCGCTATGACTACCGAATACTAGTGTATGACCGAACGCTATAATCCTTCGAATACTACCAAAATCGAATGCTAATACATAATACTATTAATAACGAACACTAAACCTATTACGACTAATAACAAACGATAATACCCACCCTAAGACTACTAAGGTCGAAACGAATACCTTTAAAACTGAACGTCAATATTAAACCAAACCACACTTAACCAGATTATCACTACGAAACCGAATACCGTTTAAACCCGATTACATGACTGACCAGGCGTTGCTTGATTGATGATCGGAAGAAGAAGAAGAAGAAAGTGAAACTTTGTAGAAAGAAGAAAGAGAATTATAGAGAGAAGGAGGAGGAGATGAAGTCAAAAACTTAGAGAGAAGAAATGCATGCAGAATAGAGTGACACAAAATTTTTAAAAGTTTCTTTATATACTACCGTCAAAATCGATCGGCCACTCACCTATGCACACCTGACTTTCACTTTCTGAATTTCTAAATCCTTACACCTACATAATGGTTCGTACAAATAGTGGTTTCATTATTTTTTCTATAAAAATAAATAAACATTTGTACTAATTAAAAAATCTATATCATATCAAATAATAATAATAATAATAATAATAATAATAATAATAATAAAAAATAGGTAGATGAATATTTCAAGTAAATAAAAAATTTACTCCGAACCTGTGTGATGAAAACCTATAATAAGCCCCACACTCCTTTTTTTGGTATTTTCTTATTCTCCACAAAATCCTCCTAAAAAATCCTCAACTTCAACTTTGTTTCTGTCATGAATTCATCTTTTGGTATAGCTTCATGTTCGCCGTACCCGAGGCTTCAATTTTTGCAGTGCTCGTAGATTGTGTTTTCAGGTTTGTTTTGTTTTCGAGTTTTGGTCTGGTTATTTATTCTTTTCTATTTGAAGTATGTGAATCTGATTTCCTCACTCTTGTTACGGTGATGTTTGTGGACTTGAATATTATTTATTTCTTTGAACCTCATATGATTATTTGTTTGTGGTTCTGTTGGCATTTTCCTTTTGCCCGCAAGCTGTTTGATGTGTGGTTTGCATGAAGGAAAAAAGATTTTGTTTGCGAAAAGTGATACTGGTATCTCGTTTTTATTTGTCATTGTTAGATAAAATACTTGATGTTGTACTTGAGTTGAGACTCTCCGATCTAATGAACTAGAATGAAGGAATGAGTTCTCCTCAGTCTTCACGTGGTTAAGTCCTAACAGAGTCCCACTTCATTCCCTGAAACCTCCACCTTAGATGTGACCCTCATGTCTCTTCTCTTAAGTGAACTCAACTACTTTAGGAAACAAGCAAATCATAGTCCCCAATGTTGTTTAGATCCCCATTTTCTTTAGTCTGGTTTCTTGTTGTAACTTCTTCAATCAACTTAGATAATATCATCTTGTTAATAGATGCAGAGTTCCTTATATCAAATTGAAGGTCTTCATTCTCATAAAAAAACTCCCTTCAACTTCATGATCTCTGCACTTCTTTAGATGAATGAGTATATTTAATTGAATTGAGTACTACTTGTATTAAATTGTCAATTTATTGTCTTTATAGATGGATGATCTAGGAGAAGAGAAAATCCTTGCATTGTTTAGAAGCACACAAAGACTTGAATGGGTATTGCTAACACTTTGGGACCATATAATTAATAACAATTTTGTTCTATAAATAAAATGAAAGAAACATAAAGTGCTTAACATCAGCCTAAAAAATTAAAATTCCAGAAATAGATTTGAAGTTCACTCTTTAGACAGAAACCAAAGCAATAGTATTTAGTTAAAAGAAAATTTTATATACTCTGATAAACATCTGATCTACTTTTTAGTTGGACAAATTATAAAAACCACTAATGCTTTGTTTGGATTGGAAAATGAATTTGACGGAGTTGGAAACGATTAATTTGAGAAAAAAAGAGGTGGAAGTGAGGATGTTTGGATCAAGAGAAAAATAGTAAGAACAGTAAGAAAACGAAAGAAAAGTTTGTGAATGTTTGTGAGTGATTTGATTTATATGAATGATAAAAAATGTTTTAATGGAGGAAATTGGGATATAACCAAATTGCCCATTTGGTGGAAATTATTATTGTTATTAGTTAAATTATAATTATTATTATTTTAACTATTACCATTATTACTGTATTGGGATTTATGGGTGTGGCAACAGATTTTGAGTTCATCAACCTAATTTAAGAGATAAAAGATGGAGAGGTTCATGTTCGTCCCATAAAAAAGCTATAGGCCTAATAACTGATTTTTCACTAAAATAGACAAGTTCGGCCCAATCTTATGCCCTTGGCATGAGTTCAATATTCTTATGGTCTTATTTTGTAAACATTTAACACAGAATTAGTCCATAGATATTTAAAGAGTTAAATAGCTAAAATATCAGAACTTTTAGAAATAACTTTTTCAATTAAGAACATGATGGAAGCATGTAGAGTGCCAAACTGCTTATCATCTTGGTATTGGATTTAAGTTCTGGTGGCTTTGTACAATTTAAAAAAAAAAGGCCCAACAGGCCAAACTGGATTTTTTTAACATCCTTGGAAACTTAACCTGCTGCACCTTTTCTTATATCTCTGAGCACCTTTATATGAATATGTGAAATGAAAAAAAAAAGTGGCAACTCAAAAATGGCGACGATGAAGGAGGGAGGGAGCGAGAAAGCCTCTACCCAATCTCTTCAACCATCGTGAATGAGCAGGTTCTCTTTTTCTTTTCTAATCTGTTCTGTGTTCATTGACCAACTGAACTGAATTTATTTTTTTCTTTGGCTGCTCAATTACGATGTGTCTTTGGTGAATTGTGAGAACTGGAATGCATTCATATTTGAAGCTTCTTTTAAACTGTCTTTCCATGTTTCTATTTTTGTGTGCTTTACTTTACTCATTGCAAAACTCGTGTCAGTCATGTGAAATTCCATTATAAACTGTATCAAAATCTAAAATATGTTAAATAAACTTTGGCCAATTTTGGATTAATTTCTCTGTAATTGAAAATGCAAGTTAAAATCGACATATCGGTTCAACTTTTGGACAAGTTAAGCGTAAAAACTTGTATAAATGTTAAAATGCATAGAGAAACTCAATTCATTTTACAGTTTTACCTTCTTATTTTCTTCATTAGTTTTGCATGGGCAAGTTTACTTGAACAGCACTTTAGTCAATGAAGCGACTAGAACTTCTAGCATACAGACCAAGCCACCGATTGCCTTTTTCTTATGCTTTTATCTAACCCATGATTCTCTGGCTCTTTTATTTTCTGATCAGATCAGGCTTCTGACACAAGGAATCAGATAGGATACTCGGATTGCTAGTATATAATTTGTACTGTTGACTTGATTTCTTGGATTGAGTTCTCTTGTTGGATCTGACCATAGTTGTACAGGGAAACATTTTTCAATTCTCAAACAAACTAAATGACTTCGATAACTTCCCAGTTCTCTTGGGTGCTTTCCAGTTCTTCGTCAGTATTGGTAGCTAATGATAAAAGTAATAATGTGAGACATGCTAATTTTTCTCAAATCCCTTCCTGGTTCTCTTTGAAAAGCAGTCCTCCTTCATTGAGGACCAATCCAAATAAACAAGGCGAAGTTGAAAACTTGCATTTGATTTCTTTGACCAAACAAGGGAAGCTTAGAGAAGTGCATGAATTCATTGAAAGGATGGACAAAGAGGGTATTTCCATTAATACCCAATCTTATGAATATCTCTTTAAAATGTGTGGAACGCTGAGAGCATTGTCTGATGGAAGATTATTTCATAATAGACTGCAGGGATTCTCCAACAGCAATAGATTCATTGACAATTGCATCCTCCAAATGTATTGTGACTGCAAAAGTTTCACAGCTGCAGAGAGATTCTTTGATAAAATGGTTGATCGGGATTTGTTCTCTTGGGCCACCATTGTATCCGCTTACACAAAGGAAGGGCATACAGATGAAGCTGTTAGATTGCTCTTGCATATGCTGGATTTAGGGATTAATCCGAACTCCTCTATCTTCAGTACACTTATTATGTCCTTTGCAGATCCTTCAATGTTAGACCTTGGCAAACAGATACATTCTCAGCTGATAAGGAATGGGTTTGCTGCTGATATTTCTGTGGAGACATTAATCTCCAAAATGTACGTCAAGTGTGGGTGGTTGGATGGTGCTGAAGTTTCCATTAATAAGATGACTAGGAAAAATGTTGTTGCATGCACCAGGTTGATGGTGGGTTATACTCAAGCTGCAAGGCACAGTGATGCTATGTTGTTATTTTCCAAGATGATAAGTGAAGGTGTAGAGTTGGATGAATTTGTCTTTTCTATAGTGCTCAAGGCTTGTGCTGCTTTAGGAGACTTATACACTGGAAGGCAAATTCATAGTGTTTGTATAAAACTTGGCTTGGAATCTGAGGTCTCGGTTGGTACTCCACTTGTGGACTTTTATAATAAGTGTGCAAGATTTGATGCTGCACATCGAGCTTTTGAGACCATATGTGAACCTAATGATTTCGCATGGAGTGCTTTAATTGCTGGATACTGCCAAAGTGGTAGATTTGACACTGCTCTAGAGGTATTTAAGACAATAAGAAGTGAAGGAGTGTTATTGAATTCATTCATCTATACCAACATTTTTCTAGCGTGCTCTGCTGTCTCAGATTTGATGTGCTGTGCTCAAATCCATGCAGATGCAATAAAAAAGGGGCTAGTTTCGTTCTTGTCTGGGGAGAGTGCTATGATCACTATGTACTCAAAATGTGGCAAAGTAGATTACGCAAAACAAGCATTTTTGACAATAGACAAACCTGATACTATTGCGTGGACTGCAATAATATCTGCTCACGCTTACCATGGCAAAGCTTCTGAAGCATTGAGTCTTTTTAAACAGATGCAGAGGTCTGGTATAAGGCCAAATGCCGTCACATTCATAGGTTTGTTAAATGCTTGTAGCCATTCGGGTTTAGTTAAGGAGGGGAAGCAGTTTTTGGATTCAATGAGCGACAAATATGGTGTGAACCCAACAATTGATCACTACAATTGCATGATTGATATATACTCTCGTGCTGGAATGCTACAGGAGGCTCATGAGATGATAAGGAGTCTGCCGCTTGAACCTGATGTGATGAGTTGGAAAAGTTTATTGGGAGGATGTTGGAGCCATAGGAATCTTGAGATTGGTATGATTGCAGCTGACAACATCTTTCGCCTGGACCCGCTAGATTCTGCTACTTATGTGATCATGTTCAACTTGTGTGCTTTGGATGGGAAGTGGGATGAGGCGGCCCAATTTAGGAAGTTGATGGCTGAAAGGAACTTGAGGAAGGAAGTCAGTTGCAGCTGGATTAATGTGAAGGGTAAAGTCCACCGTTTTGTGGTAGGTGATAGACACCATCCTCAAACAGAACAAATATACTCAAAATTGAAAGAACTTAATTTTTCTCTCAAAAGGGATGGGGAGTGCCTTCTCAACGAAGAGGATGCTCTATCTGACTTTACTGAACGCAAAGAGCAGCTTCTTGTTCATAGCGAGAGACTGGCTATAGCCTATGGTCTCATGTGCACCTCAGCTGAGACCCCCATTATGGTATTCAAAAATACACGGTCATGCAAAGACTGCCATGATTTTGCAAAACGAGTCTCAATAGTAACTGGTCGTGAATTAATTGTGAGAGATGCCACTAGGTTTCATCATATCAATTCAGGGGATTGTTCTTGCTGTGATTATTGGTGATTTCAGCTTAGTTTGTTTAATGTTCTTAGCGGGATGATTTTTCTTAATGCTGCATCAATTACAGTATGGAATCATATATCATTTTATATTGACAATTGGATATGCAGAGCTTGTGTGAGGTTACTGCAGATAAGGCATCATAAACCACTGCATTGTACAAAACTCCTTTTTGCACTGTAGATATGCAGAACTTTGTCACCCTTCATGTTAATTCATCTAGGTCGATAGCTGGTTTTTTGCAGAAGTTGTCAGAGAAAGGACTATGCTTTAGTGCTATCACCACTAAATGCCTGAAAGTCTTCGATCTCTATGGTAGTTATTGATTCTGGTCAATCCAAGAGGCATGATGTGCATGTGATGTGAAGACACTTCAACGTTCAAGGCTTCATAGCAATCATCAGAGTAATAAATGTGTAATAATATAAATGGTAAATACCTCGAAATAGTTGTTTATCTATATTATTTTTAGTGAAATGAGTATAAGTATTTAAAGATGAGGTTTTAGTGAAATGGTATAAGTTGTTTTCTGCCAAATTCTGCAAATATTGGTGTCTTTGTCTTTTAGAATGATTGAAACAGTCTTAATACATATCTCTTGATAATTATCTGTACAAAAACAATATACATTGATCCATATGGTTCACACGAACAGAAGAAAAAGAAAAACACATTATATTGATGTCTTATATCTTGCATCTTCCTGAAAAAACATTTCTCAATTGTTCTTCATCATTCACCAATGTGATGGGTCTTTAATAGGAAAATTTTACTAGAGAAAAACAACATAAATATAATTTAAAACTCCATCCAACCCAAAATCATATGATAATGAATTTATGAATGTTTTATTTCATAAAACAACTTGACACATGCAAACAACTGAAAAGATTATAAAAGAAAGTCACTAGAAAGGGAATGGACAGATAAATAAATAAAAGTTAACCATTGTTTCACACTCTGATAGAGATGGAGATCAGCATGTTCTCTCATGTGTCGAGTGCTTTCTCTTCTTATTTCATTAACGCTAAAATATTTGTGAGACAAAATGTATGATAGCACAATTAGATGTGTAAATATTCTCTCATGAAAGAAAAGTATTTCTAAAGATAACTACCTATCATTGCATAAGTTATATGACATATTTAACAATCACAGCTCCAGATTTTGGTGTTATTAGAACTCACACACACGTGTCTTCATAAAACCTGTTTACCTAGGAAAAAGCAAAATGTTAATTCTATTGTAAAAAGCTGACAAAACATACATATTTCCTGAAACGTGTAGATATTTCTTTGCGTAAGTCTTTTCGGATTTGAAGACCTCAAAACTAGTAAGGATTTCTAAAAAGAGTATAAAATAACCTAAAATATTTTTAAAAGAAAAAAAGAGGATAAAACTAAGAAAGAAAAGAATTAGAAAGATAAATTTGGTGTGTTTTTAGAATGGAGAAAAACTCTCTCTTTATAGAGATAAAAAAATATAAAATCAATAAAAAATAATAAATATATTTAAATGTTGGAGCACTTAAAATTTTGATCATTGTTCTTAAATGACAATTAAAAAAATGTTAACGTTGCCAAATACTAACATTACAGTACAAAGTTTTCATATTTTGCAATATAATAATAATATATTATAAAAAATTCAACATTGATATAAATTATAACAAAAAAAATCATAAAAAAATAATGTATTGTTTGTGCTTAAGATGAGATTTGATATGACTAAACGTCTAGGCTAAGTCAAAATGCTTCTAAATCCTTCCCAACCAATTGAAACTTTTATTGGAGAGATATTTAAACAACAACATCTCGAACGTTATCAATCAGTATCCAGGTCCAATCATATTGTAGAAGAACACCATAGATGATTAACTCTCCCTCTAATTGTTGTCCAATTATGACTGGATGTGGAAAATTATCTTCAACATTTTCAACTCATACTGATTTGTATATGCTTATTATTTCAAGTGGAAACTCAAAAACAAACACACATGGCCATAAAAAATTGATTAAAATAAAAAGATATCTCATTTACTTTAAGTTTGTCAATTAATTTGGGCAGAATCACGTTATTAAGTGATTTTATATTAAATCGTCTAATGCGCGATACCAAATTGTATAATGCAATTTTTTTATATGCACATAGTCAATAAATTGGATTTGTCTAATCTCTAACGATTTTAGACTAAATGAGTTACAAATTCAAATCACCACCTGTTTTAAGTGTTATAAACCAGTGGGTTGCCGACATCTTTCTTTAAATATTATTTATATTTGGCAACTTTGTTTTTATTTTATTTTTTTACTTTTTTTTTTTTATAATTAAAGTTCATTCTATATACAAATTAAAAAAAATTAGAAAGATTCCATTAGAGAGGTTTGACAAATTAATTTATAAACAAATTTTAAACTATAAAAAGTATTTTATTTTTTCTTCTCTTAACAGCGCTTACAAACAAATTTATCTAAACATGATAAAACACTGACAAAATTATTTATTAAAAAGGTGGGTAATGAAATGTTGCATATAAAAATACGATTTAATTTAGTACTAAATTTTCAAATAGGTTAAATTTATAATCTATTCGAGTTTATAAATCCTTTTTCTAATTAAATTAAATTTTACCAATTTAACTTTTATCACAAATTACTTATATCATAAGTTATTTGAATTATTATAAGAATTAAAAATCTAAGTGTACTTTAACATATATCAGATATAATAGTATAGTTATTTCTAAGAATGCACGTTGAGTAATAGTTTATTGAAAATATTGAAAGAGTAGATTTTGTATATGAAAGAATATACAAGGAAGTTGTTTTTTAACAATTTTCTTACAACTTTTTTATAATAATATATGTGATAGTTTATGGTTTCGTTTTAAATATACAAATTAATTATTAAAAGGTTGTTAAAAAAATTATTGATATATCATAGTTTTGAAAAATGTGTTTTTAATAATTTATTTTTCTAACTTTGAATCGCCCGAAAGAGTGTTCTGAAATAAAATATGATTGCATCGTACTGAAATACGAAATAGGTAATAGACAAAATGCACGAAAACAAATGAGTTTTACAAGTTTTGCCAAAACCGAGCCATTCGATGAACATGGTCAAAAACTTCGACTGCACAACGCTTTCTAATATTTTTTCAACCCAAAACAAAGATAACTTAAACTAATTGCTAATCATTATAACAATATCATACCAACGTTTTTGCTGAAATACTTTTCAGATTTGATCTGGTTGTCATTTAACGTCGTATTTTGGTCTCATTTGATCTGTTTCTAGGTAGCCTTAAAGTTCTTCACTTCGTCTTTTATAAATAATTCTCACTTTCAAAATTTAAGGATTAGTTTAAGTTTTATATTAGATAAATATAAAGAAGTTGTAAACAAGAAAACAAATTTATAAATTTATAATCTTAAAATTTATTTTCAGTTGAAGCAATGTGAAATTTATGTAGATTTACTTCAAATTTAATCGGTATTGTATTATTTTAATATATTTCTTTTCTTAAATAATTTAACAATCAGTTTTTAACAAGAAAAATTATAAATATTAAAAATTTAAGTGAGAGTTTAAGTTTTATATTACATAAAACATTATATAATAATAATAATAATAAAGAGTCATAAATTTATTATTTTAAAATTTTAAATTGAGAGATAAAATCAACTATATATATATATATAATTAAGTTGGATTTTTATTAGTATTGTAAAACTCTTCCTCCAGGATGGCACATGTCTAGTTGGCACCAGCTTCCAAATTTAGGCTGTCTTTCAACTCACAAATTTGTCTTGAATTTATGTGACAGCACATTATTTGATCTGATATAGATATGGGGTTCTTGAATATGTGACAGCACCAGCTTCCATTTTTTTTTCAAAAATAATAAATTGCGATGATATTTAATATTGGTATAACATGCACAATTTGAGGCTAAATTAGAATTTAAATTTAAAGTATCTCTCATAAGAAAATATTTTTAATGACTGTTTATGCATCTTAAGTATATGTCTATTGTTTAGATTATTGTTCATGTATGGTATTTAAAGGTTTGTACACTTTTTAAATGATTATTTATATTTTCTAAGTAAATGTTTATAAATTAGTCTTGTCTTATTAATGTATTTTTATATATTTATTATGTATGAATTGTTTTTGGAAAAATAAATTAAAATTTAATAAAAAAAATCATTAATGATGAATTATAAAACTATTATGAATTTTAAAATTAGTTACTGAAGTTGATCAGTAATAGTTACTACAATAAATCAGTCGCTCACATAGGTAATTACTTTTAATAACTAAATCCATCATTAAATTCTATTACTAAATTGTTAAATCACTAAATTACTTTGTTGACATTTGTTGTTGAATTAGTCACTATGCATTAGAATTATAATGACTGAAGTGAGCTGGTGATTATACTTGTAATTTATTATTTATTGTTCCAATTTCAGTCACTATTTGATGGTTTTATTATAAAGAAATTCTAATTATTGATGGAAAGAAAACCCGTGGAGGATGCCAAAAATATGTCAGTAACTGGATATTAATAATGGATACAAATTGATTGGATTGACATAATTATTTGGTTTAATACATCATTTGGTCTCAAGTTTAGAGAGTTATGTTCAAAGTCGTCGTACTTTTTAAAAAAGTTTACTATTGTCCCATATTTCGCTAAAAACGGTTCAAGTTGGTCCTTTTGGCATACGTCGTTAAAAATATTACGGTGCAATGATGTGGTAACTGTGACCTGTCCAATTTTTTATGACGCGACAATTGTGACCCAATTGACATGGCTAAAAACCCTAATTTCCCTAAGGCCAGAAACCCTTGTGCCACCACCGTGAAACCCTAGCCGCCGACGCTGCCGTAGAACGAAACGCGCCACCACCAAACCCTCTGGCCACCATGTCGCCGTTACCACCATCAACACACACCTACAGTTCGAAGCATAGAAAAGTAACAGAAAATCCAGAAATCAAACCTAAATCGCCTAATTCCAACCAAACTCTAATCACCATGAAACCCTAAACCGCGTAGCTAGTAATCAGGGTAAAGTCTCCACCATGCGTCGCGCCTCATCATCATTAAGCAAGAACTGAATCGAAATCCCTAACCTGTAAACTAGAAATTCCAACCCAAATATGAACAAGAAATCGCAATCGAGACACCTAGAAACCCAATTCACACCTGTAGCAAAACATAAACATACATAATCGCTACCCAAATTGCAGAAACCCTAGTTCGCAAGCAACATCCATGGACACCAACCTGCAAATTGCACAAGCCAGAAACGCAAAAACAATGTGCCTCCATGCATCGTGCAAGAAGCCTATTCACGCGTCCTCCATCTTCGTCTTCTTTGCAAAGAGCAAAAGCCTAGAACGAGAGCTTCTTCTTCGTTAATCCTGATCAAATGCGTTGCGCCACCATGGGCTTCCGCGAGTCAAGGTGTAGAATCACTGAAGGCTCTCTCGCATAAACATTGCACAAGTCACAGTTTCTCTACTTCGAATTGTAGGTCTGTGTTGATGGTGGTGACGGCAGCATGGTGGCCTAATGATTTGGTGGTGGTATGTTTCGTTCTGCGGCAGCGGCTGGGGTTTCACGGTGGTGGCACAAGGGTTTCTGGCCTTAGGGAAAGTAGGGTTTCTGACCATGTTAATTGGGTCACAGTTGTCGCATCATAAAAAATTGGACATGTCATTGTTGCCACATCATTGCACCGTTATGTTTTTAACGCTGTAAGCCAAAAGGACCAGTTTTTAACGAAATATGGGACAATAGTGAACTTTTTTAAAAGATAGGACGACTTTGAACACCACGCCCCAAACTAGGGACCAAATGATGTATTAAACCTAATTATTTCTAATGAAAATTTAATATTTTATTTTAATAATTTTTAATCATTAAAGGAATCACTACACATAATATAAATAACTTTGTTAACTCATGAGAAAATACAAAATGTTATTAAAGTTATTCAAATATAATTATAACACCAAAAAAAAATATATTATTAAGAGTTTTAGTATTTTTAAACTAAATAATAATATTAGAATTTTACAAAAGCATATATATATATATATATATATATATATATATATATATATCATTTTATTTTACGTTTTTATCATATCATTACTTTGTACTTAGTGTACAGAATTATCATCTGTTTATATTATTAAAGTTATTATTGTAAATAAGAAAACAAATAAACATACAAACATAGACAAAGGTAAACTAATTTACCAAAAAAACATATTGAATTTTGAATATTAACACTTAAACACAAGTATATTGAACAATCTTCAAACATACAACCATTAACTTTAGACTTGACCATCAATATACATGTATTGATGTTAAACTCTGACAAGTTATACACTTGTGGTGGCTTGCAAAGTCATTATCAATAGGTTTCACTTTATCACATACAAGATTAGCCTGTTAACGCCTTAAGCCAAGTTAAAATCCCTAGACAAAGACTTCTTGTTCCTCTCACATTGTACCCCACCTTTCTTTACTTGAGATTGGATGGTTATTAAATATTATGATAACACCCAATACAAAATCTCTATATCAATACATACACAACTTGAAACCATACAAGAAACTTCTCCTTGAAATTTCTTTCATAAAATACTTGTGACATACATACAGTCATAATATATTTCATGAAACATCACAAATTCACACTAAACATGCATAACATCCCTAGAAAATCACTTCACATAAGCAAGGATTAGGAAATTATAGCAAACCACATCAGCATTCAGGCTGACGCTCAATGCGAAAGCTCTAGCAAAAGAAAGCACTCAACGCTAAAGCTATCGTACTTTTGTTCGCTTAGCGAAACACATTCGTCGTTCAAATAGTTCCAAACGTGTAGTGGTAACTAGCGCTTAGCGATACCCTATCAGCTAGAACATTCACTCATTTGGCTGTTAAGTGGTGGAAATTGACGTTGAGTATCATACCAGAAACCTGAAACATTCCAAATTGTGATCTGATTGAACTAGAGGCCTATCGGGATGACCAAATTGGTATTCATGACTTAATGATTGATCTAAAAAGGTGTTTCAGTGTTAAAGAGAATACCAATTTGCTCAATTAGCTAGATACTCAATCCATCAACTGAACTCCAATTTCAAGCAACACAAACATACTTCATACTAAATTTCAGCAACAAATTCCACTAACTAAAACATCAATTTCATTAATATCGAGAATAAGAACTCATTCAACAAGCAATCACAATAAGATTTCCCCATACCAGACTACTAATCTCAAATAAAATCCAACATGCATCACAAACTAAAAACGTATTAATAACTTTAAAATATGGTAGTTAACTTTCCTTACCAGTTAGAAGATCAAACTACTCTAAGAAACCTAGAATGACTCCCATGACAATCATATTTGCTCCTACAAACCATAGAACCACAATCAGTGTATATCTTTGGTATCATTGATTAGTAGAGAGTCTTATAGAAGACTTAGATAACACATGCTAGGAACAATATCTCACATGAATAGGAAAACACACAAACTAGAAAAAAGAACAGAAATTAACTTACTCTTCTACAAAAATTGATCGGATAGACTTGAAGCCTCACCTTACTGATTACTTAAACAATATCTAATATTCAAACAAATGAATTATAGATTAGAAGATTAAAGAGAATAAAAAGCCCTTAAAAAATAATCTCTAGAGAAATAGTATGTTTGTATATAATAAAACTCGTTAACTGAAATTTATTTATATTTTTGAAATTTTAATATTAAAAATAAGTAATTCTTATTATTTTAAATACATTACATCTAATACATGACTTTTTAAACCTTTTACAAATTTTATTTATATCTTTATCGATGCATTGTTCGACAAGAAAAAGTAATAAATAGATGAGTAAAATTAATCACTAATTAAGTCGGTTATCAACTTTCATAAGTCACTTTAATCTAGTTAATATATATCGATTAATAGTTAAAATTACTCTACTATATTGATGTCTTAAAGCAGCGATTAATTTGGAAACTGAAATTAGCGACCAGTTTAATGATTAAAACAATTAGCAATATAATTACAAATTTTGATGTTTTCATAAATAACATTTACCCAATTAAAAAATATAATTAATTATCTTGCTTTTTATTCAATTTATCCATGAATATCGTAGTATGTTAATAAAATATTATAAAAAATATTTAGTTCTCCTAAAGCATTATCAATTATTTTAATTTATTAAATATATTAACTTAATATATATGTTACTAAAAACATTTTTAAAATATATCTGTATAGATGTATCTTTTAAATAAATACTAAATATATATTTTTGAGCCAACCCATATGATACACGATCAACATGGTCTTCGATCTCTTAATGTATGTGAAGTGATAGAAGTGATAGACCATCAAATTTCGTGGTAGAGATTTATCCACGATAGAATGCCTTGTGGTGATAAATTTCGTAGAATGGCATTTCTTTTTCTTGAGATGCAACTTTTACTTTTTTTTAATAAGCAATAATATATATATATATATATATATATATATATATATATATATATATATATATATATATATATATATATATATATATATATAAGGGGATATTTTTAAGGATGTTTCAATTCTTTTACAAATTAATACAAAACACAAAAAGAAAAAAGAAGAAAGCCAAAGAGAAAATAGTATATGATTGTAGTGAGAAAGGTTATCATTGGAAACATTTGACAAATTCTTCTCCTTGATTGAAATTAAAATCTTCTTCGATTTCCATCTTCTATATACAATTTCTAAATAGGTTCACATCACTTATTTTATTTCCATTTTCTCTACTATAGAATTTGGTCTTAGATCCTTTTACTATTATAATTTATTCCATACTCCCTTTTTCTATTACTGGTTGACGCAAAGTTTCACTTAACTCCTCATGTCCTCATGTTAGTTCTCAAAATATTCTATTCTCTTGCAACAATATATTATTCTATAAAACTTTATAAAATATATCAAATACAGCACATATATTCGGTTTGCTCTGTTTCATGAGAGGACATGCATACACATAATTAATGGTTAAGTTAAGAACTTATTCTATGTTGTAAAAGATGTTCTTACTTCTACTAAGATGATATCAAAGGTTAGATCAATTAGAAAAAAATAATAAACTAATTTTATGAACTACAATTGAATCAATTATATTAAACTAATAATTAAAGTTGTTACCTATTTATATTAAAATAGGAGAGTATTTAGATTATACAGATATAGAGTAAATAAATAAATTTTAAATTTTCTAAATATTTTAAAAAATATCGTTTTATTCTCTGTCTAATTTAAATGCTTTCTCATGTCTTCAAAATGAATTTGATCTTATAGTCCGTAACTATAAAATTTGTACCTAAATGCTTAATTGTTTTTTTTATTAGTGACATATTTAAAAATGACAACGAAGAAGAAATATTCCTTATCATTCCATGTCATCATTACTTCTGTGGTGTTCAAACTATCACATGTGGTTGCATGCTCATACAAATCTTCATCAAATTTCACAAATACTAAAATGAATTCTAAAATAATAGTATATTTAGTAGTATATAAAGTTATTTATGTATTAATTTTTTTTATATGGAACAATGAGATTGTGGGAAAAATATTATATTCAACTATCTATAGCTTCTCCTTTTTTGTTATTTTACGTATGATACAATGAAATTGAAAAGTTTGCAAGGTTAAACAAAAGACCGGAACTGCATGTAAACTATAATAATGATATTTAACTTATTTATAAAATTGAAAAAATTATTGTTTCTGCTTAAATGGGGACGAGATACTTCTCGTGTGATGCTCCTGTCTTGGATGAACGTGTGCTTCCTCTATGTTCTTGGTGACCAATCGGTTTGAGGGGAGTGACTTGTAGAAGACACTTCAATGCTCAAGTCAGAATCTTTCTCTGAAGGTATAAAGTAATTCGATTATGGAAAAGTCTCATGTTACCTCGAAGTTAAATCTCTATTTATAGATCTTACAAGAATTTGACCAATTAATTTACTACTTAATGGTCATTAATACCAGTCTTAACCAACCATCAATAGTCGTTACCATATCCAAAGATAAACAATAGAAAAATACAATAACAAAAGACAATTTTAATATCTTAAATTTATTTTTTTAACTTATCTGTCGTTTATCGGGTGTTGACTACTAAAGTTAGATATTGCTTACTTGCTGCTTATTAGGTGTCAATTATCAAAGTTAGATATAATTATCTACCGTGTGACTAGTGTCGACTACCAGAGTCAAGTAACATCTACCAGAACTAAGTGTCGACTACCAAAACCAAGTGTTGTCTACCAGTACCACACACTGTCTACTGATAGTCAAGTGTCGCCTACTGAGAGCTAGATGTTGTCTACCAAGAGCTCTGAGTCGTTTACCAAGGCTAATGGTGAATTATTCAACCATAAGCCGATCTGTGTGAGTGCTTCTACCTGGCCACAAGTCGGTTTGTTTGAATGTCTCTACCCGACTACAAGTCGATCTATGTGAATGCCTCTACCTTGACATATGTGAGTCCTGTTATAACCCAAGTGAAAGATTATTTGCCCAAAAAAAATAGAACTGTAGCTCAACATATGTTCTTAGCTAGGATTTTCTCAAGCAATGAAATTTTCGCTTAATTGAACCAACTAAAATATATACTTTTTTTTCTCTTTTTTATCTTATGGTATTTTTAATGAATTCAATGGGAATGTCTTTATATGTGAAATGAATATTAATTTGTATAGTTGATTGATTAATAGTTATTTTAAATTAGCTTTGTATGATAATGATTTTTTAGAATCATAAAAATTGTATGAATTTAGGTTATAAAAATATGATATGATATGTGAATAATTTTTTTATTTGTGAATTAAGTATTGACACCAATGATCTAACAAATATCTTTATAATTAACTAATGTTCTTAGTCACATAAACTAAAATATTAGGTGGTAAGAAGTTAAGAAAAAGTTCTTACTCACTATGACATATGTAAATGTCCAGACTTAGGTTACAATGAACTTATTAAATCCATTGTTTTTTAGGCTCATTTATAAATCTAACTATTAGTTTGAATCAAGTTTTAGTCTTTGATGAGATATACTTATGTGTCAGTATTTGTTTTCAAATTATGTTTTTAAAACACTATAAAAAGAAGAATATCAACCTCAATCTTTGTAAGAATTTATGCAATTATTGGGAGAGAAATATATACACACATTTTATATAAGATAAGAACATATTTTGAGATAAAAATGTAATCACCACGTGCTTTCAAATATTTCAAGATTTCTCAAAGGTTGTGTTGTGTAAGTGAGTTATAAGTGTGTTTATGTTGTGGTAACTTCTTTTCATTTTGATTTTCTAAATTGTTTTCAAGTTTGTTTTTGTGTTGTTATTTGCTGGGTTTTTCAGTAGTATTTTTTCTGGATTGGTTGTTATAGAGTTGATAAGGCTAGACATTTTATTCTATAACCAGAAAGTATATAAGATCAGAATCCTTTTAAAGTGAGTCAAGAATGGAAAAGACAAAGAATCTCTTTGATATCTAAAGTAGGATTGAGACTAATAATATCCTTTAGAATGTTACAATTGTTTTGTACAAACTCATTTATTATTTCTTGAGGAAATACTAATAATGGATGTAGAATCTATTCTGATATGAACTAGTATAATATATTTTATTAAGATTGAATATAGTTTATATAGGTTTAAGTTTTGAATATTTTGTTATTTATAAGGATTCTTTGTTATTTGTTAAGTTTACAATATATTGGATTCTTTTTAGTGTTTTTGATAACATTTTTATTATATATTTTATATTGTCATATTATAAATATAAAATCATTAATGAGAAGTGTATTTATGTTAGCATGACAGAAAAGAAAAGGGTAAGCTGCTAAATTGGAAGCTTTTTTTCTTTTGACTTTTCCAAATTTTATGGAGAAAAAAATTACTTACACTGGTGTAGAATTGGGCTTTAAGTTACCCCAAAAACGTTGGACTACAAAATAACTAACATAAATTATTGACTGGTAGCATTTTCGTAAATAAGTGGACATATAGACGTCTGTTAGGAGAGTCCCAACGTCTATAATATTAAAAACGTCGGGGTCCCTTCTAACAGACGTCTTAATGCCTGATAGGTAGGTGAAAAGTCATTTCTTTCCACCTTAGAGACGTCCGATCCCGCCACCCCGACGTCTATATTCAATTATAGATGTCGGTGTCCCACCTAACGGACGTGTATATGTTTGACAGGTAGATGAAAAGTTATTTTTTTCCGTCGTATAAACTTCGGATCACGCCATCCGACGTCTAAATGGCCTAATGAAAAGTTGTTTTGGACGTCATATTAGTGAGGGCTCCGACGTCTAGGCCAGAATAGACGTCGTTTCACCTGGGGAACCGACGTCTAATTTACTGTTAAATTAGACATCAAACCGCTGTTACGAGCACTTCATCGTCTTCCTTCTCGCATTTTCTCTTTGCGACATTGCTTTTTCAGGTGCGTTTTTGTCTCTTTTGAACTGTTCAAACGTACTTTTATTTTGATTATATTATTCTTTGGTTGATTATCTTTCATTAGAATCGGTTAAAATGAGTTTTTGTTGTGTTTTGGTGCAGTTTTTCTCGTGTCTTTGGGTAGCGTAGTACCGCATTCTCTCTTTGCTAGTTTCCTCGTAAGAAAAACTTGTGTCTTTTGGATGTCTTATAGCGTTTCAACCCAAAACCGAACTTCGGTCCTTGCCTAGTTCTATTGTCACCATTCGTTTTCATTGGCGGTTTTAATAGACCCAAATTCGGTTTTAGGTTGAAATGCCATAAGAGATCCAAAAGAAGCAATATTTTCTATGACGAAACTAGCAAAGGAAGAAGGTGCTACTACGCTATCCAAAGACATGAGTTGTGTTAGACGTCGGTTAATGCAATGTCCAACGTCTATGGAACCCTTTAGACGTCTGACATTGCATTGTCCGACGTTTATGGATCCCTTTAGACGTCGGGGTCATGCAGTAACCGACGTTTGAAAAGACGTCGGACCTGTTTGAGTCCGACGTTTGATTAACATCATCTACAAAAACGTCGATTCTAAAGCTGACGTTAAAAGGCCAAAATAACATAATTAAATACTCTCTAGTGTTATTATCGGTTAGCATAATTTTAGTGAATAAGAAGTAACTATTTTCCTAGTAAAAAGTAAGTGAATTATTTATTATTTATAGACTTTCTCTTAAATGACTATTAATATATTTATCTTATCAATACCGATTCAAGACCAATTTGCCACTTCAACTTGATGCAGCACTAATAAGATAAGACCAACAACTGAATCACATCTTCTTATAATTAATGACTAATAAGACCAACAACTGAATCACATCTTCTTATAATTAATGACTACTTGCATGTAAAATGATTTTATATTATATATATCAATATATATTCTTTCATTTATATTTTAAAATTTTAGTTTAACTTCTTAAATTCAAAACTTCCCCTTTCATTTTTAAATTAGTTTACAGTGTGACTGAATTAGTATTTATCAGTTTATCTTATTAATTTAATTAATTAAACAATACACAAAATTATAAAAAAATGTGATATTATACCTGTTCAGCTTTTTAATACTGCTATTCGGTCAGAAATTAACAGCTAATATATAACTCTGTAAAACAATGAGATTCATGTAAAAATTCAGATTTTTGTTTTCCAATATATATTTATCCATACTTACAAACATCATGTTCGTCTTTACGTGGAAATTCTTTTCTCATAATGATCCCACTTAGTTTGAACAAATTTTTATAAATTTACAACAGATTTATCTAATTTTTTACAATATATATTTTAAAATGGTTGGTGTTATATTTAGAACATACTTACTAGAGTTTCTTTATAAGAAAAATAAACAACTTTTCTACAATTAGAACTAATTTATACACTAAAAAATATAAAGAAATTTCTTTAACTTAAATATACAATTTCAATATATTAATTCTGCTTTTGATAAGATAGGGTTAACTGAGTCATATATTACTGGAAGATAAACCAAGATGAATCGAGAAAGATCCAACGTTCCACACCTTATAAACCCCTTGCATACACACACAATTTGCATAAGCGTGAAAACTACGAGAGAAGAAAAAAAAAGTATATTTTTGTTCTTTTCATGGCAGATCCCACCCCTCTCCTCTGCCAACCCAATCCATCATCTGACACGCTAGAACAACCACCATCACCACCACCCAACAAACACCACCCATCCCTGGGATCCACCGTCGAACTCTGCATAGGCGAGTTCAACTGGTCCCAGTTCCTCCAATCAGTACTTGTCTCCGTCGCCTGGCTCTTCGACGCCCAACAGACCTTCATCACCGTCTTGACGGACGCCCAGCCCTCCTGGCACTGCACCAGCGCTGACAATGACTGCTCCGCCGCCGCCACACTCTGCGACCTCCCAAGGGAGTGGTGGGCGTGGAACGGGCCTGCGCATGCTTCCACCGTGTCAGAGTGGGGTCTGGAATGCGCGAACTCCGTAATCTCGGGGCTTCCCGCTTCGAGCTTCTTCGTGGGGTGCTTGGTGGGAGGATTCGGGCTGGCCTCGCTGGCTGACTCCTCGCTCGGGCGAAAGAACATGCTCTTTTTCTCCTGCCTCACCATGGGCATCACTTCTCTTCTCGCCACTCTCTCGCCCAACGTTTGGATCTACTCCGCGCTCAAGTTCCTCTGCGGCTTCGCTCGCGCCACCATTGGCACTTCCGCGCTCGTGCTCGCCACCGAGATCGTCGGCAAACGGCGGCGCGGCCAGACCAGTGTCATCGGCTTCTTTTTCTTTACTATAGGTAGGTCAGCACGCGCGGAGCAAGTGGTCGTAAGTCACCTTCTGTCCACGGGTTAAAATAAAAATCAGTTAATATTGGATCACAATTTAAGAATAATTTTTTTAACTACTTATCGGAACTTGAAAGAGAAAAGTCAATGGAAATAAAACCACTATTAAATCAATTATATTATCAAATAAAATGAATAAAATTATTTTTATTTAAATTTTAATAAATTAAGTATACTGAAAGAAATGCCTCAGGTCAATTATTATTGAAAAGCCCTACAGGGACCCAAACAAAGACCACTTTATAATGTATGTTATTGACAAAAAGGGCAACATCAGCTACATGCTTTCCTCTTTATTTGTCCACGTAAGAGTCACAGTTGTCTTACAAGTATTATTATTATTATTATTGAATAATATAAATAGCTTAATTTATTAATTTTTATAATATGAAAAGTAAAGTGAGAGTTTTGAGGTGTTTGTGGTGTGCATATATGTAGGGTTCTTGTCCCTACCAGTCATGGCTTACGTAAACAGGAGTTCTTCGTGGAGGAACCTTTATCTGTGGACATCGATTTCAACGATTATCTACTGCATATTGGTGAAGGTGTTCGTTACGGAATCCCCAAGATGGCTTCTAGTGCGAGGAAGGACAGAAGAAGCCGTGGCCACGCTGAAATGCATCACATCTGTCACTAAAAGCAACCTGGATTTGGCTATTAATAACATGTCCCACAAGGAAGAAACTTGGAACGTGGATTTGTTCTCAGCCCTCAGAATTCTGCTACAGAAGAAATGGTCATCTCGAAGGCTCTTCGCAATTATGGCAATGGGTATAGGCATAGGATTGGTCTATTATGGCATGCCACTAGGTCTTCAAAACCTCTCCTTCAACCTCTACTTGGGTGTCACTTTCAATGCCTTATCCGAGTTACCCTCTGCATTGATTGTCTTCTTCTTCATAGACAACTTCAACAGGAGAATTGCACTCCTTCTCTTCACCATTCTCAGTGGTGTTTTCAGCCTCTTGTCCATCGTTGAAGTCAAGCCATGGAGCAATCTCCAAATAGGGTTCGAGTTGATATCATTCTTCAGCGCCTGTTCTTCGTTTAACATCTACCTCATCTACACCACCGAACTCTTCCCAACATGTGTGAGGAACTCAGCACTGTCCATGGCAAGGTTAGCAGTGGTGCTCGGTGGCGCGTTCAGTCCAATGCTGGTGAGTGCTGGAAGAGCGAACAAGTTTCTGTGTTACGGGGTTTTTGGGTTGGTGATAGGTTTCAGTGGGGTTTATGGAATATTCTTGCCAGAGACAAGGGGAAGAGCACTCTGTGATACAATGGATGAAGAAGAAAGCAAAGAGAATATTGCTTCTGGCATGTTGGCTTAAATTCTGCGGAATTCCACAAACATGGAGCACCGTCTTTGGTGGATTTGCCAATTGGCAAGTGTGAACTACTGTATTTGTTTTGTACGTCAACAATGCATGGTATTTATGTTACATATATATGTGTGTATAATGTTCATTGGATAAAGAGGAAATTTGAGAATGACTTCAAGAAATTTGAACTCCTTTGTTTCCATATTGTTTTTAAGAAAATAGTCAACTTTTAACAAAAAAAAAAAACAACTCAATTTTAATTCATGTTAAGCTATTTCGAATAGCTGGTTTTCTTAAAGTAAATTTCTTTTGAAAAAGTAGTTATGAATTATTGCACATTTTAGTACTTTAAATGAAATAATAGTTGTGATGTAATATTTATCTGTATGTATAAATTAAAACAGAACGTATATGTATGTATTTATGTGTGGTTGTGATTGTGATTGTGTGTAAAATTAATTCAATTTGAGTGTTGTATTAAGTTGTGATGGATATTGTGTCAAAATCTATTTTATTTTTGTGCAATATTTAATTCATACTTAAATGTATTTGGAATAAAACTATTTTTTTTAGGCTTAAATGTTTACTTGTTTGATATGTTAAGTGGTTTTTTTCAATTTAGTATCCGGTTTTAAAAGTGCATAAATTGGGTTTCAAAATTGTAAAAATTGTATGAATGAAGTCTTATCCGTTAAATTGGTAGCAACAGCGTTAACTCCGTACGTGACAAATGAATCAGTACTTTTTCTCTTTTCTCCTTTGCTGTGTCCAGTTTTATTTTTCTCTTCTATATTAATAGTTTCTAATTTCTTTTTTTCTTTTCCCTAACCGTCAAATCCACTAATTTTTTTTATTATATTAACTTTCATGTTCTTCAATTTCTCCCATATTACTGCAGCTGATTGCTTATCTCTAATTAATAATTAGTTAGCCAAACTTTCTACCAACAAACTATACTCCCTTGTTTATTTTCTCATACGTACACTATAACACGTGAGCTGAAGTATGATGGGAGTGAGGGAAAGGTTGTTAGGAATGAAGGACACGTGGAGCTGGATCAGCAGGAAGTGGAGAGCAGGCGCAACACTAGGATTCGTAAGAAAAATTTCCTTCTAAAAGGATTTGTGCGCTAATTGGGGGCAAAGTGAAATGTGGCAAGTATCTTTCTATTATTCTCTCTCTTCTGAAATTCCTCAATGTTCTTCCTTCTCTCTGACATTACATCATTTTTTTATGCAGGATGATTCTCTGATTTTACAACAGATATTGTTTTGGAATTTTATAATTTTTACACTTCCTTCACAAAATTATGGAATTTCATGTTATAGTGTGGTTGAAACAGACACATATTCATATTAATAGAGATTATTCTCCTTGTGTTTTTTTTCCTATTACAGTATTGTTACATTATTGTTACATTGGTGCTTTCATGACTCCAATGGCTGAGAACACCCGTTTAAAGGAATTACAGATACAGGTTACTTCGTTGGTGAGTTGGATGGAAAAGCAAAATGATAGAGATAAGATGAATCAAGAACTGATTGATAAAACAGAGCAGCGCATGAACCAGATGCAGATAGCAATTAATCATCTAATCAAACTTCATACTCAGCACGTTGGTGATACGAACTCAAAGAACGGATCATCGACGACAAATACCGAAACGTTTTCGGTAGCGATGCTTGTTCGGGACATATCGTTGGGTTTTCCTCACTTCGATGGTCAAACTCCAGTGTTAGAATGGATCGTTAAGGTAGAAAAGTTCTTCAATTACCACAATACTCCGGATTTGGAGAGGGTGGAGATAGTTGCGATGCACTTTGAGAAGGATGTCATTCCATGGTTCCAGATGTTGCAGAAGGAGAAGGTCTTCCAGTCTTGGAGCGATCTGAAACGTGCTTTGGAGTCACAATTTGGTCCTTCCCCGTTTGATAATCCCATGGCTGAGTTGTTCAAATTGACACAAACTGGTACAATTGCTGATTATTATCTGAAATTCATGAGTTTAGCCAACCGATCTAACGGTTTAACTTCTGAAGTTCTTTTAAATTGCTTTTTAAGTGGATTGAATAAAGATATTAGAAGAGATGTTGTAGCTCAGAGTCCTACCAATTTATTGAGAGTTGTGTCACTAGCTAAATTGTTTGAGGAAAAATATGTCCCTGCTGCTACTGGTCTAACTCAAACACATGGCCATAGATATTCTAATATTATCTTCAATTCTAACCAGAATAATGTTTCCGGAAACCCTCCGAAATCTCCTGACATTTTCCGGCCTCTACCTGCATTATTACCCACCCCTTCAGGACCTCTTTTTAGAAATTCCAATGTGAAAAAAATTAGTCCTGCTGAAATGAAACTACGAAGAGAGAAGGGTCTTTGTTATTTTTGTGATGAGAAATTTTCTTTCAATCATAAGTGTCCCAACCGACAGTATTTAATGTTACAAATGGAAGATGATGAAAAGGAGTTAGAAGTCCCGACACCAGAAATGGAATTTCCCAATATTACAATTGGAGCTGTGGATACTGAGGAGGCATTGCGTTTGTCCTTCAAGGCTTTGAATGGAGGAACATGTGTTGGTACCATCCGTTTTGTTGCACACATTGGTTCCCTGCCTGTCCAGGTTTTGGTTGATCGAGGTAGCTCTGATAATTTCCTGCAACCAAGAATTGCTAAGTTTTTTGAACTACCTGTCGGACCAACTCCTATGTTCAGAGTCATGGTGGGGAATGGTAATTACATGGCTGCTGAAGTTAGCGAGTTAACTATTCGGACACAGGGAGTAAAATTTCAATTATCAGCTTTCTTACTACCCGTTGTTGGAGCTGACGTGCTAGCTGGTTAAAATCAATTGGGCCACACATTGCTGATTACTCTTCACTACAGTTGAAGATCTTATACAATGATAAGTATATCACATTACAAGGTGATCATACAATTTTGCCTACTCTTGCACAATGTCACCATATTAAAATACTTGTCCATACCAATTCCATTGCGGAAATTTTTAGTATGCAACTCATATAACCGCATTCTCAGCAATTTCCTGAGCTAGAACTCCCTACAGATATGGAACTTGAATTGGTTTTGTTGCTACATAAATATGTTGTTGTGTTTACAAATCCTACGTCCTTACCTCCCTTAGGACACATGACCACTCCATTCCTTTGGTGGAAGGTTCACAACCAATTAAAGTTAGACCCTATCGATACCCTCATAGTCAGAAGGAGGAAATCGAGAAGTTAGTGGCAGGTTTGTTGGAAGAAGGAGTAGTGCAACACAGTACCAGTCCTTTCTCTTTTCCAATCATCTTAGTCAAAAAGAAAGATGGATCTTTGAGGGTTTGTACTGATTACAGAGCTCTCAATGCCATTACCATTAAAGACATCGTTCCTATACCTACTGTTGATGAGTTGATAGATAGGTCTTTGGTGCTTGTTTTTTTTTCAAAGCTTGAGTTGCGATCTGGTTATCATCAGATATTACTTAAACCGGAAGATAGGCATAAAACAACTTTTAGGACTCATCATGGTCATTTTGAGTGGCTAGTCATGCCATTTGGACTGACAAATGCACCAGCCACATTCAAGAGTTTGATGAATGAAGTTTTTAAAGGTGTTTTGAGAAAATTTGTGTTGGTATTTTTTGACGATATCTTAATCTACAGTACTACATGGAAGGATCATCTATCTCATTTGGAATTTGTACTGAGAACATTACAACAACATCAACTTTATGCTAAATTTTCTAAATGTTCCTTTGGTGTCAGGGAAATTGATTATTTGGGCCATACCTTAACTGGCGTTGGGATAGCTATGGAAACTAGCAAGTTAGAAGCGGTTAAAGCATGGCCTCAACCGACCACACTGAAACAATTGAGAGGATTCTTGGGTTTCACTGGGTACTACAGAAGGTTTGTTAAAAATTATGCCTCTATTGCAGCCCCTCTAACTGAGTTGCTTAAAAAGGACTCTTTTAAATGGTCTGATTCAGCCACTGCTGCTTTTAATAAATTAAAGAAGGCCCTTACTTCAGCACCTGTACTAGTTGTGCCCAATTTTAAGGAAGAGTTTATTCTGGAAACTGATGCTTCAGGCTTGGGAATAGGGGCAGTTTTGAGTCAGAATTCCCATTCTATTGCATATTTTTCTAAAACGCTGTCAACTAGGATGTACAAACAGTCAGTGTATACTAGAGAGTTTTATGCTATTACTGAAGCTCTTGCAAAGTTCATACACTATCTCCTAGGCCACAAATTCATTATAAAGACTAACCAGAAGAGTCTCAAGGAGTTGTTGGAGCAGACTCTACCAACATCGGAACAACAATAGTGGTTACCTAAATTTTTGGGTTATGATTTCAAAATTCAGTACAAGCCTGGCAAGGATAACATTCCAACTGATGCCTTATCCAGAAGTTTTCACTTGACCTGGTCTGAACCTCGAAGTGGGTGGTTAACTAAAGTAATTGAGTTAATTCCTAAAGATGAATGGTTGAGCTCTCTGTATCATAAGCATTTAACTAAGGAAATCAATGACATGGATTATACTGTCAAAGATGGCTTGTTATTTTGGAAAGGTAGATTGATGATTTTTGATGAATTGGCTCTCAAACAAGCCATCTTACATGAGTTTCATAGTACGAAGATAGGTGGACATGCTGGAGTAACTAGAACTATGGTGAGGGTGAGTCAATAGTTCTTTTGGCCGAAGATGCAAGCAAATGTCAGAGAATTTGTCAGGAAGTGTAATGTTTGTCAGCAAGCCAAGGTTGATCAAACGCTCCCTTCAGGGTTGTTACACCCTCTTCCTATTCCTCAACAGATTTGGGAGGATATCAGTATGGATTTCATAACTCAATTACCTAACTCCAATGGTTTTTCTACAATTATGGTTGTGGTAGACCGATTGTCTAAGTTCAGTTACTTCATTCCTCTCAAATCAGATTTTAATAGTAGGACGGTTGCTGATGCTTTCATCCAACAGGTGGTCAAGATCCATGGTTTCCCTAAGACAGTGGTGTCAGATAGGGATCGAGTATTCTTTAGTGCATTCTGGCAACAACTCTTCAAGGCTCAACGTACAACGTTGGCTATGACTTCAACATATCATCCTCATTCAAATGGCCAAACGGAGGTTTTAAATAAGACCTTGGAAATGTACTTAAGATGTTTTGTGTATGACAATTCTAAGTCTTGGCATTCGATGCTTCCTTGGGCACAATTTTGGTATAATTCGGCTTATCATCATAGTATTCATATGACGCCTTTTAAGGCTGTATTTGGGAGAGATCCTCAATCATTGTTCCTTATGTTAAAGATTTGAAGGATCCAGTATCTCTTCAAGACACTTTAACAGCTCGTGACCAACTGATCCATGAGCTTAAATTCAATTTGGAGAAGGCTCATAATTACATGAAAGGATAGGCTGATAAGAAGAGGAAGGAGGTATATTTTGAAGTAAGGGACTTGGTGTTGGTTAAGTTACAACCATATCGTCAACATTCTGTGGTTTTGAGGAAGAATCATAAATTAGGGTTGCGTTTTTTTGGCCCATTTGAGATCATTCAAAAGATTGGTGATGTTGCTTACAAGCTGAACTTACCTGACACTACTAGAATTCATCCAGTATTTCACATGTCTTTGCTGAAGAAGTTCCATGGAACTCTAGTTGATCAATACTTGCCTTTGCCATTTACTACTTCAGAATTTGGACCGGCCCTACAACCTGAGAAGATTTTGGATTCGAGAGTAATTGTTCGTGGTGCGGAAAAAATTCCTCCAGTGTTGGTTCAGTGGGAGTCAACCAAGCCCGAATTTGCAACTTGGGAAGATGCTTTGTTGCTGCAGCAATCTTATCCATCCCTCATCCTTGAGGACAAGGGTGTTTTCAAAGGGAAGGGTAATGTAACACGTGAGCTGAAGCATGATGGGAGTGAGGTAAAGGTTGTTAGGAATGAAGGTCACGTGGAGCTGGATCAGCAGGAGGTGGAGAGCAGGCGCAACACTAGGGTTTGTAAGGAAAATTCCCTTCTAAAAGGATTCGTGCGCTAATTGGGGGCAGAGTGGAATGTGGCAAATATCTTTCTGTTATTCTCTCTCTTCTGAAATTCCTCACTGTTCTTCCTTCTCTCTAACATTACATCATCTTTTGATGCAGGATGATTCTCTGATTTTACAGCAGATATTGTTTTGAAATTTTATAATTTTTACACTTCCTTCACAGAATTATGGAATTTCATGTTATAATGTGGTTGAAACAGACACATATTAATATTAATAGAGATTATTCTCCTTGTGTTTTTTTTCTATTACATTATTGTTACATACACTTCCATATTTTTTCCTATACGTCAACGGCTTAATTGATAAATTCTAAAGTCACTAAAAAAAGAAAAAATAATTTAATTTTTTCATAAGTTTAATTGATAAATTCACGCTTACACTTTCATAGTTTATTTAAATTTTAACTAAATTTATACTAATTCAATTAGTTTATAACTTACAAGCTATTTAAATTGTTTCTATTACTATTCTTTATCTTCAAATACACTTTTTTTTTATCATTTTAATTTTGTTTTAATTATCATTGTTTATTAGATTAAATTAAGAATTAAATAGAAGTATTAAAAAAAACAATACGAATACCATTATTTAAAAAACCTAAATTAGTAATTATGTTTTGAGGTCAAGCTTGGTAGAGTGGATTTTGAACAATAATAAATTTATATTTAAAATTTATATTCATTATTAATCTTGTTGATATGATAAAGATAATATTTAATATATTTTTATGTAAAAAGTATTCCTCTCTTTATTTTAAACAATTAATATTTTTATTTTATCATAACTGTTATTTTGAATTTTTCTAATAAAACTAAAATGTAATTTTTGAGTACTTTTTATAATGCTAAATATAAGCATTTTTTATTTTTAATAATTAGTATATCACTCATAAAAATTAAAATAATTAATATAGTTATATTATTTTTTGGAATTAAAATGTAACACTTAACTTCATGCACAAAAAATAAAAAATAAAAAAATTTAAAGTCATCTATAATAATTTATTAAATGAATTTATTATATTATATCAAATAAATTTTTATATTATCTTCTTATTTTAAATATAATACAACTTTAAATATAATACAAGTATATCAATTAATATATATATATATATATATATATATATATATATATATATATATATATATGGTTAATAATAAACACATTAAGGATTTAATAAATTTTAAATCTTTATTCATTTAATAAAAAGAGAAAAAAAGATTTAATATTTTTTATTTTTATTGATAACATTCAACATTTGTCTTTAATAAGTTTTATAATAGTGTAACAATTTAGATGATGATGTTATTTAAAAGCTATATTATTTCTACTTAATAAAAAAAGAAACATATTGGTTTTTATATTATAAGTTATAAGTATTTTTTTATCATGTTTGTTACATTCTGTCATGAATACTTTCTTCGTTTTGAATTTATTTTATTGTTTACTTTATTCATTGTATTATCTTGATATTTGTCAATTAAATATGAAATCCATATTCGTGCTTTTACTCTTGTTTGAATAAAAGATTTATATTATCAATTTTCGTAATAATAAAAAAAATAGTGAATTTGACTGTTAGAAAAAAGAAAAAGTAAAATTGGATAATGAAAGAGAAAGAAAAAGTTCGACACTCTAATATCCCAAAAATAAAGTATAAAACCATATAATAGAATAATTACATTAATAATACTACAGATCAGTTCTACACATAACGAGGTACTATTATGGCCGAACGACCTTACATAATAGCAGGGAATTAAAACCGCCCATTGACTACAACTAGACTGAACGGTTTACAAAATAAACTTATACCGAACGGTCTTACAAAATATGAAGCCAACAACTGACCGAACGTTACTAAGGTTCGGCCTTCACTCCCACCTCTTCCAGTGCTTCTTCCTGCAACTCTTCTCCTTCTGCTCACATCCACACGGATGATCATTGCAACAGGACAACAACTGAACGTACAACACAAACAAAACGATAAATAGGGTAAGCTTATGTAATTTAATTGATTCAATACAACATACAATGTTCGTGATTAAATCAAACGACAACCAAAATCATAATTCATACATCATGGCATGCAAAGACCGACCACTTGACTCTGACCGGACTGTATGAATCCTGTGTAGCTACGACGTTTGTGCACCCGGGTGATGTAGTAATTGGGATACCCTCAACAGCTGCCACCCGAGGTTAATCCGTTCCGTCCAAGTTAACCTTATGGATTAGGACCTCTTGCCATTCTCACACATGACTTACTCCTCTCTACGTGAGAATGAGTAATCACGGAATATCAGGATAAACGCCCGCTAAGCTTTGCCCACATTCATACTTTACCAATCAATAACCACTTTCTGAGATATTCCTCCCTGGAATACTCTTTCATAACCAAATTATTTCATTCGCATCACATTTCAAATTCTCTTATACTTCATCATCAATACATTCAACTGAAATAAGATCACACTTTCTCATCCTAGCACAAGTCCGAATGGAATAACACTTCTTAGAAACTAACGTGACCGAGCGTTATTTACGAATTTATCTATTTCAATAAACAGACCCTTAAGAGTTCAAACTGGACGCCACGAAGCCTAGGCCGAGTACTAAGACTCTAGGCCGAACACCTTTTAAAGACCAAAACTATTTGACACCAAATACTAATAACTGATGAGATACTATGAAGAAACGAACGCTATTGAGTTTGGTTGACGACTCTTATTTTAAACACGGTAATAATAGATTACTGAAACGAGACCGAGCGCTTGGTTTAAGACCAAGCCCTGTGGAAACCGTACACTATTGAACGAGCGCTGGTCCAAGACCAAGTACTTATCAGGAACGAGCGATACTGATACCGAACGTTTGGTCCAAGACCGACCACTACTAAACTTATAAAATGAATGAACACACACACACACACACACACACATATATATACACTTGCGCCACATTTATTTTTAATGAAAAATAACGATAACATCTACGACTTTAAGTAGTATAGTATACATTAATTAAACTGTTTAGGAAACATAAAGAAGAACTACACTTAGGCCAAACGCTCATTTACATATATCTAATATTATAAAACGATCTTCCTGAACGAACTTCTCTCCAGAAGAAGAATTTAGTTTAGACGGACGCTCAAAGGAAAACTGAACGGTCGATATTGACTCTCAGTTATAGTTTACAAAATTCTGCTGAGTATTACAGAGTGACTCTTAGACAACATCCCTAAAGCATGAGAAATCAGTTAAGACCATGTAATTCCAGGAAGAATCGAACGATCACTAATGACGCTCGACCATACTACAACATTTACTCAGTATACTATAATTTGAATATCAAACCCTATGTCAACTCAGTTCACACCGTTTATCAATCATCCATCCACACATCCAAACATGCATTAACGCGCATATTTCATACTCATTAAATAATCAAACAAAGTATCATACAAACACACAAACGTTCAAAACAAGAATCTTAATCAAATTATATAAGCTTCCCTTACCTCTAAACGTAACCGAACGCTCACAGATGCAGAATAGAGCTCACCACTACCAAAGACCTTAACGTTCAACGGTCACGCTTTAAGAAACTGATCCAAACAAAAGACCAGAAATACTCAAAATAATACGATTCGCTTTGAGGTCTTGATACATCTTAGTCATGCCTGGATGTATGCTAAAACGACTTTGGTGCCCTTCCTCAAGAATTATTCTTTTCAGTTCCCCATCATTAGGAACGCACGTTCTGCCTCTGAAGCGTAAGAGATCGTCCGTTCCGGTATTAAAGTCCTTTGCTTTCTCTGTACCGATTAATTCTAAGGTCTTTCGCAGATCTTCATCAACTGACTGCTTCTCCTTGATGTTTGCGAACGAGGAGCACGCGACCTTTCATCTTCTCCATAAGGCAAAGTTATGTTACCCAAGGTTGCCGCTTCCTCCGCAACCATTGCATCGTGTGTCCAATCAAAACTCTGACTCGTTGGTGATTGTTTCTCCCTTTCTTCTCCTTATTTCCTTTTTTTGGATAATATCTGTGAGTGGATGTGGGTGCTGAAAATTGAAGATGGAGAAATTAGTGGTAAAAGAGATTGAATATGTGCATATGAAACAATAGTAAACGAGTGTTTGTTGTTCTACTGTTATTGAAGTATATTTGTCTTAAAAAATTAGAGCTTGTTGTTTCTTGTTTTGGTCTAATAAACTTATTCCAGTTATGTTATATCCATGGATATGGATGACTTTGGCTTTTTTGGTATACTCTTTAAACAAATGTTGTTTTGCTTGTTTCCATACTTAAGATTCATTCAAGGCTTATGCATTTAGCCATAGAGTTGTTCAGAGATCATATTGGTTACTTGAAAAATATTTTTTTTATATTGGTTATACCTTTAACTGGTATAAAAAGTGAAATATTCTGTATATGTTCTGAAATTGGTATAAAAAGTCATTACTTTCTATACTTCTTGCTTCTATACTGGTTCTAGAACCGACATAAAATGTCATATTTAGTCGGTATAAAAAGACTTTTGTTCTACTATTGCTTATCAATATATATATGCCTTGGGTTTTTTTACCAGTTTATTTATAAGAAAACAATTCTCAAATAAATATACTATATCTAACATCATATTAGAAGCCTATTGAAAAGAAAGTTATTTTCATATAAGATTATTTTATGATCATGAGATAAAATCTTTTTATAATTAGGTCCCAAAATTGGAGATTGTAAGAATCTTTATATTTGAAACAACTTTCATAGAATATATCTTAAAAAAGTATTTGTTGGTATTGTCAATACCCAATTTTGTCCAAATAAATAAAATTCATCACAAAAAAATAATTTTAAAAAAAATAATAAAAAGAAAATAAAATTATAATTTGTTTTCCTGTTTGCATCCCCAAATTAATTTTTACTCCTTATGCCAAAAGGATAACTAATCCAACACATTTTTATTTCTTCACCATCTTCTTTTTCTTCTCACACCTTACTCTCCACATCACCCTCCACATCACTTTCCATATCATATTCCACATCATCTACCTTTTCATCTACTCTTTCCACCTCATTTTTATATTAATTTTTTCATACTACCTTTTTCAATTATTCCACTTACCTTTTCTAAATTATATTTTATCCATTATTTCCTTCATCCATTTTCTCCATTTACTTTTCCACCCCATTTTTATATTAATCTCTCACACTAACTTTTATTTATTTCATTCACCTTTCTAAATTATATTTTATCCACCACCTTCTCCACCAACCTCTTTTTATTATTTTCTTCATCTATTTTCTACATCCACTTTTCCATCCCATGTGGCCATGATGCCTATTAGAGATGATGTTGTTAAAGTTCATCTTGGTGTAGATGGATTCAATCGTCTCCTTGTTTTCCAATCTTTTCAAAGGAATCCACTACTTCAAACCGTGCCAAAACAACTTCTTGTGGATGGATTCAAAGTTGAAGAACGATTGATTCATTATATGATCGTTTGGGTTCTATGTCCTCGAGCCACCGATCATGCTCAATGCTCGGAACAAGACCTTTTTATTATCTATGGGATTCTCAAGCACATTCATATTGATTGGTCCTCTCTCATTGTGGACAGTATGATGAAGGCACAACGATATCCTATTTATCATCTCCCACATGTCCTTCTTGTGTCTCGCATCCTTGAGTACAAAGGAGTCAATGTTGATGGTGAAAGTTCTCGTGCCATCCAAGCTGTTGGTTCGGAGATTGGAGAAACCACCTTGTGACAAATGGGTTTTGTTGCTCGTGGGAACATTTTTGTTCACAAAGATGAAGCAGATAATGACGATGAAGATGATGATATAGATGCTCATATGATAGAACCAGTCAATGTAGTTGATCCCTCTGAAGCTGCTCCATTAGCTGCACCTTCATCCTCGTCCTTCTCCATTGAAGAACATCTTGCAAATTTCACTCGTCAAATGGAGCATATGAGAAATTTTCAAGAGCAGATGAGCACTCTCCACCAGACTAGACATGGAGAACTCCTTGAGATGGATCAATCTCACTATAGTTATGTGATTGAGCACTTAAAAGATTTTGATACTAGGATTTACAACATTAAGGATCATCTTAACCTTCAACCTCCTAATTATCCTCTTAGTCCTAACTTTTAAGTATAATTGTATTTCTTTTAAGCTTTAAATGTATGTTTCTAGTATTTTCTAAATTATGATGTATTATTGCTTGACTTTATCAATCCAACTTTTATTGTCTTTGATTGAACTACTGTTTTGTTAAGAAGGAGCCTAAATTGAGGGGGAGTCTCTCCTTCTCATGAGCCTTTATGTTTATGATCAAAAAGGGGGAGAAAACAACATAATATGTTTTTATTGTTTAAAGCTATTAACCTTTATGTTTTTGTGTAAGTTTAAAATAATGCAGGAAGTCATAAGGGATTTTAACAAAGAAGAGGATTTTTTATCATCATAAAAAAGGGGGAGATTGTTACCCATGAGAAGCATTGTTATTACTTTGAAGAGATTATGATGATGATGCATTTGAAGACTTGAAGAAACAAATACATAAATTGTTAAAAGCATTCTTTGTAGAATTCATTTGTATAGGAGTTATTTTTCAAGTGTAAGCTCTTATGAGTATTATAGCTTAATCATTTCTTGCGGCGATAATCGATTATCATAGGGGATAATCGATTATCATCGAAAGTTTTTATATTGTCCAGGGTTCAACAATAATTGATTATCCGTAAGGATA
This sequence comes from Vigna umbellata, assembly GCF_029865625.1. Lineage (NCBI taxonomy): Eukaryota > Viridiplantae > Streptophyta > Magnoliopsida > Fabales > Fabaceae > Vigna > Vigna umbellata. The sequence continues at coordinate 11,513,329 of NC_142166.1, forward strand.
ATTGATTATCACATTTTCGAAAACCCATAACGGCATGAAATAATCGATTATCACTTGTGATAATTGATTATCACTAGCAATTGAGAATTGTCTTTTCATTTTCTGACCCCTTACCTATATATAGAACTCTCCTAAACCTTTTAAAGGTTACCTAAACCATTGGAGAGCACATAATTGGTTGTGATGAAGTTCTCTAGTTTAAGTCTTAGCTTAATCAACTCTTGAGAAAGGAGAAACTTGTGTTTAGTGTGTCTAAATGTGCAAGCGGTTCTCCACAAGTTGATTGAGTTGGTGTTCATTCCACCATTTGTCGAAGGAATGTGTTTTCTGTTCTTATTGTTTTATCGTTCTCATTGTAATCTGAAATTGATTTCTTGTGAAAAAATTAATCACTCTCTTATAGTGATTAACGATTGAATGTATAATCTTTTAGTTCAAATTAGGATAAAATTTTGTGAGTACTTTTATTTATCTCTGCATCTTTCATTCATAAATTGTTCAATAAAAGTTTTAAAAAAAAACCAAAATTTTAAAAAAACCAATTCACTCATCCCTCTTAATCATTGTATGTTTACACGTTCTTTAGAACATACCATTATGCAATACCAATTTCAACAATAATCAATTGATTTTTAATTATTTACAATACATACATTATTAAAATTATTTTAAAATGGTTTCCATTTTTATTAGCTGTTCTTTATACTTAAAATTAATGAAAATACATTCGTTGTGTCTATTTTTTATGATAACAAACAATAATAAAATTATTATTATAATTATAAACGTAAATTTAAATAATTCTTACAATTTTATTATTAGATAATTTTATTATAAATATTTATTTTAATTTAAAATAATAATTTTAGGAAAAAAACAATCAAATTAAAAAGATTATTAAATTAAAATAAAAATTACTTGAAAGGTAGAATTAATAAAATAATTATTTTAATTTAAAAAATATTTAGAGAAAAAAATTGAAAAAAAATGTATATAAAAAAGATAAGCATGTTTATATAGTAGTATAGATGAAACCTTTTCTATATAAAATACTTCGTGAGTTTATAATCTATTTGAGAATTGTTAAATAAAAAATTATGTATTCCTAAACTTAAAAAAGTAATTATTTATAGTAATTTAAACGCTTGATGATAAAATTGAATTTTTAATTGAGTTTCAATTAATAAAATTTCATTGTATTAAATATTTAACTTATTTTTAAACTTTTTTTAAGGTGCATTTTGTTCCTAACAAAATAACATTGTCATTACTTCTCTTAAATTTAATAGTCATTTTGTGTTTTCCTTGCTTACAAGTGAGTTAGTTGATGAACAACAAAGGGACAAATTAAACATAGGGTTGCAAATATAAACCCTCAAACTATATTTCGTCTTTCTCCTCTTCTCTGAAAAACCCTTAAACCCCGACCTCAATTTTCCTTTTCTTTTCCTATGAATTCATCTTGATAGTTTAATCTCCACTTCATATTTGTAGTGCAGTCTGGTTACTTCTTCAGGTTTGCTTTTTGCTGATTCCCGTTTTGCTTTGTTTTTCATTTTTCTAATTTTCAGTTTGTGGATCTGACTTCCCCAAGAACTAAGTATTATTTACTTACCTGTTTCCCCCTTTTGTGAAGTCTTTTTTTTTTTTTTTTTTTGTATCTCTAATTTCCCTCTGTACGCTTTTGTTTATTTGTTGTCCACAATATTTCATTTTTTATCATTTTGCAATATATTTGATGTTGCTCACAAGCTGTTCGATATTTGGTCTGAATCATAGAAAAGCATTTTTCCTTCAAAATGCGATTTGGTAGTCTAGTAATCCTAGCATTTTTCGGTTTCTTTGCCAGATCTCGCTTGCCTACAAATATTTTTCGTCCAGTGTAACCACAATTTAACCCGTACGCGTACATTGATATTGATGCTGATATAGGCATATGCAATGTTCGTGTGAACTATGAATCCAATTTAATGTTCAATATTTCTAAGTAGACTTTTTTTTTTCCTTCACCATCATCAATTTTGTCTATTACGAAGGCTCCGTTTCACTGTCAACTAGCCAATTGAACATTTTGGCAGGGTGCCTCACGATAAATATTTGACTCTCTGAATATTTATCGTGTTTCCGCCGTTTCTTTTGCCTCTCATCTGTGTGTTTTCTACTAGAATTGCTTCATCATATGAATATCGCCACTCTTCGAGGGTGCATTGTATCAGTTTATGTCTCGAATCTTGGGATTATGTACTAATACAATATTGAACTTGTAATGAAGTGGGAAACTTAGTTTATCAACATTTTCACTTTGTTTTAGGGTTGCCTGTGTCCTCCGAATACTAATTTTTCATTTTTCAGTGATTTAACCTTAATCTGTATGGTCACTTTGGGTGTTGGCCTTGGCCTAAGTGGGGATAGAATTGAAGGGGATTGCTGCTATATATTGATAGCTCTGTATGACTGTAAACCCAACCCAACCCAGTCCTTGCATGTATGGGTATAAGGGAAGCTAAGATTGATTTTTTAATTTCATAGTTGCACTTTCTTCGCACTGTTTACCTAAATGATGGAATTTTTCAACTGTTACTTGATCATACTCAATGATACATTGTCGGGAAAATCCGTGCATTTAAGGCAATATTTTATTTGATTTTGATAACATTGTATGGCATTTTCTTGTCCTCTGGTTTCTTACATTATAAAATAAATATGGATTGGCAATGCAGCCATGTTTTTGTCTAGAACGCTTGGACGAACACTCTTTGCTGCTGCTGCTAGATCAAAACGTTATGCCACTACAGCTCCTGCTGGTGGCAGAGAAGTACGCAATCCCCTTCAGGAGTTCTTTGAGGCAGACAGGAGCCCAGATGATGACAAACCTGTTGTTTATGGTATGCATCATGCACCTCTTATTTTATAACAGATTTGGATTTGGTGTAAACAAATTCACTGATTTTCATGCAGTAGCCACAATTGTTCATTACAACCAAAATTCTTGATTTTCTCTGTTGAGCTTTGAAGGTTGTGCTATTTTTGTCTGATATAATAGCTGTCTCTTTTTATTATATTTCTTAATGTATGTTGCTAGGTCGGGGTTGGAAGGCTTCTGAACTGCGCCTGAAATCTTGGGACGACCTTCATAAGTTGTGGTATGTGCTGTTAAAGGAGAAGAACATGTTGATGACTCAGCGTCAAATGCTTAATGCACAGAACTTCCGTTTTCCTAACCCAGAGCGCATACCTAAGGTATCACCTCACTTTCCACTTGTTCTGCCTTACACATGTGTTGCTGTGTTGCTCTTGTTGACCAATGGATTAATGGTATAGAACAGTCACAGTGGTCTTGCTCTTATTCTCTTTTCCTGAACAGTGAAATACAAATGTTAACTGTGTATGGGGAACCAAAAAGGCACGTATGCATTTTATTGATTTATTATGTGAAATCAGGTGAGGAAGTCAATGTGTCGTATCAAGCAAGTACTTACCGAGAGAGCGATTGAAGAACCAGATCCCAGGCGGTCTGCTGAGATGAAGAAAATGATAAATGCTCTTTAATAACTTGAATTGGACCTATTCCTGTGATGACATTACTCGGTATGTTGTTACAATAGGACATCTACATTTGAAGATATAAGTTTGCTAACTTGAAGCAATGTCCAAAAATATTATTTTGAAGGAGTTTACCTTTTAATGTTTGCTTTGTTCTGTATTAGTCAGTCTGGAGGGAATCTAATGAAGCATTCATTAACTGGATAAGGTGTTAAGTGAGTTACAGCATAATATTTTGCTGCCTAATTTCTATTTTCCTACTTTTAGATGTCTCAAACAAACAAGTGCTAGCATATTGTCCTATTAGAGGTTGTGTAAAAAGCTATTGAGGAATGCTTCTTCCTGCTCTCATGCAATAGAAATGTTTTTTGTTTTGTTTTTCCCTTGAAAGGAACCTTTGAAGTAAATAATTGCCGATTAGAACATGCAGCAAATTACACAGACCCCTCTTATGTTTTTCTGTTGAAGAGGATATTTGACATGTTAGAAATTTTTTTTGAAGCAATGTAGTTTTTGTCTGTCGAAATTTGGCGTAACATGGTAAGGGTAGCCCATTTTTATATGGGAAGCACGACCTCAGGAAATATGATGCTATACGTTAAGATTTCTTCGATTATATCCTTGAATAAATCAAATTTAATTCCTAAAACTGAATCATGGAAATAGTCTTGGACTGGACTGAATTAATAAAGAGATACATGTGATTAACTTTCCTAAGGGAAATTTAACAGTAATTTCTGAAATCAATTTGGATTCTATGCTAACTTTTGTGTCCCTTCTTTAAAACATGTTTTAAAATTCTCTTATGTGTTTCTAATATTGATTGTTATTCATAATTATTTTACACATCATCTTATTTAATTATGTATCTTTAATTAGGATCTAATGTAATTTATCAAGATTAAGTTCTCAAATCAGTCTCACGACTTGCATTATCCCCTTTGGTGCCTTGTCGTGGTTTCTTCCTCTCTGACTACGCATGTCGTCAATCCGGTGACAGTGGTAAATCCACCACCTCTCGTTGTCATCTCTTCCTATCTAGCAATGCATGTCAGCAATTTAACAATAATGGTGAATGTGTTGTCTCTCATTGTTGCCTCTTCTTCATAGTTGTTCTGCTAATGATTCTGAAGTGAGATGCCTCATGCATAGACATTTGATCTCAAGTTGAAGTCTTTGACAATACCAATTACTCGTAGGGCCATAAGGGGTGTGATTTTGAGGGAATCGTGGGTGTTTCTGCAAAGGGGTGAGCAAGTCTGAGAGAATGAAAGTCGTAATCTATACGGAGGGTTAAGCCATGGCCACAATCCCTGCCATTTCTCCAAATGGGGTGTTTGGTACCAGATTTTTAATCCACTGAAGTCTTCTCTTGACCACTCAAACCAATCTCCCTTTGGTGGTCGTCACCAACATTCCCAAAGTTTGAGCAACATGGAGAGGAGGTTAGTCGTAGTCACGACGACAAATGAGAGGTTCTAGACCATGGCAAGAACTAACCCCAGAGAATACCGCATTCACTGTCATCGGACCAACAAGAAGACAAAGAGGTGGCAGCGACGAGGCATGCGAAGGAGACAGTGCAAGCAATACTGCAACGAAACACGAGATTATTAGCTGCGATTATGGTACTGATTTCAAAACTTAGTAAATTACATTTAAGTCCTTTTTAAAGAAATAAATAGAATGATGTGTAAAATAATTACAAACTGCAACCAAATGAATAAAACACAGAGTGTTGAAACATGTTTTAAAAAAGGGCATACAAACAATTCGGTTGAATTAAAACGATTAGTTAGATTTTTTTTCCTTTATTTCTCTTTAATAAACCTTCATAATTGGAGGTCGTTTCTTAACATAATCAATACAGAGTGTGTGTCAAAATATAATTAAGATATGGTTAATGTATTGTATGAACTGATGGATCAACGTAATAGTGAGCGATCAATCAATTTTCCAAAATTTTTAAAACAACATAGATCAATTGGTTATTATTAACATCAATGATTTATTGATATCTTATATATTAAGAAAACTTCAAGATATAGTAAGATAAAACATGCTTATTTGACATTGGGTTGTGATTTGGATCAGTTCTAAACAAAAGTTTATTTCAAAACTTATAAATACAGAGACATGATAAAGAAGTAGGTGATTATATTTATTGGGTATTTAAAATTGTACCTGCTACCCGACCCGTTACCCGCTTGGGTATCTATTTAAAAAATATTTTCGGATATTTTAAAATCCGCGAGTACCCACGGATACCAACAAAAAAAAAATATATTTAATACATTTTTAAAATAAATTTAATTAAAATTACAAAAAATATATATATAATATAATATAAATTAAAATTTAATTATAATTAAATTTAACCTAATAAAATATAATTATATTTTATTTTTAATTAAATTTAATTAAAAAATATATAAAAATTATTTTATTTTAATTTTTTGCGGGTAACGAGTACGCGCGGGGCGGGTAGTATACTATCCGTATTCGACCCGTTTAGAAGCGGGTATTAAAATATTCACTACCCGTTACCTGCAGATACTCGTGTCCGCAGGTAAAATTGCTATCCCTACTTGAGCAAGAGAGTGCATTTAACATAGGCCCACTCGTTCAGATTTGGACATTTAGACTTTAATGAAAAAGATTTGATAAGACATTAGAGAAGATAGACAATCTTCATTAAAAGAAGTAACAAAGTGTGAAAATATAGTTGTCGACTTACATATTGAAATAGTTAATATAAGTTAATGATCATTATTGTTTAATAACTTAGTAATATTACTATATTGTGTGTACAATAGTATGGGTTCTGACAACATTAATGTTTCATGATCCATTATCCTCTTATGAACTTGGAGACGTGATTCGCTCAATCAATACAATAATTGAGACTAATTATCATCATCAATAATTCAACCAAACCTTCTAATTATATTATTAATCAACATTAACTCAAGTAATGTTGACTATCAAGTTCTCAGACCCGACTATAGATAGTAGAGTTAGGTGACTCAAAAAAATTGTTACTAATTTTTGACAGTATTTATTAAAAATGACTAAAATCGAAATTGAATTAAAGGTTAGAATGTTTTTACAGTGTAGATCGGCTCTGATTTTGATGGCCTAACCTACAAAAGTTCCATGACCGAGGAGAACATTACATATTACGGCTGGTTGTGATTGAAACCAACGGACAAAAGGAATATTGTGCAGGCAAAGACTGACAGCGAATGCAATGTTTTGCCAACCTTAATTTCCCACAAAAACAAACAAGATACCGTTAGATTTGCATTCCACTCCCAAAATTCTTGAGGCTGTCTTTAAGGATACGTGTACATCAGATAAGTTCATGAGTATCATCATGGTGTAGTAAACTGTAAGGATTATGTTTGGCAATGAGTCTCTCAACCCTCAAAACCACTGTAATTGTGGGCCATGTAGATCTAATTCTCACTGTTTACAGTGTCAACAGAGTATATTATTAGTATAAAAGAACAGTTTTCGCCCTTCCTCCATTCAAGCATTTTTCAGTTTCTTGGTGGCAACTCACATCAAAGTGAGCACAATTGCAAAACTGCAAACTTTCAGCATGTCTGGCAGAAAAAAGTCCAGAACTTCAAAATTCAGAGAAAGTAAGATTAATGATCTGTTGTTGATGCTAAAAGCAGTGTTGCCACAACAAAACCAAACAAGCGACTCAAGGGTATGACATAGCTCACTATGGAAGTTAATGTTAATCCCAAAGGATGAAAATTTCTTCATTCTCTCAATAAAAGCTTATCTATGTTTCGTTGCAGGTATCAGTGAGCATGATGCAGATCATAAAGGAAACTTGCTCTCACATCAGTATGCTTCAGAAAGAGGTAAAAGAGCTTGGTGAAAGGGTAGCAGAGTTAGTGAATTCTGCATATACCAGTGATCTTGACTAGGAGTGTCTTAGAACACTTCTGCAACATTAACAAAAGAGTTATCTTTTTTTAATACATTTTTTTATAGAAATACAAATTGATATCAATGTCCTTCATTCTTCAAGCTTTTGGAAATTAAACAAAGATTTGAGATTGGGGGAAAAGGAATTTCGGGATTCCTGAAATGAGATGCAAGAAAAAGGGTGAATAAGATTTTGGATCTTTATGTCCATTGGTGTTAGTTGGACATGTGTTTTTGGAGATTTCATATTGTCAATAAGTAAATGAATAAGATCATTGAGTTTCTATTCTGAAAGTTTTGCCTCCACAGTTTTATAAAATGTTCTAATTGATTATTTGGTATTAGAATTTTAAATCGAAAACATTTTTTTAATAAAACAACCTCTTAATAATTTCATTTAAATAATATAATGATATAGATATATATTAATACTTGAAGTTAAAAAATAGAAAATATAATTAAAATGTTAATATAATCAATTAATAGCTTTTTTCATGAGTGGGTGTCAAGAAATGAAAAAAAAAAAAAAAAAAAGCCGACTTAAATCTTTTGCTGTGTGGAATTTTTATTTTCTCACAAGCCTTGTAGATTTTAATTTGATACTTCATACTGTTTGATAGAATTGGCAGAAGATGTGAGTGACTTTCCATCATCAATAAGAATGACCTGCTAAATCTGATTCGAAGGTGTTAACAGAAGATATGAATTTGATGTAAGAAAATGATTTTACTTAATAATAAGATAAGAGACAAATGAGTAAAAATATATATGCTTTGAAATATAATGTTTAATCAGTAATAACTAGCACAAAAGTAGCAAGTAACAACTCAAATAGCAAGAGTTCAATTTTATTATTCAAAGAGTTCATAATGTAATATATAGGATTTCACAATCTGAAATTGTTTACAAAGTTCTTATTTATATGATCACTGATAATTAATTATATTTAAGACTTAAATAGTTCAATAAGTAGATGGTTTATCATGAAGAAAAGAATAAATTGTGATTATGATGAAGGGAAAGAACTTAATTAAAATTTGAAACTCCATAATACAATATCATACTATTAATTAAGGATCACATATTTACACACACAAATTCCAAAGCTGTTTCGAGTAGAAAAAATGCAACGATTTGAAAGGTTCAATGGAGTTTCATGTTGAAATGGCGTAACAAATTGCGAATATTAGCAACAATAGCCAAACTGTTACTCGTATACTCCTCGGACCTCGTCATCATTTTCTTCATCTTCTCAAGGCTCGCCGCGTCACCCGCCTCTTCCAGTCCGTCCAGGCATGTCTGCTGGTCCGTCACCGCCGCGCTCACCCACGTATGCACGTCGCTCACTGCTTTGTCGGTCAGCGCCGCTGTGGCCGACAGCGAGTCGTTGAGTCGACTCAGCGCGTCGTCGAACTGGTCCTTGCAGTCGGCGAGTGCACCTCCCTTCGTCGCGCGGAGCGAGGACGCGAGGCTCTGGAGCGCGTGGAGCGAGGCGCGGAGCGAGAGGGTGAGGATGGTTTGGGGATCGGTGGCGTTGGCGGAGGGCGGGATGGCAGCGAGGCACGCGGCGGGGAAGCGCGTGACGTTGCAGACGAATCGGATGGAGTCGGCCGAGTTGGAAAGCTGTTGTGACTCGGTGGCTTGGTGGTGCGCAATGGATGCGATAGCGAAGGCGAGAGTTAGAGTGAGGGAAAGGATTGCGAGGACGGAAATTGTTGTGCTGATTACGGGTTTTGAGATTTGGGATTTAGGGTTTGGTTGCTGATCTTCGATTCCGTGCTGATCGCGTTCTATTTTGCCGTAACCTTTGAACATTTTGAGAGAATCCATCTTTCTTTCTTTACTCTGTTGGGACTCGCAAATTGTTTATTCTGCGAGGAAAGTAATAACAACAATTGCCGGAGGAATACGAAGTCAACACGGTCTGTTGACGTTAAATATCTTTTATAATTATAACTTCATAAAAAAAAGTGTAAATAATAACTAACTTGAGCAATTTAAATAACATAGTCTTTTTAAGTTAAGACAAGTTCAAACAGAGAAAGGTTTATAGTGGATACTTAGGGTGTGTTCTTTTGGGAGATTTGGGGGAGATGATTTGAATGGATTTGTTTGGATTTGAGGGTAATTTTTTAATTGTTTTTTTGAGTGGATTTGTGGGTAATTGAAAGTGGATTTGGAAGTAAAGTTTATGAGAATTAGTGTAGGATTTGATTGATGTGATAGATTTTAAAAATTAGTTTAATTGGTAGAAAATGAAGATGACCAAATTGCCCCTAGTTATAAAAGTATTATAAAATGTTATTTTGTAATGTTATATTTAATTGTATAAATGTTTATGAAGAGGAAAAAATTAGAAATAATTGTTAAAATTAATGTTTAAAAATTATAAAAGTTATAATGTAGTAAAATGATTGTATTTTAAAATGTAATTTTAAATTGTAATATAATTTAGTACGAAGTGATATGAATTTATAAGTCATTGAAGTGAGAATGATTAACATTAATCAAACAACCACAATTAAGTAGCAAGTTATAATATTACATGACCTAAAAAAAATTTAAAAATTCGACATACAAATATCCTTTTAATAGTTCATCATGACGTTGATTCAGCAAGGTATCGTTGCAATGCATTGAAACGATATTGTATCGGCATCCCTATTAGACGTCTTGTATGAGATGGATGCGAAGATAAAAAATCGAAGCACTGTCTGATTAAATCATGGTCTTCAATGTTCATAGTCCGTAACAAGTTTTGAATTTGTTCTGTAGTTGGATTAGATGATTGAATCCTAGCATTTACCAAGGTGATTCGACGCTCCATGGCCTGTGTATGTCGTTCAAGAACAGCAGACAGTCTTGTTGATAAATTAATTTGTTTTTGCACTTCATCAATGATTCGAGAGTTCATCTAATTTGCAGACAACAAAGTACAGAATTAAATAAACTACCAATGCTCGTGTCAAGGACAATAACATTAATATATAATGTAATTTTTGAAAGTCACATACAAAGAAACTTATATATATTAAAGTCATGTAATACATTATCGGAAATATAATGAACTTAATCATCTAAATGGTGAAGAATCGAGTTCACATTTTGATTGAGGTGAGCAAATTGGCGGTTCATGTCTAGGGAAAGGTTTGCCAAGTTATCTTCAATACGTTGAACCCGCACCTGTATTTGTTCCATACCCTGCATTCTGTGTGTCAAGTCTTGTACTCCTTCCCACATTTGAGTGATCATGTTAGCATTAGATAGAGGTGGAGGAGGCTGCACAGTGTGGTGATGAGGGTCTTCTTGGTCTTCTTCTTCATCATCATCCAGATCGTGTTGCCAAACACCGTTGACATTAATAATTTTCATCCTCTTCAAAGAATTGATAGAAAAGTGATGTCGGGACCCTATATGAGTGCTGGCATTAGCATCGACGTGAACTCCACAATATAGCATGATCTGTGTGATAAGGACACCGTATGGGAGGGGTGTGTCACTGGCCTTGCATTTAAGCATATGCTGCATGATGTGATGAGGCCAATTGATTGCTATATTATTTTTAAGCACCCATATCATAAAAATATCTTCATGCAATAACCTAGCAAAATTCCCTGGTCGTGGAGTCAACATATGCACAATAATATAATGCAGAAGCCTATCATTGATATTCAAACAACCAACCGTTAAAACACCTTGACCACCCTGCAAATCTGGTATGATCATAGTAGTTAATGCCATGTCGCGGTCATATCGAAAGTCCTGTGGGAGATTTGAATAACACAATTTCTGACCGTCGTACTTCAAGTTGGCTACATTCAACCAATCAGTAGGTTTGAATCTAATTTTTCTCTTGTTTACCTCACTCAGCATATATCCATTTGATGATATCTTCAGATTTGAATAAAATACCTTGATTAAATCCGGATAGTAGGGTCCCTGTAATGTAAGAAATTGGCTCAACCCTTGAAATAGAAGATGCTGCTGGAAAAATAACCCTGCACCGGTAAATGAATCAAAATTCATTATCTTGGGAGGAACTATAGTCCTTGTACAGAAATCAGCTGCATAGTTTTCCATTTGATGACTGTGTGTGAAAAAACGACGCTGATCTAATTGCTCCTCTACAGATGGTCTTACAAGGGGTGCATCTTCTGCCTCAGTGAGAGTTTCTTTTCCCTTACGGGTTTTTCTTGGCCTTTTTGTTGATGATGAGGCCATCTGATAATTTCTTCAACAAATCATTTCATTAAAATAAGAAGAAAGTACATCATAAGATATTACTTATATTTCATAATAACAATGCATAACAACACATAAGAACAAATGTCATACATCGTAACCATTAACAACTACAAAATGACATCGACCATACAAATATAATAATTCATAACTGTTTCGGTGTACATTTTCCTGCGTTGCTCCTGGCTGTCTGGGACGCGTGTTCTGCTGTCTGGGATGCTTGCATTTCTTCAATTGTTGTTCTTCATGTTCGTCAAAGGAGGGGGAGGTACCTGCAAAGATACTCCGACGCTCAAGTCAGATATGAGTTATGGAGCTGAAGCTCAGAAGAGAGCAATTGGATACTGCTCTGAAATATTATTCAGGATTTCTAGAGCATAAAGAGAGCGTACCTGGACTTTGGTCCTGTCACTGTATTTATAAGTAAACTAAGAATAACCACCTTACCTAAAAATGTGGTTAGTGGCTTTGACCAATATTTTAACTGTCTAAAATATCTAAGATATTTATGTTATTACATAAATATCCTTACTACATAACATGCCCCCCAAGTCCGAGTTAGCCGTTCCGTTTTATGAACGTGGTAACTATAGGACTTATGAGTTTGAGGGAGGCTGTCTTCGCTGTAATTAGAGAGCGTGTGCAAGTGAGGAATTTGATGGACCAAAAGGAGGCGAAGATGAACGGCAAAAAGCTGGAGCAAATGAGGCCGAACGCTGATTGAGTGGACGCTCGTTAACAATTGAATGTCGAGCGTTGAGACCGAACGACGGACTGAGTGGACGTTCGTTGACATTTGTTTGTCTAGCGTTGAGGCTGAATGACGAACGCTTTGAGATTTTAATGTTCTTGGGCGAACATAAAGTTAGGCTAGAGGATGGTCCCCGAGGTTTGATGGTCTGGGTGTTCTAGGGCGAACATCTACCAGCGGGAGTGTGTCCCTTTATTCAATGCACCTGGGTGTTCTAGGGCGAACATCTACCAGAGGGAGTGTGTCCCTTTATGCACCTGGGTGTTCTTGGGCGAACATCTACCAGGTTGAGAAGTGCTTCAGTATGGATGGCTCTCAGGTGTCCGTTTTGATGTATAAGAGACGATTATCTGCACTGTAAGAAATAATATTGAGTATATAAGTGAGACCGTTTGGTCAAATTGCAAACCTGGTGGCTAAACGTTAATTAGGTCGAATGCTGGACGCTTGAGGCCGTACGTCAAAGACACTGATTGCCCGGACGCTTGTGAGTCCGAATGACCGAACACTTCCTGCAGATATTGCCGAGCGTTAATTAAGTGATTGGTCGAATGGTTGAAGCCAAGATGCCGAACGTCATTGAGGACAGAGTGGACGAGCGGTTGAGTTCGAGTGGACGAATGTCGGGGACAGTTTGAACGTTCGTCCCTTGAGCGTGAGGATTGTTTGAACGCTCGTCCACAGGCGTTGTCGAGCGTTCAAGTCAGAACGCTCGTCCACAGGCGTTGTCGAGCGTTCAAGTCAGATTGCGAGGACGAACGGTCCGAGGACGAGCGGCTGATTGTTTGAACGCTCGTCCACAGGCGTTGTCGAGGGTTCCATTCCGAAGGGCGAGGACGAGCGAGGACGAACGCCCGGCTTTTTGGACGCTCGTACACACTGATTGTCGAGCGTTCGGTTCCGAAAGTCGAGGTGGAACGTCCGGCTGTTTGGACGCCCTGAAACATGAGTTGTCGAGCGGTCGAGTAGTACGTGAGGTCGAGTGCTCGAGCGTCCTCGTAGGAAACTAAATGGCGAACGCTTTTGAGACTGGTGGCCTAATGGTTAAGGCCATGGATAGCCGAACGCGAGGCTGAACATTGAACGTTTCAGGACGAACGTCCTTGACGTACGCGAGGCTCAGCCTGAGAAGCTTCAGGACGAATGTCCTTGACGTACGCGAGGATGAGGTTGGGACGCTTTACGACGAACGTCATTGACGTACGCGAGGGTGAACGTACGCGAGGCTAAATGCGGAACGTTTCGAGGACGAACCGCTGATTGCTTGAGTGCTCGTCCACAGGCATTGACGAGCGTTCGGAACCGAAGGTTGAGGACGCACGGTCTTCTATTTGAACGCTCGTCCACATCGAGCGTCCGAATCCAAAGACGGGGACGAGCGTTAGAGATATCGACTGACCGAACGCACAGAGGCTGAACAAGAGCATCGCCGAATGAAGTGACGAATGGCCTAGGCCGAACGCATGGAACCGTACATCAATGACTAGCGAAGTTCCGAATGCTCTAGGCCGAATGTCAACGAGAAAGCATTGTTGGCCGAACGCTATTCAAACGAATGGTCAAATGGTTGAGGCTATGGATGGCCGAACGTTGGTGACGGATCGGACGAACGTCGATGACTGAGCGGACGAACGTCGGGGAGTGTCGAGCAGTGTCTGAACGCTCGTTGACATGGGTTTGACGAGCGCTCGTTGAAATTGTTGGACGAGCGCTCGTTGAAGTGATTTGACGAGCGATCGTTGAAATGGTTGGACGAGCGCTCGTTTAAGTGGATGGACGAGTGCTCGTTCATAGAGATGGACGAGCGCTCGTTGAAATGGTTGGACGAGCGCTGTTTAAATGGTTGGACGAGCGTTTTGTTGACAAGGATGGACGAACGCTTTGTTGAAAAGGATGGACGAACGCTCGTTCACATTTTGATTGTCGAGCGTTCGTCCTACAAAGCGAGGGCGATCGGTTTATTATTTGAACGCTCGTCCAGTTGTCGAGGCCGACTGTTGGGACGCTCGTACATAGTGAACGCTCGTCCAGTTGTCGAGGCCGACTGTTGGGACGCTCGTACATAGTGATTGTCGAGCGTCCTCGAAGCCGAAAGTCGAGGTCGAACGCTGGAGTATTTGAGGAATAGAAATTGGGTTGGATGACGTGGAGGCAAAACTGAATGACGCGTGGGTTACGCGAGGGTTGCGGAAGACGTGGAGAATGGGTCTCCCTAGAATCCTTTCTGCCCCAAAAAAAAAGAAAACCCTAGAATCAGCCCTATTGCGGAACGGCTGATCCGGAGGCTGCCGCGATCCGAGGTGATCGAAGACAATGGAGTCTCCAGGCTTGGGATGAACTGGAGGCTTTGCAGTAGCATTTTGGTGGCAATGGCCCTGATGTGGTTGTCGCTTGATCCGCACCTGACGGAGTTTGGACATGACGGAGGTGGTGCCCCTGCTGCGATACCGGAGAGGATAAGAGTGCGATAGTGGCTCTTGAATCACGACGGTGATGCGTGGTCTGGACAGAGCCCGAATTGGGGTTTTTCTGTTCTCAGTCTCGATTCCGATCTTGGGGTTTTCGATTCGCAATTTTGAATTCATGAAGATGGCGAGGGCCGCGACGCAGTGATTTGAAAAAGCGGCGGCGCCATAGAGCTTTGGGTTTAGGGTTCCTGCTGTTCTCCGATTTTGGGGATTGGGGTTTGTGGAAATTTGGGAAATTAGGGATTTCTGGTGTGCCTCTGTATCCTTAAATTCTAAGGAGATTGATGGAAGGGTGTTCCAGTAGACATGGGTGTTGTTTGGTGAGGAAGAAGATGACGGCGTGGAGATGGTGATGACGGCATAGGTGCATGATTGCTGGTGGAAGGTGAGTTTGGTGGCATCTGTTACGAGACCCGCATGAGGGGTTCACAGATTTGGGAATTTTAGGGCTTTCGGTTTGCGGATTTTCATTGATTGGAATTGATTGGAATTGTGATTTTGATCTTGTTTTGTTTTTGCGAGTAGAGATTGTGAAGTTCTCGAATTGGGGTTGATGTTGATTGCGCGTTTTGGGACCTGAAGAGTGGCGCCAATGAAGGTGTTAGCGTGGACTATCATGGCGTCGCAGTGATTGGCGAGAAAAGCTGAGACTGGACCGAACGGTGTAGCGTTTGTCACAGGTGTCGTGGATGACACAGAGGCTGGTATGTGACTGATGACCTTGACGTGTCTATGAATTTTGGCGGTGCATCCAGTAGTCAGGATGAACGGCAAGTTGAAGGTGTTTGATGGCGGGGTGAAGCTTTCCAAACAGCTATTATGGTTGTTCCCGGGGTTGAACCAATCTTGAAGCCAATGATTGGGGAGGTTTCAAGGCCTCCGGTTGCGGAATAGGATAATGGGAGAATGTTGCTGATGAGGAATCGCATGGAACTGATGAGGTGGTTGCGGTGGAGTCAATGGCTCACGGAGGAGATTTCTGGCGATGACGCGGCGGCTTCATCTTGATGGAGTAGTTTTATCCGAAGGAATGCTTGGTAGAGGCCGAGGCTCCTTCTTGTGGTTTCATTGGGTTGGCCCTCGGCCCCACGGTGGGCGCCAAAATGTTTCGGTGTACATTTTCCTGCGTTGCTCCTGGCTGTCTGGGACGCGTGTTCTGCTGTCTGGGATGCTTGCATTTCTTCAATTGTTGTTCTTCATGTTCGTCAAAGGAGGGGGAGGTACCTGCAAAGATACTCCGACGCTCAAGTCAGATATGAGTTATGGAGCTGAAGCTCAGAAGAGAGCAATTGGATACTGCTCTGAAATATTATTCAGGATTTCTAGAGCATAAAGAGAGCGTACCTGGACTTTGGTCCTGTCACTGTATTTATAAGTAAACTAAGAATAACCACCTTACCTAAAAATGTGGTTAGTGGCTTTGACCAATATTTTAACTGTCTAAAATATCTAAGATATTTATGTTATTACATAAATATCCTTACTACATAACAATAACTAAATTACTGATACACAATTTCATTTAATACTAATAGAAGTAAGTCTGATATGAAGATTCCTAACAGTCACCGCCCGATATCATTTTTAATAATTTATTCCACCGCTTATGTGGTGGCAGTCCCATCAACCTCTTTGTACATGTGGGGTTTCCACATAAGAAATCATAACATTGGTCCAGCAAATTCTCGTCAGCAATGTTCATAGAAGTCAACATTTCATAAATGTCCGCCTCTATATATGTGTAATTCGGGTTGCGACGGAGTATTTTATTTCTATCTTCCATTGCTGACACTTGACGCACGACTGCATCAGAGATCACACCAAAATGAACATTTGATGAGCTTAAGACATTTGCAAACCCATCCAGACTAGTCGTCAACTTATCAAATTGAGAATCAATAGAATCGACCATGGGTGCCTTCCTTTTCGACCCTCGTGACGATGAAGTCCCACCAGATGAGACGGAAGGCACAGATTGAGTCTGTCCCGGACTATATTCATCGACAGATGAAGGAGGTGATGGTGGAGTTGGGTCTCTATACCCTGTCCACTGAGGCTGCTCTGGAATGTACTCAATATTTTGATTCAAATCAACACTGACATGAGGACCAACCCGCTGTCTTCGAGCTTGACGAGCAGTCCGAACACCACTCACAGTCGCCCGATCAGCTGCCCATAACTCGACCATTAAATCGTAGTGTTTTATACTATTAACTCTCCACTTTGTCGCGCTTGGCCGCGACTGCAACAACAAACAGAATAAACACATTGCTTCAGTATATGTATAATAAGGATCCACAAAAAGTAAGTATTTTTATAAATACCTGAATAAGGTCAAGCCAGACTTCGTCCTCAGCATGAAATGTCATACTTACCGGATTCCACGCAAATCCACTCAATCCAGAAAACAAGTCATGTACCTCACGCCATTTATCTTTCAAGACTTTCTGACGATTTTTAACATTATTTTTTGTAACTACGACATACCCAACGCTATGAAGATGATCAACTATGTTACTATATGCTTGGGTTGTCCAGCTTCCGTCAACCCTATTACCGATTCATGATTCCTCAATCATACAGTGTAGTAGACGTGCGTCCATGTCCTCTGTCCACTTCATGAACTCTCTAGTAGGACCAGAGGACTGAATGGCGGCTGCCTTACCTCTATTCATTTTATACCTAATGAGTCAAGAAATATGGAAGAAGTTAACATTAAACATCCTTAATATAATGTTGTTGTCATACACATAACAAACAATATGAAAATACAGTACAATAAAATACAATAACTACGATGCTTGGTAATCTCGCCACATATGATCGGCTATAGAATCCCTAATACTACTACCAATCCTATGGTCCTCTTCTCTAACTTGAGATGATGAAACATCATGTTGTTCCCTTTCATTCAACTCGTTATCAACTTCATTGAGTAATGAGTCATCATGATCCACGCTCCGAAGGAAGTTGTGTAATATACAACACGCTAGTATTATATTCGTCATCGTCTCCAATCCATAGTGTGGTTCAGTGCCACTTCCAATGATAGGGAATCTTTTTTTCAACACACCAAAAGTTCTTTCAATTACATTTTTCAACGATGAATGGCGATGATTAAACAACTCCTGTGCATTTTCTGATCCTCTGCGTGTATATTCTTTAAGGTGATATCTTACGCCTCTATATGGAGTCAAAATTGTGCTTTTCAACATGAATCCTGCATCACCGAGGTAGTATTTTCCTACAATTTTGCACATACAAAGGTAATTAGTCACTACTAAATAACTTCATGCACATGGATTGTTTAGACATTGACCTTGGGGGATAACCAACGGATCATCTCGATCAAGAGCATTTTTTAAAATTCTTGAATCCGATGCAGTGCCTTCCCATCCAGCAAGAACGTATGTGAATTTCATGTCAAAATCACACGCCGCAAACACATTTTGTGTTGGCCAATCTTTTCTTCCTCGAAATCTCGAAGCTTCAGACGTTGGAACCCTTACCCTAACATGAGTACCGTCTATGGCCCCTAAACAATCCTAAACATAAAAATATGAACTCATCATATGACTCATAATTTGTTATCATCCTTTGTTAAAATAACATTAACATATGTAATCAAATAACTACCTTAAAGTACGGATAAAATCGATTGTTGTTCAACACATGTGAATGAACCTCATTTCCTGATGGTTGAATTAGAAATTCTGATTCTAAAGTTAAGATAGCGTCCAACACATTGTGAAAGTGTTTGCTAACCGTCGAACCTGATCGATGAAAGAAAAAGGCCACACTACGATTCTTAACATTATGACCAATTATATGAAGAAATTCAGCAACTTGTTCCTCCACTGTCGACCGAATGGCGTCCTTAACTAACCCAGTTGATCTTACTCTCTCACAAAGATTAATAAATGCTTCTGGATCCATCCGAATAATATCGCGGCACCGATTAGTATGCACAAGATATGACATTAATTGCTCCCTACGACGGTCTCTATCAGGTAGGTAATTGCTTACACTACTCGAGTCACTGGAGTACATATTCAAGATACTCAATGCGTGTCCAACAATGCATAGCATTGTTATTGCCGCTAATGAAGTGGTTATTTGTAAGTGTTGACGTATCATTGCCATAATCTTGAAGTCTACACCAACCACATCATCATCTATATCTTCGCGGTCCAAATATGATAAATCTATATATTCTTCCATCTATATTTACTTTAACAATTACACATACTACAATCAAAATCATGCATTACAATATTCATTAAACATAATTGATATATACATTAATACATTCAACTAATCATTATAAATAAACAACAATAGATACCATGACACAACGAAAACTTGTCATACATTTTTTTTAACTACATACATATACATTTTTTTTACTACATACATATACATATAACAAATCAAATCCAGCTTTGAAATATTAATACATTCATATACTAAATAACATAGAAATATAAATGACCATAATATATTTCATTCATACATTCCAACTTGTAAATGTACACATAACCACCACTAATTCAATCATTCACATATATATATTACATCCAAATCATGTAAAACACTTACCTCTTGAAGACGTTGAACACGACGTATATGCACACTTGAATATAGTTTCACCAACAGTTTTCCAGCAATGAGTTGCACAACCAATTTTGGTCAAATCACAACCAATTTGACCTTACATGCTACCTTGCATTCAAACCTAGCAATATAATCATATTGGTTTATTAGATAACAGCCTCATATTTCAATGCTTGCACATCACTGAATTCAACTTCCAATCTTACATTAACCTTTGGCAATATGCACAAACTTCACGTGTCCACCACGATCATAGTACCTCCAACCACAGTGAACACCTGCATCACAAACACTATGTTAGACCTCATCGTCTTTCACCCACCATGCACTTACGTCTAACAACCACTTCGCACAACAACCAAATGCAAAGTGAACACTCTTTCATGCATTGCAGCACCTCGCTTGCCCTCCAGTCACCAACATACACCACTGCATCATGTTTCACTGCATAGGGAAAGGGATGAGCTGCTCATTATGTAAGTATTTGGTCTCTGCCAACCATGGCCGGCCACTCACTTCTTCCTCCAGTACGTCTCCATACCCTTAATTTATTCTCTGGAAACACCTTACGACCCTTGATGATATGCCCCCTCAACCTCGGATCTAAGACCACATCACAACATCTCAATGGCGTTCGGACTCATAAGCCTTCCAGCACCAGGGGTCTCCAGCCAGCTCTTCCAGTTTCAACGTAATACCCCTCCAAGTAACCAAAACAACCAAGTTCTGTAATCGGTTACCACGTTGACGTAACCGATTACAAAAATGCTCACATTCCTTCACACCACTGTAACCGATAAACCAAAGGCTGTAACCGGTTACGGCTGAGACTGGCACTGTTCATCATCTTCTCAAACACGCGGATCCAGATTCTTCATCTTCAACCACCAGCTGCTGCATTCCATCAACACGCACAACGTCCTTCTTCCTCCTCCTCTACAACCCTGCAAATCAAAACCAACAATATGTGCTTGGATACCCGAGTTTTGGTATGTTACTAACCTAACCACTTTCTCTTCTTCGTCTCAGCAAAACCTTGTTCTTTTCCTCGAGTCAGCTTATAGAGCGGAGCACTGTCTCTTCGCACAAACCTTAACACTAGCAACCAATTTAGTAAGCTTCTTACCACTCAATAAATAACATCACCTACTCACAACCAACCACATATGAATTCTGGTCAATGCAACTTATCTTTACTGAATTTTCACTGTGTGTGGATGCAGGAATCTTTCCTGTTCAATGCCTGTATGAAGCACCGTATCATCAGTAGCTCAAGAATTTTTCAGTGGCCACGCCCCCACGCCAACCTAAGCTTTCTCGTGTATGCACAGTGGTAAAGCTAACTGTTAACTGTAGAGTCTATATTTTTAATATATATCCCTTCACCATGTAATCGGTTTCTCTGGTGCACTGTGCTATGGAATCGGTTTAATTCTGCATAGGATTCACTTGAATGGAATTTAGTAGAAAGGCTCAGGGCACACACGACATTTCATACCAAATCAGCGCAAATCTTTTCACATCCGCGGGTGACAAAAAATGGATGAATCCCGCAAATCCGTCTTCGCTTTTCCTCGCTCTCTCCCTCAAACGAACACGACGCAGCTATATTTGCTCGCTCTCTAATTCACATGAACAGTAAATTCTGTTAATGCGAACACAGCCTTAGAGATTCAAAGACGAAGAAAGACATAAACGATGAAATGCTTCAAGATGTGAAATTATGACTTTCTTTCTAGTGGTAACAAGATGGCTTTAAGAGTGATTACAAAGATTGGTGGAAGTGGTCGATCTTCTCCTAAATTTAATTTCATATATGCGAAAACAAAATTACATAACTTCACTGCCTCCTCATCCATGTTTTCCTCCATCTTCATTTTCATGTTCCTCCCTTACTGCTTCTAATCTCCCTCCAAACACCACCTCATCAAAACTCATTCCCAACTTTTTTCTAAGTACAAATCCACTTACGATTCTCTTTGGTACTCAGAGACCCCTAGCCAAACTGACATTCTCAGTTTCCTCCAACAATTCCTTCAAATCAAAATCCAACTCGACAAAGACCAAAATCATGATCTTTACTTTACCAACTACACCCTTTATTGTGCCAACAACAACATTTTGTAGCTTCAATTTCTCCTCAGAGAACAAGAGTCGTAGTGAGGAGAGAGAGATTTGTAGGAAGAAGAAAGATAGAGTTGCAAGAAGACAGAAAAACTTTAACGTCGTTAGGTATCGTTTGTTATCGATGACATTTACATTCTTTTATAAAGTGTAAAAATAAAATTGATATATACTTAAAACATAGGCAAAATATGATTTTAGTGAACAATTTAAAAATAAAAATATATTTAATCATATATATAAACCTATAGTTTTAGTTCCTAAAGAGAGACAAAATATTGTTTTTTATCTTTCTTTTAAAATCTCAAATTTAACATTTAGTGATTAAAATATTCCTTCTTAATTATAAAAAATAAAATTAACCTTTTTTTTAATTTGGAGACTAAAATAATTAAGCTTAATTAATCTTTAAATCTCATAAAATATTAGTGTTATTAATTAAGCTTTTATTAAAAATATTTTATTTTATTGAATACAATATTTGTTATTTTTCATTTGTCCTCAACTAAGATGTATGGTGTTTCTTTGCATTTTTATTGCTCCACGTGAAAAATATTAAAAAGAGTAAATTTTAAGATCTTTATACATTTGAATATTTTTAATTAAATTTATATTTAGTATGTCCTTATATTGTGTGTTAAAATATGTTATACTTTTAAATTAAGTTCATGTTATTAACAATTTGATTATGTAATCTCAAATAGAATATGACGAATTTGGAATACTTGAAATTCTTAAATACTAATTATTTTTATGAAAAAAATACTCATTTCATTTCATAAACTAAAATATTAAAATAAAAATAAAAATCAATTCTACATGTAACAATAACATTTAGTAAAAATAATTAGGGTTTCAAAACTTCATTTCTTTTCTTATATTCTAATGCTATAGTACTCTACTTGAGACTGCACAATCAAAAAGTCATGTGTAACAACTCATTCAATTGAGAAATATAAAAAATTTTAACATTAGTAGAATAAAAATGTTTAATAGGAGTCAATTGAAAATATTTAAATATATGAGATGATGATGATGCAAAGTAATTGTCTCGTCATCCAAGTTAATAGTAAAATGAAATAACATAGCAAAATGATATCAAGTGTCTTTTCTCCATTATTGTCAACTCTTCCTTTATCGTTGTCTTCTAGTTAGATTTCTTGATGCCTTGCTCAAAAGATATTAGTGTTGTCACTACCAACATAGCAAAATACATTATATCCATCTTTATTCACTCCATGGTCATTAATAGATGTAAAATATCTAAAACTTTGAGGTTATTTTCTATTTTCTTGAGGTGTTAGTGGTTGAATAAAGTATATTTCTACACAATCAAACTATACATGTGATTGATTCTAAACCATTTATGACCATTTTCAAACTATATATCAAGTTGAATTGGTACAAACACTTTATCACTTCTAGTTGTAGACTATCAACTTCAACCTTTACTTTCCTCAAGAATATATGTTTATTACTAACTTTTTGCTAACAAGGTTGTAATCATGTCACCTTTCTTTTTACTTCTTCATCAAGACTAACAAATCACTCTCTGTTTCATTTCATATTTGAACATCCAATGTTCAAATACTAGCAATTAAATTTGGTACAATTTGATGCTACCACCATAAGAAAAACATATATGAATCAGAATCATCATTATCACCTTGTGTAATTTGAGTTTCATCCTCCTTCACTTGTTTTCCTTTATTATTGAAGCATTCATGTAAAAAATGATCCTATTTTTTACAAGCATAACACTATTTTTTTTCATTTTTTCTCAATCTCCTTTATTTTGATCACCTATCTTCTTCACAAATTTTCCATGGCCTCAACTTTTTTTGTGGTTGTCACCATTTAAATTCTAATTTCAGAGTTTATTATAACATTCACTAAAATCTTTCACTTTATTCTTCAATTTTCACGTTTTTGTCATCCGAGTAATTATTTCTTTCAAATGTTTGTGCTTGCAAAGCTTGAATTGTAACTTTGCCAACACTCCTCTCAAGAAGCATTTGTTAATAAGCTTTAAGTGAATTTTGCAACTCCTTCACCTTTATCTTTTCAAGATCTTTTAATTCCTCAATTTTCACTACAATATGGTCAAATTGTGGAATCAAAGTTCTTAAAACTTTCTCAATTATTTGTTGATTTTGAAAACATTGCACCACAAACTTTCATTGAATCACTAGAACTTGAATTTTATTAAAGTAATCTCCTACTAATTTGTGGTCAGATATAGATAGCAACTCATTTCTTTCATGGATTGTAGTTTCACTTTATTAATGTTATCAACACCTCCATATGACTTATTCAAAATATTTCAATAAAGTTGTCAAAGATATCTTCTCAAAATTGGTAAAATCCACATTGATGGATCAAGAAAAGAACTTTACAATCTTTCTTCTTAGATTCTATGTTAGTTGCCCTTTGCACCTTTGTAGCACCTTCCTCCAAT
Organism: Vigna umbellata; assembly: GCF_029865625.1. Taxonomy (NCBI): domain Eukaryota; kingdom Viridiplantae; phylum Streptophyta; class Magnoliopsida; order Fabales; family Fabaceae; genus Vigna; species Vigna umbellata. The sequence goes on from NC_142166.1 coordinate 11,537,474, forward strand.
TCTTGAACATCATTCTTTACAATTTTTAACATAAAACAAAATGACACTCATTTTAAAATATGACACTCATTTTGATACTCTATTGATCAAAGTTCTTTTTGTAAGAATTGACAAATTGTTGTGAAAAAAATCCATTAAATTCTACCGTGGTCTGCAGTTTAAACTTTGTTTAATTTTATATTATTAAGATTTGATAAAAAAAAATAGAAAATATACACAGGAAGAGTTTCTTACACATTAAAATACCTCACATAGACATCACATATAGATCCTCAACCAAAATAATTTCAGAAACTACTTATTAAAATAGACTCACAAAAACAAAGATGAAAATAAATATTAAATATAAAATTTTGCATTTCGCACATATATATCACAATACATCATTCCTGTTTATAAAACTATTATAAGAAATTAGTCAACGTACCACTAACTAGCTTACTACACAACACTAATTAAATTATCTACAACCAAGTAAAAGAAAAGGAAGGTATAGATTAATGAATAAATAACAAAATTATAGAAAAGAAAAACTAAACCCTTCACAAAATCCTAAAACATGAAAACATATCTTGTAGTGATTTTTCATACAAATTTTCTAAATTTTTAATTTAGTTTTAAATTGTACAGAACTTTATTTTTTTTACCTCTAAAAATGTTTATATGTAAGCTTATCCAACACAAGAGCATAACCTCAGGCTGACAAGTGGAGATCGACGAAAGTTAGTTAACTTCTATGTGTTGAACCAAAAGGAGACAACCTCGATACACCTGACTTTGACAGAGAGCCAAATAAAATTACCATCTAAGCTCCACTGGTTCAAGTGGATAAAGTTTATCAATTCTAACATAATCTGGATGCTTACTTCTACGGTTGAGAAAATGCTGTAGATCAAAGAAGTGTCTAAGCAGCTTAGAAACAGCACTTCTGTGATTAGATTACATCATTGATTATATATCATTTTGTTAATATATCATTTTGCGTACCATTATACCAAGCCAAACTTCTTAAGATTGGGTTGACCAAAATTTAGCAATATAAAAGCAAGTTAAAGCATATGGGTTCGTGTAACCTATTATCACATTGGTTCTACATGTTATATGATTCAAAACAATGGACATTGACCAGCATCAATTTTAACCTTTTGGAGGATGAGCCACCGCTTTACTTTGACGTTCATCACAACAACTCTTCTACTAAGAAATACAGTCTAACCAAACACTAACTTGTAGATTAGAGGTAAATTACTCACATCTCTATAACCCAATTTCTATGATTGATGACAATTTTTTCCTGCTCAATATCTTCAAAATAATGTGAATGTTAGATGCGTATAAAACTTGAGCCATTCCTACAATTAAATATTCCTATAACTACATATGATTGTGATGTTCTATATGAAGGTCAGAAAAATTATTTAATGAAAATCTTGATACTTTAAAATATATAACTTCAAAAAACATAATATGTCAAACAAAATGTTTTCCCAAACAAGGAACCGAGAATGAAAATGTATAACAATCAAAAACCATAATCTAGGCTCGTAAAGTAAAAGGTGACACAATGTGTAAATGCAGTGGAGATGGACATAATTAATAGTCTAATCCTCATCTTCCTCATCTCCATCTCCACCTGCGGCCTTCTTAGCAGCAGCCCTTTGGTTCCTTCTTTTCACTCTTCCAGGGCGTCCTCCACCCAGGGGACTTGTAAGTGAAAAGTCAATGTGCTTCTGTGAGTCAACCCTCACCAAGAAAGATGGGATGTTCACCACTTGCCTACCAACCCTGCCTCACCCCAAATGACACAATAACAAGGTCATTCTCCAAACAATGCATGTATTACAGATACAAAACAAATTGGACTGATACATCAACATTCAGTTATTGCAAAATATTCTGCTTTAAGTTAAAAGAATTCAAAAATTCAAAAGCACAGAAAGCTGATACATCAACTCTCCATTCTGGCTAAACGGGGACTTTGAAAACTTGATACAAGTGTAACTCTAAATTCTAGCTAAACAGGCGGTTTTGAAAAACCTGATACAAGTGCTTGAGAAAAGTTCGGAAAAAAGCTCACAATATAGTGACGGGTTGCTTTTGGTCTTGTTTGGAAAAGCTCTCTTACAAAAATAACTTCACCCTATTTCATCTTCAATTATTAAAGCAACTTAGCTCCATATATATTACCTCAAAAAGAAGGTACAATGAATTAACTTCTGCAGCAAATTAAGCTCATTATAATTCACAAAAGAAAATGAATTCTTTTTCTCATTTCCTTGTAATATAATTACTTAATCCATTCAAATATAACCTAATTCACAAGATAGGGACTTAATCGACTACATAAGCCCTTCAAGTATAAGAAACTAAAAAGCTAGAAAAAAATATTATCAAGATCATTGCATTTTTCTCTTTATATCCATTTTCGAATTAATCAAAAGAAGCCTACAATTTAACAAATGCAAACTCTGGAAAAAGATTCAATCCAATACTGAAAAGATACAATTTGTAGTGATGAGCAAAACAAGTAACGAGAAACACAATCGATATAAAAACAATAGAGAATTTGAAAACGGAAAGGGACCTGATGTGTCTCTGCTTGATGAGAACCCTAGCATGGTGGATGGACTTGGCCATGCCAGACTTGAAGACGAGGGTCTGGAGGCGGCGCTCGAGGAAGTTCTCGACAGTGAGTGCGAGGACGTAATCGAGTTTGTTCTGGGTCTCATCGAGGAGACCGTAGCGGAACATGCGGCGGAGGAGAGCCTCTCCCTCAAAGATCCGGCGCGGGTTCTTCTCGTCGAGAGTGAGGAGGTTACGCGCGTTGTTGCGGATGCGGCTGAGGGCGTACTGCACCCTCCACAGCTCCCTCTTGCACCGTAGCCCGTACTCTCCGACCAGCTTCAGCTCCGCGTCCAGACGCTCCTTCTCGTACGGACGACGCGGCTTCTTGAACGTCTTCCCATCTGCCACACAAAACAAAAGAGATCAATGTTGTTGTTACTCTTGACCGACATCACAAAACGGCGTTCTGAGGGAGAGTTCATCCATCTACTCACAATTTCGGTAAAAGGAAACGTGAACCATGGCTTTTGTCTTCTAAGGGGTTGCCGTTTTCCTTACCACTGCTATGCTCTTGCAACCTGAAACTAGATCTTCTGTTGCCTTTGTTTCGTCCTTTTACATGAGAAAAACCCTAATTCCCACCTATTATTTTAGTTTGGCAAAAATTAACATATCTGGGCCCAACTTCTTTAGACACCTCAATAACTCAAATATTAGGCCCAAAGTGTTATTAGGTAACTTATTTTCCTACACCTCCTACACTCGTAGACTTGTGAAATGTCTCATTTACCTTCATTTTCTTCATCCATATCTTTTTTTTTCTACATTTTCCTTTCTCCCCCCATGCACCCATCTTTCTCTTCTTCTTCCACTCTCACGATGTCTCTTCCTTCACCCAGCTTCTATTCAGTTCTTCTTTTTCTTATCTCTCAAAAAGAAAAATTTAATTACACATTTTTGTGCAAAATAAAAAATGTAAAATTTTATTTTAAATTATAGAATTTAAAATATATTTTTAATATTATATTTCAGGAATGTTTTTTAATTTTGTATCTTGAAATATACCATCAAAATATAAAATTTATATTTCGAAACATTTTTAAATTGTAGATTCTAGAAAATAAAATTGAAATTTTAAAGTGTACATAGGTGCAAGAAAGAATTATGAAGGTGATGAAGAAAACAAGTCAATTACTTCCCACACCCTTCCACCTACTCCAGAATTCTCACACCCCATTTGACACTGTTTTTTCACTCTTACAATGTGTTGTTTATGTTAATTTAGGACGGAAAGAACTTGGAAGGATTGAAAGAGGTCTCAATTAATAACTTTCTCTACTTTGGTTAACATGAAAATAACAGTGAGAATGTAGAGTACTTTTGTTTCTCCTCTTTATCAAATACATTTTTCTTGAAGTCTAATAACTTATTTATGTTTAACAAAATATAATATATTAAATACAAACTTTTTAAACAGTGTATTAAAACATAGCACTTTATTGAATAGGTTTAATGTCTCTCTAGGTCCTTATTTTGACCTAGAATCTCAATTAAGTTCCCTTTTTTTTTGCCGTCTCAATTGGGTCCTCATTTTTGTAAAATTAGAGCAATTAAAGGCATGCCGTCAAATTGGACAAACGGTCGTTTAATTGTGCGTTATGTGGCATGGATAGTGTTTTCACTAATCTCACGTGGCATTAAAAACGAGTTTTGTTTTAAAAAATGAGGTTAAATCAGCTTTAGGAAAAGGGCACAGTGGGAAAACTCATTACGATTCCCACTTCAGTAATTGGTCTTCCCCTCTCCTTCTCACACACAACCAGAGTGGCGGTGGAGATGCAGTTCGAGAAAGGCGAAGGAGATGCAGTTCCGTGTTTCATTCGTTAAAGTTCTGGTTTTTATATTGTTAATTAATCTCTGGAGCATTTATCTCCCTCATCCAAGCTTTTCTGATGTTCCATCATCATGTTGTGAGTGAAAGGTGTGCTACATTGAACTTAAACAAAACCCTGTTTCTGTCCACGAATATCAAGTAATAAGGCTTACCATCTCAGGGACACTTGAAATCAAGTTATCTGATAAGAAATTTGCATGAATGATGATAAGCAATTTGCATGAATGATGGGACCCCTTCTAGTACTCATATCTCTAGTTCTCATCTAAGTCTAAAGCCACAAATGTTGCAATGATGTGGAAGATCATCAAATAATCCACTAATTACAGATGAATGGAATTCTCGTAACACTGCTTCAGGACACCGGTACAAGAACATACAGACGATGGCATGGTTGACTCATCATAAGCCACTTGGTTCAATCCCAAGTCCTGACCTTTCCTAGATGAATCAAATCCCTAATTCCCAAATGAATCAATCTGTAGAGAAAACAGATGAATCAAATCCCTAATTTCAATTTAAAAAAAAAACCCTAATCTGAAACTCAACCAAGAACGTGATCCCCACCACCCACGAGAACGGCCATTGAGATGCCGAAACGAACCCTCCCTCCTTGCACCACGAAGCGGACCGACCAACGTCCTCGTGCAGTCGCCGCGACCTTGCTGCTCCATCAATTTGTTATCGTCGCGCCTCCGCTGCCCCTCCACAAGGTCTCTGCCTGTGCTCGAAAACGCAGAATATTCTCTCCCCCAACGTTGAGTCTGTTTGCGTCAAAGGAGAAAGGGAAGAAGCTTCAAGCTTATGGAGTTTTGCTTTTAACTGGAACAGAGAAGAGATGGGAAAGAGTTTTCCCTTACGCGACCCTGGGGCTGCACTTAAATTTTTACATTTTCTCCACTTTGCCCTTCCCTAAATCTGATTCAATCCAAATTTTTAATACAAAACTCTTTTTTAATTCCACGTGTGATTAGTGAAAACACTGTCCATGCCACGTAACGCACAATTAAACGGTCGTTTGTCCAATTTGACGACAGACCTTTAATTGCTCCAATTTTACAAAAATGGGGATCCAATTGAGACGGCAAAAAGAAAGGGGACTTAATTGAGATTCTGGGCCAAAATAAGGACCTACAGAGACATTAAACCTATTGAATATAATGACACATCTTGAGACTTTATAAATTATAATTTATAAAGACATTTCTACATCATTACACATACTATCTACATATGCTTAGATAAAAGTATAAAGTAAAATGATGTTGGCTAACCATAATGTTATTTACCATCATGTATAAAAAAAATGGTGATATCGAAATGAATATTTGAAACTTAAAGGCCACTAAGCTCGTGGAATTCATTGAATATCAAAATCAACTAAAGCAATCAATCAGCTTGAAAAATCCATGATATTTTATTTTTATTAGCAAGTAAAAATTCACTGTAACAAGTAGTATCCATTCATATATATATATATATATGAATGATGAAAGCATGAAGAATATGGAGGTTAGATAATCCAAAACAAGTAAGAAAACAAAAAATATCTATTGTATTGTTTAATTTTTTTTTAATAAATAAAATATCTGAAATTAAAAGATAATGATGAAAGAATATGTGATGAGACAAATTGGCTTTTGGGTTGTAATCTATTTTAAGAGCATTAACTCTAATAATCCATATTAAAGACTTAGATACATTATTCTACAAGAGCTTTAACCTTCATCTTTCTAAAAAATTATAAAAAGACCTCAAATAAAATCATACAAAAATGAAGAACGACAAGAAGATACAAAAATAGTAAAACAAGAATCAACAAGTGAGATACAAAAAGAAAGACAACTTTGTGTGCTTACAAAGTCTTACATGCATCATTTGTCTTATTGAGATATCATTTTGAGCTTTTATTTATTGTGAAGGCATACCTTTTTGAGGTTTTATTTATTCTTTTTTTTAGAATAATTTTTTTCTATCTTGAGAGTTATTAAATTCAGGGGGAGATTGAAAAGTATTATACATGGAGAGGCTATACTCGTTGTAGTTAGAGTGTTTCTACTCATTGTAACTAGAAAGTTTATACTCGTGTAACCTAGATAGATTTTGTACGCACTATGAGTTTGGGTGAACCAGTATAATATTTTATTTATGTTTAATTTGTTTACTTTTAATTGTTTCAATTTTGCATTGTACAAAAAAATAAATTGTGCCTCTATTCAACCTCTCCTTTTAAAATCAAATGCATTATCACTCTAATAATGATTGGAAAATTTTTAACTCACAAAAACTCCATTCTCCTATATCAAGGAAGGTTACTTATGGAATAACTTAAAGAGGATGGTACTTTTTAGGTGACTTTAAGACAAACGAGAGTGCATAACATAAAAAATATCTTACTCATTTGGACAAAAGGAAAGGAGGCTATTTATAGAATGGTATAGTCTATCTTGCATACTAGCCTAAGAGATGTGGGACTTAAAATACAATCAGTGAGATATCCAATTTTAAACATGATCAAAGTAAATCTAAAAATTACTTTTTTCTAGGTGATGTGGTACTTCTTCTAAGCCTTTTTCATTTAGCTTTGAGATGCCACCTTTCTTGCACTTACATGTCTTTCTCTTGGCCCAAATGGAGGCCCAAACGTGTCTTTACTAAATCCTAAAATTACAAGCAAATATTTTACACCTATATAATCTTCACAAGACTAAGAACATAAATTTTCTAATATTTTACTCTTAGTATAATCTTCTTCATTGAAGCTTCACCTTCATATTATGTTAATCTTAAAATTACACGACTTCCACAAGTCATGGTTACTATACCTACACTTATAGACTAATACATGTGGGTCGCATTAAGATCAAATATTTATCGATATTCACAATCACCATAGAAACCAAACCATCCTACCTACAAGGTAGAACTACTATTGACCTCACCCCAATATGATCTACCTAACTATAGCCTTAGAGCATGCCTTCAGGATTCTTCCATTGGCTCCTCAACATTTGACACCTTAATTTACATGATTGAGACTAGTAATGGAATATGGGATCCCATTAAGTTTGGTGTACCACCTTCAAAACCATACATCTCATCAACACATCTCAATAGGTTATGAATGTAAGACCCCTTTCAGGATGTCACGTGTAATATAAAACATTCATTAATTTAAAGAAAAACAACCTCTGATACCATCATCATACGTTGAATTTAAAAAACTTTATTTACTCATTATAAATGAAGTTAAAACCATTCGTAAACAAAACTTTAATCTGATTCCAAAATTTAAGATATTATTCGAAAATTACAAAATTAACTATTATTCCAAATACATTGTATCAAAATTCCCCCAAAATATTTCTCAATGTGCGTCATCACTTTAAGCATCTTTAGTATCATCTCTAATAACATATGCTCTTGTATAACAACACAAGTTATACAATCATTGTACAAACACAAATAAGCATTGGTGAGCTAACAAAAAAACACAAGATGAACATATAATATAAGCACACAAAACCACATTCACGAAATATATAAGCACATTACCACAAAGTAATACAAAATAATATGTTACTCTCTTGTAACATAGCAACTACACTCGTCACCTAGCGACAACCAGACCAACGAGCCATCACACAATCCCGTCTTTCAGTGCCAACCAAATCGACGCGACAACAACAAACAAACACACCTCCTAGCACAACGAACCAACGAGCCAACACATTATCACACCTCGCAATGACAATCAGACCGACATAATAACAAACATATTCTCCTCTCAACACCAACCGAACTCACAAGCCAACACATTATCATGCCTCCCAACGACAACTAGACTGACACAATAACAAACATACTCGCCTCCCAACACTAAACGAAATGATGAGCCAACACACTATCACATCTCCCAATGACAACCAGATCGACGCAATAACAAACATATTCACCTCTCTACATCAATTAGACCGATGAGCCAACACACTATCATGCATCTCACTGACAACTGGACCGACGCAATAATAAACATACTCGTCTCCCAACACCAATCGAACTAACGGGCCATCACCCAATCAAGCAGCTCAACCAACAACAACAAATACAACCATGCTCAAACATAACACAACAACTAACCACATAGCTCGACAACAAAACAAAACAACACGACCAACAACCCATATAGCTAGGTAACAAACAACTCAACCAACCATAAACACAGTTCGAAAACCATCGTAAACAACTCGGCCAAGGTTAGAACCCTCATGGTCGACTGTAAAACCCGAGGAAAATGTAGTAATTAGATAATAAAGTTGTTATGATACTTGAGTATTATGGTTTGGTAATTGGTGTGTGATGTTTAAGTGTTGCTGTTTTTATGATTATAATCGCCATGTTAATTATTTAATGTTATTGCTAATTAAGTGGAACACATGATTAGTATGTTATTATTTAGTGTGTGTGATATTATCATTGTGATGTGTTAGTTTGATAGTAGTTATGTTGTTTAGAATTCAAAGGATGTGAGTTCAATTCCTAGGGAGAAGAGTTTAAGAGAAAACTTAGATTTTAATTGTATTTTTGGCGTAGGGACAAAAGGGTCTTTTTGCCTTCATTAAAAGGTGCAAAAATTCTTTTAAGGAATATTGTCACACACATGCACAACAAATATTACAAACAATAACACACACCAGAAGGAGCTCTAACCAATTGTGTTACTCTTCACATCTATATAGCCTCTCCTTTCTTATTTATATTAAAGACATTCACGCCCTTACCACCTCGATATATTATTTTTCCTTGGTCTTGCAATGGACACCAACCTAAGGCTCTAGTCAACCATAAACATAAGTAATAGATTATGAACATCAACCTTTGACTGTACTCAACCTAATGTTACTAACCTTAAAATATAAGCACCTAACTACCTAATAATTCCACAATTTCACCTCGATATAAGTTTAGAAACACACAAGTGATTATTTGTCACTTTAGCAAAAGTAAACTTGAATTGGTTCTCTCTCCTTTAACTATTTCGCTTACACAAAAAATTCTAACTTGAGAAAAAATAGGCATAAAAGTAAAGTGGTTTTCTACTCTAGTTTTGATTGAGCAAAATTTTATTGCTAGATAAAAAATTCTATCATTATATCTAAAAATTTGTCACTATAGTGAAACTTCAATCCTTATACCAAAATTTTATTGGTAATTTCACTCTAATAACAATTTGCATTACTAAAACTTTTCCTTAATGAGAAACTTTTGCTTGATGAGAAATTTGTTTGAATCACCTCATCATTTCCAACACTTCTACTTAAGCAAAACATATTCACTTAAGGAAAAAGCTCATAGTTTCAGGGTACATAAGTACTACCAAAATTTTACTTGAAGAAAAATGACACTTGTAGAAACATTTAACTTAAGCTAAAATCTTTTACTTAAGCAAAAATCATAGACAAGAAACATTACTTGAAGAAAAATTATTTTAAAAATATCAAAATTTAAATTAATTTAATTAACTAAATTTATTTTATTTAGAATTTAATAATTTTATTTTAATTATTTATTTTTATTATAGAATCACACACACATATGTGTATATATATATATATATATATATATATATATATATATATATATATATATATATATATATTGCAAACCTAAATATAAGTGATGAAGATAATCTTATTTAATAGTTTTTTGGTTGGAAGATGAGTTTATCCATGCAAAAGTATATTTCACCATAATGATGTTATTTACGAGTTCATTTATTATTTTATTCTTGTTCACTAGAATTTGTTTCGGTTATGAGTTGAGATTATAAGTCTTCTAACTTTTGTCTATCCAAATATTTGTCTTATGATTCATCCTTCACTCTCTTCAATCATGTTGAGAGGTTACCTATAAAAGATACCCTGATGTCAAAATCAAAGATTCAAGAAACTCAACAATAAATACGTAATAAATTCAATCACCTATGTCATTACTGCAAACTTGTATTTATAAATTTCGGAATGAGGTTCAGATTAGCAGTGACCTAATCACGACCCAAGGTAATGATCATGCTTTGGCTTAAGTTAATCATCATCAATTTTAATTATTGTTTAAGAATGACCGTTCGGCCCATAGAATCCAACCGTCTAGTCTTAGGGTATTTTAATAGATGCTCATGAATGTATGGACCGTCCAGTCTTAAGCTGACCAAACAATATACAATACAAAATTAAATTTATATATGATTATTTCAAAATTGAACAGAAACCAATTATTATTTTAATTAAGGCAAAATAGTGATTACTTTGTTAAAATGAAATAAATTACGAGTCTTTAAAATTTATCTTTATATGTAAACACATATTAGTTTTGTGTCTACCTTAAGTAAAAATCAATTAATTTTGATTGGCTTATTATTTATCATTAAAGTGATATATAACAAGTGATGATTTAATACTTTTTCTAATTTGTTTTTGTCATTCTAACTTGGAGTCTTTCTAATTTGTTGTCATTATAATATGAAGTGTTCTGATTCCAAATTCATCAAATAACATCTTCAAAATCAATCATTTTTCATTTGAAGTATTATTTGTTTTAGAGACTGAAATTTTATTATGATTTAGTCTTTACAAAATGATGGAAAATCGACTAAAATTCTGTTCTAATTTAATTTTTACAAAACAATGTAAGACTATTGTATAACATAGAAATTGAGTATAATATCTTCGCTTTTAGAAAACACTTGGTAAAAGCTATCTAAAGAATTAATTAAAATTACGTAACACTCGTTATGAAGGGAATCCCTAAGAATAGTGTTCCTGGTATAGAGTGGATATATATATATATATCAACTTCACCCACTAAGGTTACAAAATATTAAAATAAGAGGGAACATAACTATACCAATGGACCCAAGATTTTAATGCCATATAATTTAACAATAAAATAAACTATGCTTCAATCTTTCAAACAACACAAAAGAAAAAGTATAGCATTTTTATTCTTATTGCAAAACAAACCAATTCTAATATTTAATGCATATACTTTAGAAGGAATGGAATTGGTAGATCTGTGAACTAAATAAAATAATCCAAACACAAAGTGATACATTGTGTAAACCTTAAAACAAACACGGTAAAACGAGAAACATTGTCGAATGAAGAAACTAATTTTCTTAACAAATTCATTCAAGGTGTCGAAAACCTTAAGTCTTTGATCCATTGTGCCTTGTAATTCATGGTTGTTTTTCCTTCAACCCACAAACACGTACAAAATCAGAAACGAAACAAAATAAAACTTTACGGCTAAATATCTTTTATTTTACTTAAGATGTTACTTGGGGTTCCTTGATTTACTTTTGTAGTTTTATTATGATTTATAAAAAAATAATATAAATATGTATTAGTTGTTTGCGTGTATTATTATTAAATATTTTGCATTAGTTTTCATAAACTTTTTTTTATTGAAAAATTAAATTGATAAGGATTTAATTGGGTTATCTAAGATACTGGCCTGCTGTTCACCTAAGATGAAGGCGATACAGATCATATTTCTAACATGAAAAATTACATTCAGAGTAATTTCAATATAATTGTGAGTAATGAATTTTATTTAACTTGATCTTATGTTAAACTAAACTTGCACTCAAAATTTTATTTGAATACACTATTTTTTAAATTGATAAAGTGACATTAAGCATATTTTCAATCACAAATACTTGAAATCTAAGTTATTTCTTTTTCCAAAAATTTTAATAAGTTACACGCAATTTTGGATATGATAAAAGTAATATAAATATTAATCCTATTTAATGTTCGGTATAAAAAGATGGTAGATAACAAGTATGACTAAACATTCAACCATATAAAACAATAAGTTCCTATGTGTGTATTATATATATATATATATATATATATATATATATATATATATATATATATATATATATATATATATATATATATATATATATATATATATATATATATATTCAATCAATGAATACATATAAATAATTTTAGATATAACATTTGGAATGAAAATAATACAATTTTTTTTCTTTTTATTATACAAATGATATGCTATTAAATAGTTTATTTATGGTTTAATAGGTTTGGAGGTCCCTATATTTGTGTGTTCGTTTCAATTGAGTCCTCCAATTTTAGAAGTGATCAATTGGATCCCTAATTTGGTCAATTTGATTCAATAATAGCCTTTTCGTTAAATGCAGTTAATGGTGTTAACCTTTTTTAATAGGTGGCAAGCTGAGGCATCCAGGTGGCACCGTTTGAGCCATTTCTCAATCTCTGTTACCTCTCTCTCTCATGTAATGAAATCCAGTAGCCCCATCATCTTCATCAAATTTCACTCATCCATCACCATACCCTTAATATATAACCCTTTCATCTCCAGTTCAGAACCCTCATCCAATTTCCTTTCTTCTTCCTTCGATCATTTGTCTCATTCCTCTCCCAAATTTTCGTTAATTCTCAATCCACTCCCTCGTTCCCAATTAGGTCCCATTCTTGTTCAAATTTCGTTTCTGGGTTCTCCCAATTCAAAGTTCTGCACTTTCCCTTTTTGTAGTGGAATTTCTCGTTCCTAGGGAGTTCAATTCCATTGTCTCTCACTAAAGCTGAAAACTTGGAGAGAAAGTGTCATACTTTTCGATTCAATTTTTTTTTTGACAACCTTAATCGCTCCCCATGAGGATCAGATCAACCAGATCTTCCCAGAAATCAATTGAAAGAAAAGTTTTTCAGATTCTACAAAACAGGAAACAAACAGACAAAAAAAAAGGGAGAAATCGTCAACACAAAAGATTCTACATTGGTCAGTGCACAACAGAGTTATATTTCTCTCTCTCTCGTTGCATCTCATTTTCGCATCTCATTTTCCTTCGTTGTTTTCCTCTCCCATCTCATTTCGCACAGTAGACAAAGGCACACAGACCTCCAGCATCACACAAGAGCCGCTCACGCTTTCGTCCTAGTTTCCTCTTCCAATGTCGATTACAGGTCGTCCATTGTTGCAATCTCAATCTCTGTTCAGATGGTGTGGTTATATATATATATATATATATATATATATATATATATATATATATATATATATATATATATATATATATAAATAAAACAAAAAATGAAAAACTAAAGAGAATCGATCTGCAGGAGGTTACCGATTAATGGAAGAGTTGGTGTTGTTTTGTTAGAATGTCTGACAGTGGTTTGAGAAAAATGAAAATAATATGATTAGAATGGAAAAGAAGAAGAAGGCGAGGAAGGTTTGAAGTCAAAAGAGGATCTGGAAGAGGAAGAGTGTGAGAGCCAGGTGTTTACCCTAGAAAGGATTTTATTTTAAACTTAAAATAAAATAAATTCTACCCCCATGCGCCACGTCATAATTAATTGATTCGTCAGCATGCCACGATACATTAAATTTAACACCGTCCACTAAAATTAACGGCAAGGACATTATTGATTCAGTTTTATCAAATTAGGGATCTAATTGATCACTTCCAAAATTAGAGGACTCAATTGAAACGAACACACAAATATAGGGACCTCCGAACCTATTAAACCTTTATTTATCTTTTTTTATTTATCTATGTGAAAGAAAATATAGCATTTTATTCAATCTCATTTTAGATTTTAATACTTTATTATGTATTGGAGTGGTATGGATGATCACGATGACAATGACAATGAAAACAAAAGTAATAAGATAATAATGTATTAATGTTGATGATAATTATAATCTAATAGTGATAATATTAGTGATACTAATAATAAGAACAATCAGTCTCACATCAAGAATGGTAGTAAATGATAATTGTTAATATATCATCTATTTACAATAAAATTATAAAAAATATTTGTATTTAATTTTATAATAATAATAATAATAAAGAATCAAACACACATACACTTAAGGTGGCGGCATGTATTTTTACTAGTATAATAATTATAAACAATACAATGATGATATAAATGACACTTATATTAATAGTGATTATGGAATAGTAGTTGCTAATTAACTTTGGTGAAAGTAATGTCGATAATTTTAACAACAATGTTAAAAGTAGTGGTGGTAGTTACTCTAATATTAGTGGTGTAATAATAATATTAGAACATGCTTGTTGTAAAAGAGATAATAATGATAATGAGAGCAAGGAGAATAACAAAAAAAAAAGAAGAAGAAGAGAAAGATGACAACAATATAGCAAAAATGAAAGAAGTGATGACAACAATAATAATATTTATGAAAATGAATAATTATAATATAGGTAACAGGTATTCTGAAAATATAAATAAAATTGATTATCTCGTCATGTTAAAATAAAAATAAAAAATCCACTACAATAACAAAATATAAAAGATAAAAAAAAGGGTTAAATATGTTTTTAGTCCTTAATCTATCAAGCGAATTTGCTTTTAGTCCCTCTTTCAAAGTAAAATACATTTTAGTCCTCTTCCTTTAGGAAACCTTAATCTTTCGTCTTCAAAAACTAATGGCGTTAAAAAGAAACTAGTTGGCTAACGGTAAAGTGTCACGCCATTTTTTTTTCTGACCTGAGCAAATCTTCCCAGCTTTTCTGTCACGTCAATCTTTCTCGCCGTCAATGCCACACTGCCAACACAATGTCGCGCCGACCAGCCACCATGTCGCCGTGAAATTGCCACTGCAGAAATCCTAGCCGCCGCCATCCTCCATCATGCACCTCCACCATCAACACCCAGACGCGAGCAACCTCATCGCGCCACCACCCAACGCGAGCAATGCCATTACGAGTTCAATCTCTCTGCCACCACTCTCCCTTCGTCATCCTCTGCAAGCTCGCATCAGACCACCACCATGAGCAACATTCATTGTCGTCGTGAGCCTCACAACATAACCATCAGAATCGCAAAACCCTCAATCCTCTAGGAAACCTACACCGTGAGACTTTTCCTTACGCCCCAAGCAACACCGTCGAACATCCAAACGACGAAGCTCCTCCTGACCTGCAAGACAAAACCCAGAAAACGCAAAAGCCCAAAAAACCCCAAATCAAAACCAGAAACTCATAAAATTTCTTTTTAATTACGTTTTGGATCAACAAAATCAACAAAATCATGACCCGGATCAACAAAATCTGAAATTGGGGGTCATCGGCAAGGTGGAAATGGAGATCAAAGCCTCGAGATTTGAGGGAGTTGAAGAAGAGAGAGTGTGAGGATTTGACGGCGAAGTCATCGAGCAAAATGAGAACGCGCCAATATGAGGGTCGCTCTAGGGTGAAGGAAGTGCAGAGAAGATCGTGGGGGCCGAAGCGGCGGGAGAGGAAGGGGGAGAGAGGTGAAGTGAGGGTTGGCGTGGGAGGTGATCAGGAATTAGATATCGAAGGCGTCGCAGAGTTCTTGGAAGAACTGCCGACAGTGGCTGCAGGGGGCGGCGGAGATCGCGAAGGAGTCCAGACGGGTCTTGTCGTGGAGGGCCAGGTTGGAGAGGAGGAATTGCTTGGAGACGAAGTCGAGACGACACCAGTAGAGGGAGATTGACTCAGAAAAAAAAATGACGTAGCATTCCACCGTTAGCCAGCTCAACTTTTTTTTAACGCCGTTGGATTTGGAGGACGAAAAATTATGGCTTCCTAAAGGAGGGGACTAAAATATACCTTATTTTGAAAAATGGGCTAAAAGCAAATTCGCTTGATAAATTAAGGACTAAAAACATATTTAACCCTAAAAAAAAACATATCTTATGAGTCACGGACCATTAATTACATCAAGATAAAAACATTATCGTGTTATATCCTACCTATATACATATATTATATATATCACCAAAACCAACTATTACTTTTCGAGATTAAATGATATGGTGACATTAATGTTTAAACTTAAAAAAATAGCTGATGAAAATTTAAATATACAAAGATAAATAAGTTTTGAATTGAATTCTATACCAATACCATTTACCCTTTTGAAAAGTTATTTAACAAGTTTTTGCTTAAACAAAATTTAATGCTAATAACATTCCAATTTTCTAGCGTTTCCTTTTTAAAAGTTTGTACCAAACCGATATCACTCTTAAAAATTGCCACGAATTTGGCCAATGTTTTGGAGAGGTTGGTGTTTTTGATTTATCTGTTTTAACAAATTTGTTATTATCCATCATTGTATAACTATTCTCTTTACTTAAGTTGAACAACAATTCAATAAACAAGGTTAGTATTCACATTCACATTATTAGAAGACTTAAGATTTAGAGTGCTTGATCCTTGGTAGGTTACAAACGTTTACAAAAGTACCTTTACCATATACGTATAAAACACTATTCACAATTTGTAATTGTTGCTTTGTGCAACTGATAATCTTATAATTAAGTATTGTTATTGTCCTTTTTTGCTAATAAAAGACTTTATCGGTGAGGGCCCGCAATTTCTTTATTACCCCTTGTGGAATAAGACAACACATCTTAAGAATCTCACACCATTACTCTTGTTTTCCTAAAGTAGTCTCATATATAATATTCCATTAGGCTTAAATGTTTATTTAATAGAAAAAATACGGCCACATCATCATGAATTTAACATCGTTGTTGTCAACTTAACGGACATGACCTTATTCATACACTTTTCATAATATAGAGATCCAATGTTTTATTTTTAAAAGCGGATACTAAACATAAATTCACCTCTAAACAAGAAGACGAAAAAAACATTTAAGCCGTTCCATCAAAATATATATATATATATATATATATATATATATATATTTAACATTCGTAATTTTTTTACTTTGTAAAACTCATACATTTTAATAATTTTTCAAATAATTTAACACTAAGATACAATTTCTAACCAAAGCTGGTAGTAGTAATTAACAATAATAATATAATCAAATACATTAAAATACGCACAAAGTGAGTAGTAATCTCTAACATAATAATAATTAGTATTATTTCAAACATTACATATACATAAATTATATCATTCTTCCAAAGTTAATTTAATTAAAAAAAAACGAAACTGTGATAACACATGTTGAAAGAAGTAATTTGCACTCTCACAAATTGTGTACGGCCGTAATGATTAAGAATCACATAACGTTATCATATCATTCCATCTGGCACTAAACTGGAACGGCGTTATGAAATATATATATTTATTAAAGAAAATATAAAATATTAGAGTAATATTATAAATGAAATATTAAAAAAATAGTAAACCTACCCATTAGTAACTTAATTATTTAGTTAATATTTTAAAAAACGGGTTTCCCACTTCAAGAGTGGCCATAGCATTAAGCATTTGGCAAACGTTATATGTGTCGAAAAGAAGAGAATGTGATAAAGAACCTCTTTTCTCTCTCTTTGTTTGGGTACGGTTTGGTTGTGACCACTGTCCTGTTCCGGTTTATGTTTCCTTTGAGAGCAGAAGAATCAAATCAATTCTTCACCGTTCGTTCATTCAATTCATTTTCTTCCGTTTTTCCTGTTTTTTTTGTTCTTCTGAAAATAAAGATTGAAATTTGGATTTAAACGTGTAACCCCACCTTCAGATTTCACCCCCAGAATCTTGATCCCTTTATCCAGAAGCGTGATTGTTGGTTTCTTTCCCATTGGGTTGTTTCTGTTGTTGGTGCTCATTCTTCCTAGAAAAGAAATGGCGTCGAGTATAGGGATGATGGATAGCGCATACTTTGTCGGCAGAAATGAGATTCTCACTTGGATCAACAATCGCCTTCAACTTAACCTCACTCGCATTGAGGAGGTAATCCTCTTGGTTCTTGTTTGTGCCAACATTGAAAGAAAATAAAAAAATAATCATTTTTGGGTTGATACAGAAATGTGGTTTCTTTATTTCTTTTGTTTTTGTTATTAGGGGTGCAATTGATGTCACTATCTAAATGCCGGTTTTTTTTTTTTAACTTCAATCTGGTGTGTTGTTAATACTTTATTTGCATTTCATATTTCTCTGCCGAAATAAACTTGTAATACGTTTTGTTTTATTACTCTCTTTTCTCGTTTTGCTTTTGTTCATACATATCGGCATTTTTTATTCCTCCTCTTATTTCGGGTGAATGCTATCTCTATATGTTTTTTTTATTTTTATGATGGTGAGGTATTAGGGTTCTTGAAAGAATTAGAATCTGGTTTTGCTGTGGATTTTCTAGGAAATGTTCTGGGTGGAGTTTTCTTTGATGGCTTTGCCAAATGTGGTTGAATAGAAAGTTCTTAGAATTATGCTGGAATCTGGGAATGTTTTGAATGTGAACCAGTGTTGTTTTATCTGTTAGTTGGATTTTTGTCTTTGCGTTGTGGGTTTTGAGAGCAAATATTCAAAGCTATTGGTCTTCTGTTTCTGTAGTTTTTATGATTATTGATTGATATACGATCATTTTTTTAAAACATTGGTCAATTTTTTTTCATAACTCACCAATAAATTTCCGGTGCTATACTTGTGCATGCAGTATGCACACTCGGTATGAGTGTCAAAAGTATTTGGTCAGTTAAGGATGTTTATAATTAAATTTGCTGATTGTTATTGTTAATGGTGTGCCAAAGTGTGAACATCCCATGGACTGGAGCTAAAATTGCTTTTGTACCAAGCTTGTCTGATTTATTTTCCCTCTCCTCTCTTTCTCCTGAAGATCAAACTTGGGGAAATGATTCCATTTCACTACTCAATGAAGTTCGTAATAAATAATGACAGAAAAGATTATTAGCTAATGCAAAAGCTTACTACAATGAACGTCTATTAGTTTTTCGTTCATTCCTGCTTATTTCTTATGCTTACTGCCAGGCTGCATCTGGTGCTGTACAATGTCAGATGATGGACATGACATATCCAGGGGTTGTTCCAATGCACAAGGTACACGACTTTGCTAATACTTTCTTTTATGCTCTTCTGATATCTTGAAGATTAATTTTTAAAACTTGAGAGTTTGTTGTTCTAGGTAAACTTTGATGCAAAGACAGAGTATGATATGATTCAAAATTACAAAGTTCTACAGGATGTGTTCAACAAGCTGAAAATTGAGAAGGTATGTGCTCTTCTCTTCACAATGCTAAGCAGAACATATGCAAATAAGAAAGCAAGATATAACAGTGGGATGAGTTCTTATAAACTTCTATTGTAGTTATCAAAATATCTTATCTTTAAGATTTTAAACTTTGAATGGAATGATTCACCATTGGTAAACAATTTATCAAGACCAACAAGTTCTAATGAGGAGTAAATATAATGGTTTCATTCCACACTTGTGAGATTATTAATATTTTTTCTTCTTCCCTTTATGTTCCCGACTGCAGTTATTGTGGTATTACTTCTATGGTTTGTTGTGCATTCAGAGTTTATTGCTCACTTTACTTACTTTTTGGGCTATGCAATCCCAGTTTCATTGGTTGTATAAGTTTAATGCCAGGGTGTGAATCTCCATCTTGATTTTATAGTCAATATATTTCAGATTATAACCAGGGATTGAAAACTTGTATATACTTTGACTCAATTAATGGCAGATGCCTGCATATATTGGGCTAACTTGACTACCATGTGGCAGCATATTGAAGTTGGAAGGCTTGTTAAAGGCCGACCTTTGGACAACTTGGAGTTCCTTCAATGGCTAAAACGCTATTGTGATTCTGTCAATGGAGGCATTATGAATGAGTATGCTTTCTGAGTTCTTTTACAATCTTTAAATGGTTTTGATCACCTCTATCATTTCTTATGATAATATGCATATGGAGTAAGTACGATGCTATTGACAAATAAATAAAGTGTCATGTATACTTAGTTTCTCAAAAGAATGCTGTTTCAGTTGCTGTTCACAGTGAACACTCTTGAAGGCTTATACACATGGTAAGTTCATTTATGCTATCAAAATAGAATAAAAAAAATTGAGGAACACGAGGAAGGTATTCCCACTCACAAAATGACTCTGCAATCCTGTTACTTTTTTGTTTGTTTGTGTGTGAGTGATTGTAGTTGTGTCATAGATGTTATTGAAAGAGGGCCACTTTACTTTTTTGGGTGACTATGGCTCATCTGTAACGTTAAGAGCTATGATAAACCTGATCTCATTGTTCTACATATGAAGTCTGGCATACAGGAAGCCAGCCACTTGCTTATGCTAGTTCATAGCCACAATGTCCCAAATAGAATGAGATGTTCAGACTTGGCTTATATATGTTATTTGTAAGGATGGTTAGCCATCGTTGCTGTAGTTTTAAAATTCCATAGGTGTACTTTTAAAGGGGAATTCCATTCTGACCATATTATGGAATGTAATTATTATGCATTCCGAAATGCAAAGTTCAATGGATAGAGAGAAACTGAAAAGGGTTTGAAAATTTGCTTTGACTTTGGTTTTAATTTAATTATTTCAAATTAGTATTTTATTCTTTAGTCCTTGTTATACTTGTTTTAATAATGATGCTCTATTTTTGTGATTCACTGCTAGTCTATTCTAGAATAGGTTTCAATTTTATTTAAAAACTCTCATTATTACTGATATTTGGGTTTGAAATACTAAGCTGTTCTGGCTATGCATATATGTTCTGGTCATTATAATTTATCAAATCGTTTCCACTTTTTTTCTAGGAACTATAATCCTGTTGAGCGGAGAAATAGTAAGGGTGGAAACCGGAATGTCAAAGGTCTAAAGGGATCAAAATCACTGCAAACAAATGCTATGAATCATTCTGGTTCAGGCGACTCACTCAGTACGAACAGAAAATTTGGTTTGCTTATGGGTGTCTTTGAGTTTGAATTTCAACTGTTTTGCAGCTTTTTCACAGAGGTTTCTGTGCATTACAATTTTAATCTTTCATCCTTTTCTGTTTCTCCTTGAGTGTAGGGTCCAAGCAATTGAGATCAAGTGGAGGAGCAGACGGTGGTAATGCTTCAGCTGATATTCAGGTTTTATCCAAGCAGGTATATATGACTGTGAAGATTAAGTTCACAGTATTTTCTGTTCCCATGATCTGTGATGGTTATAGAAATGACATGCAAGATAACGCTCCAAGCACTAAGGCATATTTTGATACATGTTAAATAACCAAAGAAGGCTTAAAGTTTGAACTTATAATAGAATTCTATATCAAAGAAATTGCTACATGTGCACAGAATTTAGACATTGTTGATTTTCTTAATTGTTGCACCTGATACCATGCAATATATGCATGCTGAGATCTCGCCGCACAATCTATTAGGTCTTGTGTTGGTATTGCTGTTGAAAGTTTATTACATAATAATTTAATGAAAATTGATTTACCTTTACAGTTTTTCATTGTTCATTATGTTTTCTTTTTTCTGTTTCTCAGGTTTCTGATCTCACACTGTCAGTGGATCACTTGGAAAAAGAAAGAGACTTTTACTTTGCAAAACTAAGGGATATAGAAATTCTTTGTCAAGCTTCAGAACTGGAGAATGATCCTGTAAGAATTATAATGGAGGCTTTCATTGTAGTTTAGTTATTTTTATTCACATTGGATTTGAAAGGTCTTTTACTTTCCTGTGTGCTTGTGCCCATCTCTACCTATGTTGAGCTTCAACCTAAATATCATATTATATTCTCATGATCTATTCAAGGATTTTCTTGTATATAAATTTCCTAATATCTTTTATGACTGGAAATGGTGTGGGCATTGTAAATATTTGTTTGTGAATGTAGAACCCTGAATTTGGGGGTTGAGATTCTGGTTTCTCAGACCTACATAGGTTTGCGTTGGTCTTTTTGGTGGGATATGACGAAGGGTATTCATTTTCTCATGGAGCATTGCGATATTTGCGAACACCTCAAGTATCAAGTCAAACTTGTGCACTTGGTTGTGTATTGTTTGATCTGCTAACAATCCACCACTCAAGGTCGGAGTAATATTACAATAAAGGGAAAGAGAAGGATACTTTTTGGTTGTTTATATATGTTGTCTTGTCTCCCTATATATGTTAGTGTTATTCAGTTAAGTCAATTTTTCAGTCTGGCATAAGGCTGAAGTATAGGACCAACAAGAAATTTGGTTCAGTTAGAAATCTGTTATATAAATTTGAAGAAGCTTTTTGGTGTGTCTTGATTGTTAGGAGGGACCATAAAATCTCTAACTGTTCTGGAGAATTGTGCTGCATCTTATTTTTCTCCTTTACATTCTCAACTTTTGTATATCTGTAGTCAAATAAAAGGATTCTATACAGGGTTTGAAGCCTGCACTGTAATCCTCTGCCCTACCTTTACCCTATGACTTATATGTTTGTTTGTTTTGGTATGATTCAGCTGGATGACGGTGTTATGTAGTGGTGCTGGAAACCAATCACTACTCTTTATATATATATATATATATATATATATATATATATATATATATATATATATATATATTTACAAACAATCTATTCCTAAATGGGTAGTAAATTGTGCATTTATGCACAATGAAGTTACAAAAGTAATTCCATCGTTACCATTTTTTTACGCAGATGTCTCTGGCAATTAAGAAGATTCTGTATGCGGCTGATGCAAAAGGATCAGCATTAGATGAAGCTCAGGAATACCTTAATGAAGTCATCAATGGTGTTGAAGAAGAAGTTGAAGGTGAAGTTGAAGCAGAAACTGAAACCTGATTACTCTCACAAAATGATCCTGGCTGGTATGCACAAGATATTTGCCAGGTCCTTGGTAAACAGGCGTTAGTGCCATCTGTGATGACTAAGACTAGTTATCCTTCTCCATGCCGTGGCCATGAAGTGCCATAATGACATAGCTGTAGTTTTATGGACCTTTTGTTTCTTGTTGTAAACCTGGATGGATAATCAAATATTATGGTTGATGTTTCCAATAAATAAAGTTAATCTCACTGTCCTTGATATCAGTTAAAAAAGAACTTCAATGAACTTTTTTTGAAATGGATGTGTTTCAACCCTTTCCTATTTGTTGGAGCCTCTGCTGTATATGAAATTTTCTATATGTTTGATGTATTTCACTATCTATAGTTATGAATGAAATGGATTCCTATTACTTTTAAAAGGATGCAAGAAATCTTATATTTGTTTTGCCACTTGAGATGGTTACCGTGGCTGCTTTTTTAAATTTTTGAAGAAATTGATCATGATGATGATAAGACTAATCAAATACCAATAGCATTTTAAATCCCAAGTACAGAAATCTACTGTATATGAGAATTTATAGGTTATTGTAACTCTTTTGTTTTTGCCTTGAAATGGTTACTGTGAGTGCTTTTTAAACTTTCAAGAATTTGACCATTATGAAGTTAATACTTGTAATCAAATACCAATAACATTTCAAATTCCAAGTAGAAATGTATATACTGTTTGAAATTTGTAGTTTATTATAATTCATAGACGACTTTATCCAATGTTACTAGAATTTTGATGCAGAAATGAATTAATGGTTTGGTACTGAAGTTTGATGTGATCTTAATGTAAACATTTTCCAATAATTTAATTGTGATAATGTTAGTTATTTGGCTAGTTTCTTTTATTATTTTGGACAAGAATTTATAATATTTTTATTTCAAAGTTGACAATATTTAGTCAAAAGATTAACCAAAACAGAACAACTCTCATGTTATAAGGGGCAACAGATCAGCTTACATGTGAAAGTCAAAAAGATGAATTAGGTAAAGTTTAACATTTTATTTTGGATCTCCCTTCTTAAAAATTCATCCAAATAGAATTTTATGGAAATTGTTTTTAATTGGGAGAGATTCAAGCTCCTCTTCAAGCCCATAATAAAGAACACTTCTAATTTCAAAATACATATATCTCTTTTTTATGATTTTAAGAAAAGGATTCTGGTTTTAAATATTTTTTTTCTTCCTTCTCCATTTTTCTTATCTTATTTAAAAATAACACATTGATCAAAATTTAATAAAAAATTATGAAAACTAAAGGTTTAAAATACAGTTTTATAAACAAAAATAACTTGATTTAATTATAAAAAAAATATTTTTTATAACTTTTAAGGATTCATAAATATTGTTTACACAATATAAGGACAATGAATGTGGTTGGAATTCATGTTTGACTCCCATGTGAAAATTTGTTGGATGATTATTATCACAAATGAAAACTTGTTGGACAACTAAAATGAGTTTCTAACAGAGTGAGTTAAAGAAAACATGTTACTAAAAGAATACTGTTGACATTTATGCCTTTTATGCTATCAATAAAATAATAATTGTATGCCTTTATGTTTATATTTAAATGTGTATTAAAAACAAAAAAGTCGATCGATTTAATAGTATATTTTATATTTATTTATTTTATATTAAAATAATGTTTTTTCAAAAATATATAATAATTAAATAATTTATTTGGTTATAAAAAATTTCTATCTTTTAAACATTTAATTTTTAATTTCCATAACTTTTTCATTTAAAATTTAGCCACTAGATATTTTAAAATAAAATAGCACTTTATTAAAATATAAGGACAGGTGAATGTTGTCTAGAAATGTTAAAAGGGGAGTTCTCCTAAAGTTGGTAATGTGTTTTTTTTAGGGTTAAATATGTTTTTAGTCCTTAAACTATTGGCCGTTTTTGGTTTTCGTCTCTCTTTCAAAATAAGGTACAATTTGGTCCTCATTCTTTTCGAAACTCTAGTTTTAGTCCTCGAAACTTTGGTTTTAGTCCTCGAAAACTAACCTCGAAAACTACCACATTTTTAACGGTGTTAGTTTTCGAGGACTAAAACCAAAATTTTGAAAAGAATGAAGACCAAATTGTACCTTATTTTAAAAGAGGGACGAAAACCAGAAACGGCTAATAATTTAGAGAATAAAAACATATTTAACCCTTTTTTATGATGAATTATCAAATATTCTTTGTTAAATAATAAAATTGTTACAACAATACTTAGAATTATATTAAAATCATGTTGAAAATACTTTAGATGTACATATCTAATTATATTAACGGATTAAGAAGCTTACAAAATCAATTAAAGCATAATAGAACACATTAGGGTTATATTGTGTATTTTGATCGATTAAATTACTAATTTAATCATTTAAAACAAAAGTCTAATCAATTAAGGTTTTTTACCTAATTAATTAAAATGTATTAGAATGTTCTATCCTATGTTTTAACTTGTCTCTTTACGAAATATATTTCAATCATTTGACAAAACAATGAGTTTAAGAAGAGAAGCACACAAGAAGTTGTCCAAAAACATTCTTGGAAAACTCAATCAACCTTTGTGAAAAAATCTCAAAAAATTTCCAAAGTTTCAAGAAAGCAAGAAGAATTGTAAGATATGCACAATTGTTGGTGCCTTCAAGTTTCATTAAATAGTTAATTTTATTTGTTACCTTAGTTTTGTAGGCAAAGTGCAAGAAAGTGTGAGTGTGAACTTCTCTTGGTTATTGTTTTGTATTACAGTGTGTGGGGATATAAATTGAGAGAATTTTTTTTATTCTTGATTTTAAATTTTAGTGGATTTTTTGTCTAACTAAATTGTTGAAGGAAAACTCAATGTAAGCTCAATTTAAAAGTTGAACTACTTGATTTTGCATTTTATCTTGATTGTTTATAAACCATTGTTTAATATTTCAAGAACTACGATTTTAAAAAAATTATGAAAATTGATTTAAAATCCAATTCACCTATTTTGATTGAGATATAGGCGCTATATTTTTAACAAGTAACACCAAAAAAGTAAAATTTTATAAATATTTTTTATCTTGTAACTAGAGAGGAGTATGAGCGTTATTTAACATCTAGCGAAAACATAATTTCCCCTACCAAGTAAAAGAACATGATAAAAACAATAAGCTTTTACAAAAGTATAACTTTAAGAGTACTTTTATTATATTTGTATTTGATCTTTAATTATCTATTTCTTCTATTATTTTTTTCTCATTTTTATTTCCAAAACAGATTTTAATATTTTTAAATAGGAATTATCAATAGACAAAACAACATCAGTTTATCATTTAAATTGATGGAAGGAAAATTTTTGCCATCTATCTCCACTTGAAAATAATGCTTGCAACTATAAGAAAAAGTAATAGTGACACTTCACCCTTTGAAGGGGTTCATCTTAAGTATTGCAACATTTTAGTACCACACACCATCTCATAAACAACAACCTATTCATTATGTTACATAGTTTGGACCAAAACCTATTTGACTACTTTCCTGTTAAGAAGGGCAAAGTAGTGAGTAGCAGTGTCACAAATGAAACAAAGTAACAAACTGATTTGTATTGCACATCCATTATATATATGTATATATTCTACAATTCTATATACCACAGTTTGACACACACTATGGCTGTTATAGTCAAGAGACAAAACATAGATGCCTAAATCTGATATATGTAGTTACACACTGGAAAAAAAGTTAAGCCAACATGTACATGCAACCCATCTCTCATCATTCAATAGCTTCCATTTGCATGCTTGCTACTTTTCCTAGTTTTACCAGCCTGCAGAGTGATGATGGCATTGTTAGCCAAATACAGAAGATAGCATAAATATGTGGTATTAACGCTTAAACCAATAACCAAGTTTACACATGGAAATACCTTGTTAAGCAGATTCTCAAATGCTTCAGTTCCATGCTCTTCAATGTACTTCTCTGCCGCAGTTAGCATGTCCTCTGGCTTCCCCAAAGAATCCTTTTTGCTTGGAACGTACCAGATGTTAACGTTCTCAGTAGTACTGACAAAGAAAGGTCTAACATAGTGCTCATAAACATAGGCTGCACCACTGAAGTAGGGAATGACCAACCAGCTGGTAAGGATCAGCTTTGCATATGACCAAATGGGAATCCTGCAGTATATTCACACAATCAAATCACAGCTAGTTAGTATTTTCCCCAGCCTAATTCTTATTCTAGGTATTATATAACCATAACGCTGTAAAAACATCAGAAATGCAGATCTAACTAAATGTAGTAGACTACACCAAGCACTCCTGAGGTTTTCCGAAATTATACAAACACTTTCTGCTTTTTCCATTCTTACATTTGCCTCTCTTAGTTGTTGAAAAAACATACATTGACAGAACACTCGAAGCAAAACCGAACTCAAAATGCAGTTTCATTCGTGTCTTGATCTCCATATTCCACGTCACAGAGCACAAATTGTAGATATTTAGATAAGATTGGAGACTGCAACCAACACTTCCACTTACACCACAAAAAAGGTAACAGTGTAGTATGAATTGCATTGCTGGTAAACTTAGCTACGATGACGACTAGTAAGTAGTGATGAACACATCTCTTTCTTAAATAGCTATTGTCATAACTTTGCTCAAAATCAATAACATCCAATAAGTAACAGCCCATGTGATAATAAGGACTCAAAATATGAGATTTCTCATCAAATTTATTAAGTACTCATGTCAGGTTAAGTAAACAAGAAAACCCCCAAAACAACGATTCAAAGGCAAAGGCAAAATTACCATTCAAGAGCTTTGGCAAAAGTAAGTTCAAAGAGGGTGATCAAGGAATACAGAACCCAATAAGTGAGCCATTGCTGGTCATCAACGGGGGACTTGCTTTCAATTGCCCTAACCGAGGCATATCTGAGACATTATTCACAGAAATCAGAGACCATGAATGGATCAATCACAAGAGCGAGCAAAATAAATACAAATAGAATATAAAAAAAAAGGGTTATCAGTTTTAGTTCCTGAAATACTAGAATATTCAAAGAGAACACTGACCATGGATCAATCATTGGTTTTAGGTCCTATATTTTTTAAAGTACTAAACTTTGTACGCAGATCAAATGTTTGTTCTAAAGACTAAAGTTCAAATATTTTAAAAAAATAAATAAAAGGGTGAAAATAAAACACTAGCTTTAAAAAAATAAGAAAACCAAACTACAGAAAATTTTAGAGCTAAACATAGAGTCAATCCTAAGCTGTTAACATGTCTATGTATACTACTTACAGAGGATACGCAAGACTGAGCACAGGCCTGCAAGAGAAACCCAACAGCGAAAGGTATCACCATCAGTTATGAGAAAAAAAAAACAGACTGAACTTGAAAATTATTGTTAATTTGGTCATCGAAGGGATGACCGTGAAGCCGTGTGGCACATAATAATTTCCAAGTAGTGTGTTTTACAGAGGTAGGTAAGACAAAGAAAAATGGGTAAAACATAAAACTTACCCAGCAAGAACATCAAAATTTTTCAGAACAACCTTCAGGAAACTTCCAGCTCCCATGTTGGATTCCTCTGTTTTAAAAGGAGTGTGTCTGCGTATGAAACTAAACCACTTTGATTGGAGATTGCACTCACGATTTGACACAAGGAGAGAGAACAAAGCAGCGAAGTTAAGAAAGTTTTCTGTGTTGCAGGTGAATTCAATCTCACCGTTGGATTAGAAATCACTAGTTTTTATTCTTTTTAAAGGAAACGGTTCTTTTTACAACTTTTGAATATTTATGCCATTAAAAATATATAAAAATAACTGTATTTTATATCTTAAAAAAATGTGTATAGCTTTCAAGAAAAAATCTTGAAAATCTGTATTTTTTATCCAGTAAATAAGAAAAGTAGTAATTTTTTTTTAAGAATATTGAAAATTTGGTTTGATATATGGAAGTCCTAGAATTTGGTATGCGATGTTCGTCATGTGGTGACGTGAGACAAACCTAGCTAGCTGGTAGACAGGAGCGGTTTTAAAGGTATTAGACATTATATAATTGAAAGAGGAAGTTACAAGGGAAACTTCGAGAGACACTTTGATATTATTTCAATCCTATGTTTTTGCTAAGAATAATTTTTTTAGGAACAAGTGATGTAATAATTTTAAAGGACCAACATACTTTAACAACGATTTTTTAACATTGTTTTGACAACGTCACACGTCACATTTGGATTGGAGGAATTTGAATTTTTTAATTTTTTGAAAATGTGGAGTTCAAATTACGCAGGTTTGTTTTAAGTGAGCTTCCAAAAATACCATTGGCCTGTTTCATTGGAAATCAACGATTGGTGTTCCTGGGTTTTTATTTTGCATTCTCGGCGTTAGTGTTGGTTCTCTGTGTCTCCCTCCATTTTCGTCAAGTTGGTGTTTTTCGTGGAGGTTGCAGTGCGAAATGGCAACGTCCTCGTAAGCATGGTCTGACGACGAAGGTAAATGCTTTCTCCTTCCATTTCCTTCGATGCGTTTTGGGTTTGGGTTTGGGTTTGGGTTTGGGATTGTGTTGTTTTGGTTATTGGGTTTAGTTGTTTTGGTTATTTTGTTTTGGTTGATGCAGTTGACCGTTCGTCACTCATTTTCGACAAAGTATATATGTAGTTTGAACGAACGCTTGACAGACGAGCATCGGTCAGTGATTGCGAAAACTCCATTTGCGTGGTTTTTAGATTTGGGTGTTAATGTTAAACTAGGTAGGAATATATTGAGTGAGTTATTGGTTAAGTAGGACGATTCGAGTAGTGCCTTTTTAGTTGGAAAAAATGTTAAATGAAATTGATTTTTATTTAGGATTGGGATTGAGTACAAATGGTGAAAATATTAACTTAAAGGAGGAAATGGGAAGTAGTAAATGTGTGAAATACATAGGTAAAGGAACAAAAGATTTGAATTTGATATACAAATTATTAATGCGAAAACACAAGAAAGTGATACCTTGTTCTCATTTTTGTAGCCTTTACATACTGGTAGGGATATGTGAGATTTTATTTCCAAAACGTAGCAGAAAAGTGTTTCCCGTAATGTTTAATATTGTTGATAATTTAAGTGGTTTGGGTAGTTATTGTTGGGGTAGTCTAGTTTATCGTTTTTTGTTACATAGTTTGTGCAAAGCTTCAGAATCCTTGAAGAAAGGCAAAGGTACAACAAATGTTTACGTGGATGGTTGTGTTTACATGTTGTAGGTAATTATTATTTATTGATGTAAAATGTAAATTGTTTGTTTATTGTGGGCATTTGCTATTTTACTAAATGTTAAGATGATTTTTTTTAGATATGGTTTTTTGAGCATTTCATTCCACCGGAAGGTCCAATTGACAAATTTCCGAGAATATTGCATTGGATCAATATAAATGTGGGAGACAAGTTCGTAAAAGGGGTTATGGAGACGGGAGTGGTATGTGGTTTGTTGTTTGAGTTTTTGATGTTTTGGTATATTGACAAAACTTGTATAGTATGATGATATATGGTTAAATTTCAGGTTCTTGATGATGTTTATGTTGGTGCTTAAACCAAGGATAAGAAGGAATACAGACCAACACCATCAAAAAAGGATGCCCAACCAACACCAAAGAAGATACAAAAAAGAAAACAGAGAAAGTTTTATGCGTGCCTTACAGGACCAAAAATTTCTAATTGAAGAACTTAAAAGGAGGGTTGCTGGTTTGGAGTCACAGTTGGCTAAAGAGAAGGCAAGACGACAAAATAAAGATCATGGTGGAGAAAGTGTGCCTCGTACAGAACCATCCATGAACACTGGTTTTGTATCCCCTAGTGACATTGACACAAATCAACAACCTTTGAAGACGTATGTGAGGGTTGGATCACGAAGGCGTTACAAAGGCAGAGCACTCAGGACTCCATACACTGGAACTGTAGTGCTTAGAATTAAAAATGAGTGATATGTGTATTGAGTTCATTAAAGGAAAGTAAATGATCATTGTACATACATGAACAAAACAAAGTGTAATGTATCTGATTTAGTTGAATAATATAAAATTTGAATATTTGGTTACGTTACATATTTTTATTTTGAATTGCATTCTTTTTATCATTTGTGGCTTTGTTTGGAATGTTAATGAATAAAATGGGCATATTGTGATGGATGAATGAAACTTTGTTTTTGAAATGTTGAAGTTGGCAGAAGTTTTGGTTAAAAAATCATTGTGGTAATTGTTTACGTGTTACTTTGTGTCATAATTGCAGTGTTGTTAAGTTGATTATGGTGTTTAAGTGTGAATAGATGGTGGGAAGTGATGTTTGGTGACCCCATGATGTGGGTAAACAATCGTTGCTGGTGAGGGCACCAAGTTGGGCAATTGTTCAGTCCTCATCCTGAAAAAACATTGTGGTAATCGTTTACGGGGGCCTGGTAAACGATTACGCGAGAGAAATCAATGTTTTGTAAAGAAAGCTCAACTAAAGTAGTCAGCTGTGGTGACCTGGGTGATCATTGGCAAAAATTGTTAGTTTCAGGCACAATCTCAGTTCTATTTAGTTCCTTTTGGTGTTTCAGTGGTGGTAAAGGGTGGGGGGTGATGTTTGGTGACCCCAAGAAGTGGGTAACAAACCATTCTTACTGAGTTGACCAACTTGGACAAGTTTTGGGCTGATGACCTGGAAAAAACACTGTGGTCATCGTTTACGGGGGCCTGGTAAACGATTACGCGAGAGAAATCAATGTTTTGTAAAGAAAGCTCAACTAAAGTAGTCAGCTGTGGTGACCTGGGTGATCATTGGCAAAAATTGTTAGTTTCAGGCACAATCTCAGTTCTATTTAGTTCCTTTTGGTGTTTCAGTGGTGGTAAAGGGTGGGGGGTGATGTTTGGTGACCCCAAGAAGTGGGTAACAAGTCATTCTTACTGAGTTGACCAACTTGGACAAGTTTTGGGTTGATGACCTGGAAAAAACATTGTGGTCATCGTTTACGGGGGCCTGGTAAACGATTACGCGAGAGAAATCAGTGTTTTGTACAGAAAGCTCTGCTGAAGTAGTCAACTGTGGTGACCTGGGTGATCATTGGCAAAAAATGTTAGTTTCAGGCACAAGTTCAGTTTTATTTAGTTTCTTTTGGTGTTTCAGTTGTGGTAGAGGGTGGGGGGTGATGTTTGGTGACCCCAAGAAATGGGGAACAAGTCATTCTTACTGAGGTGACCAACTTGGACAAGTTTTGGGTTGATGACCTGGAAAAACACTGTGGTAATCGTTTGTGGGGGCCTGGTAAATGATTACGTGATAGAAATCAGTGTTTTGTACAGAAAGCTCAGCTGAAGTAGTCAATTGTGGTCACCTAGGTGATCATTGGCAAAAACTGTTAGTTTCAGGCACAAGTTCAATTCTATTTAGTTTCCTTTGGTGATTTAGTGGTGGTAGAGGGTGGGGGGTGATGTTTGGTGACCCCAAGAAGTGGGGAAGAAGCCATTCTTACTAAGGTGACCAACTTGGACAAGTTTTGGGTTGATCACCTAGAAAAACACTATGGTCATCGTTTACGGGGGCCTCGTAAACGATTTCGCGAGAGAAATTAGTGTTTTGTACAGAAAGCTCAGTTGAAGTAGTCAGCTACGGTGACCTAGGTGATCATTGGCAAAAACTGTTAGTTTCAAGCACAAGTTCAGTTCTATTTAGTGTCTTTTGGTGTTTCAGTGGTGCTAGAGGGTGGGGGGTGATGTTTGGTGACCCCAAGAAGTGGAGAAGAAGCCATTCTTACTGAGGTGACCAACTTGGACAAGTTTTGGTTTGATCACCTGGAAAACACTGTGGTAATCGTTTACGAGGGCCTGGTAAACGATTACGCGAGAGAAATCAGTGTTTTGTAGTGAAAGCTCAGCTTAAGTAGTCAACTCTAGTGACCTGAGTGATCATTGGCAAAAACTGTTAGTTTCAGGCACAAGTTCAGTTCTATTTAGTGTCTTTTGGTGTTTCAGTGGTGCTACGGGGTGGAGGGTGATGTTTGGTTACCCCAAGAAGTGGGGAAGAAGCCATTCTTACTGAGGTGACCAACTTGGACAAGTTTTGGTTTGATCGCCTGGAAAAACACTGTGGTAATCGTTTACGAGGGCCTGGTAAATGATTACGCAAGAGAAATCAGTGTTTTGTAGTGAAAGCTCAACTTAAGTAGTCAGCTGCGGTGACCTGGGTCATTATTGGCAAAAACTGTTATTTTCAGGCACAAGTTCACTTCTATTTAGTTCGTTTTGGTGTTTTAGTGGTGGTAGAGGGTGGGGGATGATGTTTGGTGACCCCAAGAAGTGGGGAACAAGCCATTGTTACTGAGGTGACCAACTTGGACAAGTTTTGGGTTGATCACCTGGAAAACACTGTGGTAATCATTTAGGGGGGCCTAGTAAACGATTACGCGAGAGAAATCAGTGTTTTGTACAGAGAACTCAATTGAAGTAGTCAACTACGGTGACCTAGGTGATCATTCGAAAAAACTGTTAGTTTCAAGCACAAGTTCAATTCTATTTAGTGTCTTTTGGTGTTTCAGTGGTGCTAGAGGGGGAGGGGTGATGTTTGGTGATCATTGGCAAAAAAATTAACTTTTCACACCATATATTCATGACAACACCAAATATTAGAACACTACAATTCATACAACTTAGAAGTTTGGTTGGGATGGGATATTTGCTTCTTTAACAAACAAAGGGCCAATACTACCTTCCGGTATATTCAACAAGATGCAAAAAAATCCTTCCATATTTTCAGCCTACCAGTTAACAGATAAATAACATGTTAAATAAAACAGGGTTATATGATAATAACAGGGTTATAAAGGCTTAAAGTTGTGGAATCTTACAACAGCTGTGTCAATCCTTTTCCGGTCTCTGATCCCCCTACCCAATGAGTCAATCACAAATATCCCTAATGAACTCAGTTTCACTGAATAGCACCACCAATGATCATCGTGGACAAATGGCATAAACAACTACAAACAAAGAAAAAATATCATAAACACATGAACAAGAAAAACTGGACAAACATCGCATATTAAAGGTTACTCACAAAGTTAGCTGTGGCAATGTCTCCAAGTCCAAAATGATCAGAACGCAAATAACTATTGTAGTTATGAAGCGTAAAAACATGATGATTCTGTGGACGTCTCCTATAATCAGTAATAATATGGTGCTGTGGACAATTTCGAATTCATCAATGTGGAAAGCAGCACGGATTTCGGCCTGATCACGATCTTTCTTTCTTACATACCACTCCAGATTTAACTGCACCAAACACACACAAGAAAATTTCGCAGATACGACAATCAATATTGACATAAAA
Source organism: Vigna umbellata (assembly GCF_029865625.1). NCBI lineage: Eukaryota > Viridiplantae > Streptophyta > Magnoliopsida > Fabales > Fabaceae > Vigna > Vigna umbellata. Next base: position 11,571,863 of record NC_142166.1, read on the forward strand.
CATATAACGAAGGTTGAAAGACTTACATCTCCGGTCTAAAATATATGTTCAATTTTTTTAGTCCTTGAATTATACGAGAAGCATCGCATTATGCGCGGGAACATCCTATGAGAAGCATGACCATGCAAAGAAAGTCTTTCAACCGCCCAAGCCTACAATATCATAATATTATTTAATGACACCTATTAAATAATGTTCTCCATTCCATTAACATAATAAATTATAAATCATGTTACCTGTAACACGGCCACATTGCCACTAAGAGTGAGTGACTGTGCAATACCTCCTCTCATAATTTTCTTCATACATTTATTTAAATTCTGTTCAATATGTTTATGTACACCAGTGCACCAATCGTATAGACATAAACTGTCTAAGTCATCTAACACTGCAAAAGGCATGTTACAAACATGCCTTGACTTCCTAGGAAAATAAAAAGCAACCAACAGACTAATATATATAACCTACATACTACATCAACCTCAATGTTTTTATCATGCACAATCACATTAAACATGTCCGTCAAATCCTTCAAACTGATGATTTTTGAATTAAACATTTCACCAACCAATCCAACTACTGATTCATCAAAGGGAATCTCTAAACCACCTATTTCTAAACCTGTGCTCATGAACACATCAATAACAGAAAATGGCACCAATTGTTGACTAACTCTAAAACTATTATCATGCCCGACCCACCGACACACCATCACCTTCAATAATTTCAAATTGACATCCAAAGGGTTTAGAATGTTCAAACACCACCTAAATGGAGTCATCCTAATGCGCTCTACATGACCCTTTCCTAGTAAACGATTCATTTCAATAATGATCGATGAGTCCATCGAGGTAAAAAGCCGCCACTACACAAAATTATGATAACTTTATTAATTACAAAACTTATGAGGATAAAACATAATCTATAAAAACAAAATTAAATTCTATCTCACACTTCGTTTTTGGGCTTCCATTGCACCTGCACCAACAAAACAACATTCCACACATGTTAAATCATTAAGCTTAATGAAACACTATAACGCAAATGTACAAAATACAATCAGGGTTCGCGCATTTTGACTTACAACAAAAACACAACCACAACAACAAAGGAAAAGAACAATGCGCCACAGCCACGTCGAACAGATGGAAGTCCACATCACTGTCACGATAACCAAAATGACACCAGCCTTCGAACCACAGAGAAGATGGAAGAGTAGATGACACAACGACAGAGATAAAAGAAGACAAGACGGAAGTCCACAAAACTGTCACCAACCCCAAATCGACACTAGGGTTCCAACGACGGACAAGATAGAAACGTTGGATGACACAATGAGAGTTTTCAACGAAGTGTAGAGGCAACGATTCCTGGACAGAGCGTTGCTAGGAATTTCAAAAGCGCGAAAACATTTTTGTAATCTTTTCCTTCCTATTTTGCCCTTCCACTCAACATTTTTCCCTTTTTTTCTATTATTTTTGGCCAATGCAAAGCCGCCACCTGACGTTGTCAAAACGTTGACAAATATATGTTGTGAAAGAAACATTTTCGAATTTTAAAATAGATAAAAGAGTTAATATAATTATAACACTCTATTATCTCTGTGTAATATAATATTAATCGAACACAGATATATCGAAAACGGGATTTAAACAAATAAATTCATGTCAATATAAATTTATCTAATCCATTTTATAGCTTTAAATAGATAATAATATCAAATAAATACTTTTTGAAAGACTTATTTAGAATATCCTATTACAAACTAAAACATGGCTTTCTAATAAATATTTTTTATTTACATGTGAATCTTAAAGGTATAATAGAGAATATATTTATTAAAAAATAATTATACAATTTAGAAAATTAAATAATAGTGTAAGATTTTTCTTTCAACTTCTCACGTGATAACTTAATTTATGACATTTAAATTATTAATAAAATATTTTTTTTAATAATGGATTCATGTAATTAATATTATAAATCATATTAAATGATTCCAAATTAGTCAATCAAAGATAACATAATTAGTTTAATACATTTTCATATAATTAATCAAATTCAAACTTTAAAATTTTTGAAATGTACATCATCAAATAATTATACATATATGGATAGGTATTGATTAATTGCATATACACATGTATTGGTTTATTTTTAGGTCATTTTAGTGAGTAATTATTGCCATTTAAATACCTTTCACCATTTAAAATATGGAAGAGTTATTAAACACCTATAACTCATGCTACAACATTATTGATTGAGTGAAAAGCTTTACCACTTGAGTTTTTCAACATTTTAGACAATATGTTTATAAAAAAAGAAAATTGATATTAAACCTTTTTTGCTTAAACTATCAACATATTCTTTGAGCAACATCCAATATCGCTTGAATAGTATAGAAAATGCTTGAGCGATAAGACTGACTAATAACATTAATATATTTATCAAAACCTCACCACTTTATCAATACTTCATTACTTAAGTGATACTTGTCACTTGAGTAACGAAGTTCTAGAGGAGAGAAAACTAATTAGACATCTCTCTTGTTCAAAGTCTATATCTCTCACTCAAAGTCTACAAATACATATAAAGTTTTATCTATTGCTCGACCCCATCCTCATGATTGACATTCTCCTTATCTTTGTTCATAGGGCGATAGCAACAGAAGGACTCACTTTTGCGGTCTCTCCTTTGTACGATCATCATTAACATCTTCAGCAATAGTTGTCTTCTCGATCGCTTTAGCAGTTGATATCTCATCTACGTCCATCGTACGAACCTTAAAGATGTCTTTGTTCATATCAAATTTCACGTTCTTCGAAGACAACTTTGATACAAGTACTCGAGCTATTTGATTGCCTTATTAAAGTTGTTGGTGTGCTCAATTATTATATATTTTTATAAGTCAACTACATTAGCCTTAAGCTTTGCTCGAACCTCTTTCTCTTAAGCAACCTCCTTTTTCAAGGCATCTATTTCACTTTTTAGCTTTTTTTTGTTCTTTGTTCTTGGCCTTCTTTGAATCTAAGCACCTGGTCTTCCATGTTTTCATTTGCTTGACGTTCTCCTCAAGGGCCTTCTTCTACTCAGCCCGTGCATTTTTGTCTTCCTCATAAATTTTTTGTAGGTTAGCAAGCTCCGCGATCATTTTTGTCTTATCCCCATCGACCATCTCCTTCTACAAAAAAATAGATACCTTACGACCAAGCATTGGGGACCGACTTTGAAATTTCAACATCGCATGAATAAGAGTAGCCAACTCAGCCTCCTCTACCATCTTTAGTTCATTCTCCTTCAGCCTTTTGCACATGACAACAAGGGCCCCTCAAACCACCCAAATCAGATGACTTGCTCCCTGAACCTAAACTACCACCTTGGTTGAGCAGCTAAACTCTTAATATTTTTCTGCCTTTACCCACATCTTCCTGCTTTGGGGGCACAAACCTCTTGGTGCCACTAAAGGGCCAATGAGTATCTACAATCATTCCCTTGAAGTTAGGAACCACAATCTCTCCAGCCTTCTTGGCCTCCTCGGCCAATTGGTTCCTTAACTTGTGGAACATGTCCTCATATGTTCTTGTCTTACAACATATTAGGTCATGTAACCTGTAAGAGCCACTAAATTTTTAGATCAGCTAAAAAACACACAAGTCAGTTAGTTACTAGCTCAGGAGAAAAGTAAATTCTAGCAATGCTTTTAATAGGTAGCTTTCGAGGGAGCTACTCCAAGATCTCAATTATTCTCCGATCCTTCTCAGATAATATGTCCTTCGATCATTTCTTATACCTAAGGGGGTTATTAGTCCAATAGAAGAGAAAGTTTGTGTTGTCGTTTTCATCATAAAAATGTGAGGGATCGGTCAGGTTCACCATTACCTTAAATAACCAATTCTTAAACTTCTTAAAAGATTGAGAATAAGCATATATCAAACATGTACTTAGCCTGCTCACCAAGGATAGTTGGGTAATTGGATCCCTTGGCCACATTAGGTAAAAAGGAAGAAAGCACTCAGGCAAAGGAGATAAATAAAAAGCCTATCATACTAATCTAAAAGCTTGAAGTCAACCCCAACTATTCAGATGAAGTTGTGTTGGTGAAATATTTAGAAATCTAAGCACACCTATGGTAAACTCATTAAAAGGTAACCAGACATGCAACTGAATGAAAAAATCTATACACATGTAAAAGACCTCCTTCCCATACCCCTCTCGGGCATGATAAATATTGTCAACGGTACTCACCCTTCTAAGCGACACTATATCCTCTAACACTCCTCTCTCAAACACATAAATGCTATTTAACCAGGAATCAAAATTCTAGACCACTTAAATTTGGAAAATTAACTTCTTCTAAAGGATCTACCCACCCATACCCCTTCCTTCTAGCTAGTCGGGACTCGACATGCTCTTTAATAGGATCTTCCCTATTCTCAATAATAACCTCCATTTCCACCCAATGGTCTAAGATGATGACGTGTTTGATGACACTGAGATTTGACTATTACTACTATTTGACTTCTTCCTAGAACCCATATTTGACCGATTACAAGACATACCTTTGAGTAATTAGTTATTAAAATTATTCACGCTTCTCACAAGATATTGGCAACAAGCAATTTCTCTTGGTGCTCAAAAGTGAAAAATGAGACTCTTATTTATGACAAAATTTATAACATTTAACCTTCCCACCCTTTTCCCTCAACCATTAGATCTTTCCATATTTGAAAGCTAAGGGTTGCAATTTTTCCCCTTCCAAGCATTGCATTGTTTCTTATGCAAGACAACAATCTCATACCTCTTCACCTCCCTTACCATGTCACAAATGGTACTTCATCATTACAACCTCTTTGTAACTACGCTTCTCAAGGCTAGAGGGCTACTATACCTATAAGGTTATACATCTAAAGATATTCATTTTCTTGCAAGATGAATACTCAGCACTAATATTAGGATCAACATGCCAAAGATTGAAGATTGATTATCGCTACCTGATACGTTGAAGCTCTTTGCAAGCCTTTAACATGTAACATATAAAGCCTAGGGGACTGGTGTATTGTATATGACCGAGCACTTCTCAGCCATACCAGTATAGGATTCATCCCTAAACAAATACATGTTGAACTACTAAGTCAACATGTACTCGAGTCATCCTTATTAAGTCAATATGACATCTCATAAGATACTTAATCATCATGGTCCATGGTTAGCTACGATAATTCATAGACCAACAAGTATTTCGGTCAATGGGTCTAAACTCATCCAACTAAAAGCCCATAAACAGTAAGTATAAATAACACATTTTACGATATATGTTAATTACGTTTTATTAATTACTGCATTTATTGTTTGTTAATGTGATAGGTTAATTTGAGCGTCAAAGTGTTTTATGTAAAAATAACATATACTCATCTTAGAGAGAACGAACACTCAGGAAAAAGACAAATATTCTAAAAATTGATTTTAAAAGTTTTTGAAAGTAATACATATTCGACCTTGTAACAACAAAATCCTAAATGATACCTAAAGCAACTTTTTAATGTTGTTTAGTTAGTGGTCTTTAATGTAAATTGTCATGTAAAAATTAAATATTAAGCGAAAAAGTTATGAACAACTAGTAATACCTTACGTCTCAAGCAAGACTAAATACGAAATAAAGTCAAAATACACTTGTAATTGAGCTAACTTCACCATGTGGGGTTCTCGAGTGTTCCATTTTTTATTTATTTCTTGTTACAAAAATTTTCCCATAAATGTGAAGCCCACGGGAATTATTAGAATGAAGGGTAAAACGGTAATAACCCATGCACAGATAATGTTTTACTTAAAATGAAATAAGCACGTGAGAGAGAGAGAAGGAAATCACAACGCAGAAAGAGAGAAATCACAGGTATGCTGAATAACCTCAAATGTGTATTATTTTTGAAACTGATTTACAAAGCTTTTATACTGTGTAATGATCTGTTTTTTCTGTTTCTGTTTACACTCCAACACTCCTCCTAAAACAAAACTTGAAAAACACGATTAAACGATGAATAACACCCTTTCACCGATTGGATCGGTGAAAATCTTCTTCTCCTTGATTTCCAGCAATTTCTACCGATTAAACTCAGTAGAACCACCTTCTTCAAGCACACACATGTTTTTCACCGATTAAAACCGGGGAAAAAACATCTCCTTGACCGATCTTCTTCTCTGTGAAGAGAAACCCTAATTTTCCAAAGCTTCAGCTTGCACCATCCCGATTAGCTTTCTGAGTTTCAGAAAGAGTTCGCCTTTTAGGGCTTTAGTCAGTATATCTGCAAGTTGATCTTCGGATCTGCAGTGTACAATTTCCAGTTTCCCATTGCTGACCTGTTCCCTGATGTAGTGGAATCGGGTCTCAATATGTTTACTCCTACCGTGAGATGTAGGATGTTTGGCAAGATTTATGGCTGATTTGTTGTCAACCATTAGTCTAACCCTTCTCTCGGATAGCTCAATCTTCAGTCCCTCTACCAAGGATCTCAGCCAGGTTGCCTGACACGTAGCTTCACAGGCAGCTATGTATTCTGCCTCACATGAGGATAAGGCAACTACTGGTTCCTTTCTAGAACTCCAGGAAATAGGAGATCCGTTCATGAAGAAAATGTACCCTACAGTGCTTTTTCTGTCAGTCTTGTCTCCACACCAATCTGCATCTGAATAAGAAGTAATTTGTACTTCTTCTCCAGTCTCTCCTTTTCTAAACTGAATCCCATATGAATGTGTACCCTTCAAGTATCTTAGTATCCATTTGACAACAGTCAGATGTGATACTCTAGGACACTCCATGTATCTGCTTATTACACCAACACTATAACTCAAATCAGGTCTGGTATTACAAAGATACCTAAGACTTCCAACTATTCTTCTGTAGGCTGTTGGATCAACAGCTTCCTCTTCTGGCTCCCTCTCCAGCCTTAATCCAACTTCTGCAGGAGTACTTGCAGCATTACAATCACCCATCTCATACTTTCTCAGCAGATCTAAAGCATACCGTGATTGGTGCATCACTACTCCATCTTCAGTCTTGGTAAACTCAATGCCAAGGAAATAGCTGAGTTTTCCAAGATCACTCATCTCAAATTCACTTTGCATTTCAGTTTTGAAGGCTGAAATTAATTCTTCACAACTTCCAGTGACTAACATGTCATCCACATAGAGACATACAATCAACTTCTCTGTTTTTCCTTTGTGCTGACAGCTTTGCACATATACACCGTGTTCTGAAACACATTTCTCAAACCCAATACTGCCCATGAACCCATCAATACGCTGGTTCCAGGCCCTTGGAGCCTGCTTAAGCCCATAGAGAGCTTTCCTCAGCCTATACACTTTGTCCAGCTGCCCTTTGACCTCAAAACCTTGTGGTTGTACCACATAAACCTCCTCCTCTAGTCTTCCATTTAAGAAGGCTGATTTTACATCAAGCTGGTGTAGAGACCAGCTAAATTTAGTAGCCAATGATACCACTAATCTTATGGTTTCAACCCTTGCTACAGGAGCAAACACTTCACCATAATCAACTCCAGCCTTTTGTAAGAATCCCTTAGCAACCAGCCGTGCCTTATACCTCACAACAATGCCTTGTGGATTTATCTTTGATTTATAAACCCATTTTAATGCTATGGGTTTCTTTCCAGAGGGTAATTTCACCAGTTCCCAGGTCTGGTTCCTTTCAATGGAGTCAATCTCCTCCTCCATGGCTTTATGCCATTTCTCATCCTTCACAGCCTCCTCAAACTCAACAGGTTCAGCCTCTGCAACTAGTGCATAGTGCACAAAATGTCCCTCTGATGTGAGAGTAGCCTCATAGGATAAGTCAAAATCCCTTAGATGAGCTGGCAAGTGAGTAACCCGTGATGACCTCCTTCTACCAACATTATTCACAGTTTCTTCAGTCTCAACTACAGCAGTTTCATCTTCCAAAGTGATGGTTGATGTCTCCTGCCTAGTTGTGTCCCACTTCCAAACTCCAGTTTCATCAATAACTACATCTCTGCTGATGCAAGCTGTCCCTGATGTAGGGTCATACAGCTTGTATCCTCCAGTTGAATGATAGCCTACTAAAATTAGAGGCACTCCTTTATCATCCAATTTTCTTCTCTGCTGGTCTGGTATGTGTTTGTAACACAATGAGCCAAATATTTTCAGATGTTTGACATCTGGTTTCATCCCTGTCCAGGCTTCTTCAGGTGTCAAGTCTTCAAGTCTCTTTGTTGGAGACATATTCAGTATATAAGTGGCTGTAACCACAGCCTCTCCCCATAAAAAGTTAGGCAATCCTTTGCTTTTTAACATACATCTCACCATGTTCAGTAGAGTTCTGTTCTTCCTTTCAGCTGCACCATTATGTTGTGGTGTATATGGAGGAGTAACCTCATGTATAATCCCTTCATGTTCACAAAACAACTTGAATTCAGTGGAGATGTATTCTCCACCTCCATCTGTCCTTAAGACCTTTATCTTCTGCTCACACTGCTTCTCAACCATTCTCTTGAATTTCTGAAACACCTCCAGTACTTCTCCTTTCCTTTTGATTAGATACACCCAACATTTCCTGGTGTAGTCATCAATAAACAGCAGGAAGTATCTGCTGCCTCCTGGTGTTTCAACCTGCATTGGCCCACACACATCCGAATAGACTACTCCTAGTCTTTCTGCAGATCTCTGGGGTAGGTTCTTCTTGAAACTGCCCCTTGTTTGCTTACACTGCACACACTCACTGCACACTGTATCTGGCACAGTAACATTAGGCAGCCCATTCACCATCTTTTTCTGTCCTAACAGAGACAGATCCCTGAAATTTAAATGCCCAAACCTCAAATGCCAAAGCCATTCCTCCTTGTTTTCTGAGGCAGTAAAGCACTGGTGTTTCACTGCACTCATCACAACCCTGAATGTCCTATTTTGTGACAGCTGGGCTTGTACAACCATCCTCTTCTGTTGGTTAAAAATTCTGAGACTGTTATCCTCCATTTTCATCACATAACCTTTCTGCAGTAGCTGTCCCAAGCTTAGCAGATTTGATTTTAATCCTGGTACATACAGTACCTCTTCAATTGTTACATCTCTTCCTTCCACATCTCTTAGAACAACCCTGCCTGTGCCTTCTGCAATCAGACTTCTATCATCAGCAAACCTGATTTTTCCATGTCCAGCACCTTGAATTCCTACAAACCAGTCTCTTCTCCCTGTCATGTGGGTAGAACACCCAGAATCTAGGTACCACACATCATTTTCTGATGAAACTTCTTCTGTTTTAGCCATCAACATTACTGGTTCTGAATCAGATTCCTCTTCTTGGGCCAAATTAGCCCTCTTCTTTGGTTTGTTCTTAGCACCTTCACCACTCCAACAGTCCTTAGCATAATGACCCAGTTTTTGACAGTTGTAGCACTTGACCTTCTTTTTGTCAAACTTCCATTCACCATTTTTCTGAGTTTTCACCTGGCCTGATTCACTGGACTCTTCTCCTTGCTGGTCCTGTGAATCTTTGCCCTTCTTGCCACCTTTTCCTCCTTTCTTGAACCCTTTCTTGCCTTTCCACTGAGATCTGGCCTGCAAGGCCTGCTCCTGGCACTGTTTGCGCTCATTGAGGCGTAACTCATGAGCCTCTAATGAATGTTGCAGCTCCTCAATGTCAATATTCTCCTTTCTTCGGGTTTCTTCAATGGCAGCTACTACATAGTCAAATCTGGCAGTCAAGGTCCTCAGAATTTTATCCACAACATACTCTTCCATCATCTTATCACCACAAGCTCTCATCTTGTTCACAAGTTCCTGCACCTTATCAAAGTATTCAGCCACACTCTCATTTTCATCCATAATCAAGGTTTCAAACTGTCTTCTGAGTGCCTGCAGTTTAATCTTCGCATTCCTGTCTCCATCACCATATGTTTTCACTAAAATACCCCAGATTTCTTTTGCACTGTCAGCATTTGAGATCTTGTTAAAGATCTTCTGGCTTACACTCTGATATATCAAAAATCTGGCCTTACTGTCCAGTTTTACCATCATCTTGTACTCTTTCTTCTCTTCTTGAGATGCATTGTCACCCAATTTAGGCAGCCCCTGTTCAATAACTTCCAGGACATCCTGAAATCCAAACACAGCACGCATCTTGATTCTCCAATCATCAAACTGCTTGCCGTCAAACATGGGTAATGGTCCCTGTATACCTCCAAAGTTTGCCATCACAGTCTTGCAACCTTTCTTGCAGATTCTTTTACCAAAAAATTCACCTCCTTTCTTCTCTGGATACACGCACCACCAGATAAAGCTCTCACACCTCCAGGATTCAGCCTAAGCTCTTGATACCATATTAGAATGAAGGGTAAAACAGTAATAACCCATGCACAGATAATGTTTTACTTAAAATGAAATAAGCACGTGAGAGAGAGAAGGAAATCACAACGCAGAAAGAGAGAAACACAGAGTTGAGAGATGATGAGCACGAGCTCTGCTAGGGTTCAGCCGGAGCTCTTCCCTCTTCACCACCACACACTCAGTCACACAAGAACACGCACAAGGATGCAAGAGAGAAATCACAGGTATGCTGAATAACCTCAAATGTGTATTATTTTTGAAACTGATTTACAAAGCTTTTATACTGTGTAATGATCTGTTTTTTCTGTTTCTGTTTACACTCCAACAGGAATCATTCACACCAGTTCATTATTGTCTAGATTGTAGGTGATATTCTTCCTCACATATTTTAGCAAGGATGACTTCTTTTATAAATGTTTATGAATTAAAAATTACTTACGTAAACTTTAAAAACAAAAATTTACGAAAAATTAAATGATGAAAATATTATAAACCAATTTAGGTTTAATTAATTACTAGGTATCTTATAAATTTAAGTCTTTTTAATTGAGATTTTATTTAATTTTGTTTTTATAAAAATTTATATATTTTTAATTAAATCTTGTTGTTAATTTTTTTATTAATTAGCATATAATTGTTATCTTATTTCTTTATTTTACTTATGTATCATCATATATTAAAAAAGTAAGAATTTTTTTATTAATATAAAACAAATTGTGGTAATGAAAATAATAAGTCACTTACTATTATTTATAAAAATAATATCATTTTATATAACTACAAAATCTTATATATTTTTATTAATATATATGTGAAAATAAATAAGTAAGGCGATATAATTAATAAAATAAAATCAACGTCTTTGCATTGATAACGAAATTAAATAAGAGATCTTTGATTAACAAATAAAAATTTGAATACATACAAAAAGAACTTAAAACTTAATTAAACTATTGATTTATTTATAAAATATTTCATATATGTAAATAAATTTATAAAATAATTTTAATTTTTCTTTCATTATTATTAATTAAATGATGATTTCATTCTGGAGTCTAATTAAGTCGTGAGAGTGACAGATATTGGAATTAGAACTTAAAATTAAAATTGTTATTTTAAGTTGTGGTTAGTTTTAAATGGAATAATGGGAACTGTTAGGATCTTGGTCATTAAATATGCAGTAAATTTGTTGAGAAGGCAAGTTAAAGATAGAACTGTCCAAAACATTCAAATACTAAGAAAGAAAAATAAAATTGCTACTTTATTTAGAATTTTTAAAGTAAAATAAACTTTAATAAAAATAACATGAAAGACTATCGTCTCAAGATATTCCATCAACTTGTCAAGATCAAGAAGGATAAACTAATCCTACAATCCTACTAAACTTCAAATACCAAAATTTCTGAATGCCTTGCAATAATAAAAAAAATTGAAGTTTTATAAAAAGAAAATTTTTTCAGTCTTCCCTTATCGATGAAAAGTATTAGTTATCTTAAAACACAAAAATAATAATGTTATTATTGTTCTTCACCAAGTCATGTTACTAAAGCATTTTACATTCGTTTGGTATGAATACAAGTAGTCCTAAACCAAACTATATTTGAAATTAGCTCACGTATAATTATGTTACTAATAAGATATTTAAGATTATGAATTTCGTGATTCTAACTAACTAGTATGAAAGCAATTTCCAGCATTATCCAACTTTTTCAACTATAACCGAACTTTTCCATATGAATGTAACAATATCTCGCAATGAAACATTAAATAAAATGTTTCATGTTAGAATATGCTTCCTATATACAATGAAAAATTACATTTCCCAGTTCATTAATTAATAATGAATATGTGACCCTTTCAAATATAAAACACTTTAAATTTCTTATTAAGTTTCTCTTCGAGTATAGATAAATAAAAAAATATTAAAATAATAAATTATGCGTCTAATATTAAAATAATATGTATATTATTTGAAATAAAAAAATAAAATAACAAACATTCAGCTCAATAGTGACGTCCAACACCATATTTCTTGTAGAAGGTGACGTTTAACGACAATTTTGATGCTCAGTGCCATTCTTTCAGCAAAAAGTCACGCTCAACAACATCCTTTTGTCGCTTAATGTACTAGAACAAAATGCTCTAGACCTAGAGCGAAACATGACACTCAGCAGTGCTATGCAACTATTCAATGCCAAAGTATTTGTATTTATCCGCACTGAGGGGCCTGGATCTAAATTGTTCCCAAACCTGCATAATGAACGGACGCTCAGTGTCATTTTACCACTTCTCAACGTTATATCGAATATCAACATATTTAAAAATATGATTTGGTGAAAAAGGAACTTGTTCAAATGGTCAAATTGGTATTCCCTACTTAGTACTATGGTCACAAATAATTTTAATGTCAGGATACATACCAACTTGCTCAATTGTTCAAATTATAAATTCTTCAATTCCATACCAACTGAATCAATTCAACAAAACAACATTTACAATAACCAACCACATCAAATCAACCATTCTTAAACAAACCAATCATGCAATTAAAATTCTTAAAAACATCTACAACTTTAAAATAAGGCAATTAGTTTTAGGTAGATAAACTTATTCAAAAGAATCTTAAACCCCTTTCAAGCTCAAAGGATGTCTTATTTATACCTAGGAACAACACAAACATGATAAGGACACACCATTAAAACCACTGATCAGCAGAAAGTCATATAGATGACTAAAAATACACATGCAAGTTAAAGAAAACTCAGATGCAATATATAACAAAAAAAACAAGAAAAAAAGGGCTGAAACTCAACTTACACAAACAAAGAAACTAACCCGTCCAAATTGAAGAACTCGCCGCGAAGATCAATCTTATAGTCTCAATTTTTCAATAAAAAAAATAGAAGATGAGAAATCTTAGAGAGATCTAGAGAACTCTAGAAAAATTATTTATAAAGAGATTATCGTGTTTTAAAATAAGAAATTCATTTCTAATAAAAACTATTTATATTAAAACCTTTTTATATTAAAATAACTAAGTCATATGATTTTTAAACCACTCTTAGTTTTAATATGTCCTTTTTTAGGTCTTTACTTACATAATTATTATTTGGTATATTTTATTATGAATTAAATATGCTTTTAGTCCTCAACTATTAAGAGATTTTATTTTCCGTCTCTTTTCAAACTTTAATACACTTTGATCATCTTTTTTAAAGAAATTATAATTTTTCGTCCTCCAAAATCAACTGCCTTAAAATTAGACTCAGCTAGCTAACACTCGTGTGTCACGTGATTATTTTTATGACACTAGTCAATCTTTCCTAACTTTTCTCCTTGACTCTCTCTCCGTCTCCAAGTGTCAAACTGTATACACCGAGGGAGTCTCCATCGCCTGGGTTGGGAACTTTGACAAGCAATGCTCGGAGTTGAACGCCTGGTACACCGGTGATGACCCCACTGCACCCATCGAGATCGGTGATCTCTGCGAGGCAGACTCTTACCACCTGAGGAAGACTTCGACAACGACGATTACGACAAATCAGGGTGGAAAATCCAACGTCCTGAGCATTTTCTCCGGCGATTTCTTTCACTTTGCCACCATTTTGGGGAATCTGAACAGGAAAACGACGCCGTCTTTGGTGATTTCAGCGAAACAGATTCCGAGATCCTCTTTTCGGGATTCGAGGAGAAGACATGGTCAGTGAGGAGAAGAAGAGAGTTTAACAGCGTTCAACCATTTCTTGATCTTCACAGGGTTAGTCTTGAACTGAGTTGTTGTAGAGGAGAAGAAGAGAGATAATAAATGGAAGAAGTAGGAGGAAAACAACCTTAGCAGAGCTTCCACGAGCATCGTGAAGAATAACCTTGTCGAGGCCATTGAATCCCTTGCTCACCTCGTGTGGTTACTGGAAGTAATGGACGAAGAAGACGAAGAAGCAGAAGCTGGCGAAAGAATCTTTTCGGTACTCATTTCAACTTGATATTGCTATCTCTTTCTTCTTCTCTGTTTCACTACCGCCACAATATTTATATATATCTCATCATTAATAACCTTCCAATTCTTTCTCAGACAAACGTGCCTCTGCAACTTCAACCTTATTTGTCTTTCTCTCTCTCTATTTTTCTAAATGACTTTCTGTTTACCTTTTTCTAACAATTTATTCTTATTAATTTCGGGATTTTTTTTACGCCAAGTGAACTGCAAACGTGTTCAACAATCGTGTAGTTCTGACACTCATGATAAATTCATATAATATTCTTTCTCTGAATAACAACTTTTTGAAATTTTCCTTTTTCAATGACAAGATAAAAGCTAACATTAAGGAATAAAATAGAAAATAAATTAAGGAATGTTTTGTTTGGTTTACAATGCAGTTTGATTATCGAATTCCAACTGGATACGATAATTGTGGTGTGGGGGCCGAGAGTCCGTTGCACATGAATGGAATGCCAATAAGCGTGTACGTGTCGGAGTTAGTGAGTGTGTGGTGGTGGACAAGGAGGGGAGGTGTGCAGCTGCGACTTCGACAGGGTTTGATGAGCAAGAAGAGTGAAAGATAGAGGAAGAGAAGCTCAGCGTGAAGATGCAATAAAGGAGACGAGAGAGAGAGAGAAAAGCTGAGAAATTTAACATCATTGATTTTGGAGGACAAAAAATTATAGTTTTCTTGAGGAGAATAATCAAAGTTTGAAAGAAGGATGAAAAATAAAATCATTTGATAATTGAAGAACTAAAAACATATTTAATCCTTTTATTATTTGCAAATTTAAGTTTTTTAAAGTATATTTTCCTTCAAACATTTTAACATCTACATATTTATTATCAATATGAAAAATAAAAAGACACATTGTTACCAATTTTTTAAAATTATTTTGACTTTTGTGTTTCTATTTTTCTACAACGTGTTAAGTTAAAAAGAATAATAATAAAATATGAAAGAAAAATTGAAAGTCAAATTTAAAAAATAAGAGTAAAATAATTGAATAGTAAAGTATACCATTTGTTTCGGTATGGATTTGTAGGACCGAGAGATTAACCTTTCTGACGTGGCTTTGCTGCTTTCAAGCGCTAGAATCGCGTGTTTTACTTGCTCGACTTCAGTCTGGACCGCTCGGTTGTCTTCAATTTGGACCGCAGGGGGAGGTACCTGCAAGAGACAATCTGACGCTCAAGTTAGGCGTGTGATTTGAAGAACTTCTACTCACTATTGAATATTCAGTGAATTGTTATCACTATTGAGTATTTGGACGTAGTGGAGTGTGGGTACAACGTAAGTAGAATGTAAGTGGAACGTACCTGACTTTTGGCCCTGTCATTATATTTATAAATGTTTCATAGATCAAATAAAAGCAAACTTACCTGGAAATTCGGTTAGTTACTCATAAACGGCTTATCAATATCTCTAATGAGATATCTTTGATTATTTTATCGTCTAATGGACTGTTGACCCAATAATAACTTGAAAGTTGGCCCAATTAGGACCCAAAATTGTTGGTGTGGTGGATGGACCAAACGGCCCTGAGTGGATGGACCGAACGGTCCATACTATATACCATACATATGCCCCCAAGTCCGAGTTAACTGTTTGGCTTTGGCCAAGGTTATGTATAGGACTTATATGAGCTTGGGAGAGGCCGGAAGGTTTGTGTGTAGTATGTTGTCATATGTATTGAAAACAATTCGAATCCGCATGTGGTTAGAAATATGAGGTCAATCAAATTAACATTAAATAATTTGGGTTATGAAGCCGGATGGCCGAATGTTTGAACACTTAAGGCCATAGAAGGCCGAGCAGTTGAGGCCGAATGGCCAAATACTTGTGAGGCCAAATAGCCGAATACCTGTGAGGCCGAATGACTAAATACCTGTGAGACCGAATGGCCAAATACTTGTGAGGCTGATTGGCTGAATACCTATGAGTAAGCGTTCATCGAGGGACTGCCTTTACCGCTTGAATGATAGTCCACGGGGGATTGTCTTCACCGCTCGGGTGATAGTCCATGGGGGACTATCTTTACCACTCGGTTTTAAACCTAGGAGTTTGTTGTGGAACTTCCTAGAACGAGAGTGATAGTCCATGGGGGACTGTCTTCACTGCTCGAATGGTAGTCCAGGGAGGACTATCTTTACCGCTCGGGTGATCGTCCATGGGGGATTGTCTTTACCACTGGTTTTGAACCTAGGAGTTCGTTGTGGAACTTCCTAGAACAAAAGTGATAGTCAATGGAGGACTGTCTTTACCGCTCGGATGATAGTCCATGGGGGACTGTCTTCACCGCTCGGTTTTAAACCTAGGAGTTCGTTGTGGAACTTCCTAGAACGAGAGTGATAGTCCATGGGGGACTGTCTTCACTGCTCGGATGGTAGTCCAGGGAGGACTATCTTTACCGCTCGGGTGATCGTCCATGGGGGACTGTCTTTACTGCTGGTTTTGAACCTAGGAGTTCGTTGTGGAACTTCCTAGAACGAAAGTGATAGTCAAAGGAGGACTGTCTTTACCGCTCGGATGATAGTTCATGGGGGACTGTCTTCACCGCTCGGGTGATAGTCCGTAGGTGTCTGTCTTTACTGCTCGGTTTTGAACCTAGGAGTTCGTTGTGGAACTTCCTAGAACGAGAGTGATAGTCCATGGGGGACCGTCTTTACCGCTTGGGTGATAGTCCATGAGGGACTATCGTCACCGCTAGGTTTTGAACCTAAGAGTTCGTTATGGAACTTCCTAGAATGAGAGTGATAGTCCATGGGGGATTCTCTTCACCGCTCGGATGATAGTCCATGGGGGACTGTCTTTACCGCTCGGTTTTGAACCTAGTAGTTTGTTTTGGAATGTTCCCTGAGTTTTGTGGATGACCCAAACTGTTAACTCTGGATTGACCAAATGTGATGTGTGCATGATCTTGTCATATGCCTTGTAAGACTGATTGGCTAAATACTTGTGAGGCCGAATGACCGAATACCTGTGAGGCCGAATGGCCGACCAATTGAATGGTTGAACACTTGATGGCAAATTTGGCTAAGTGGTAAGTGCGTCATTGGACCCTGAATAAATCTTGAACAATATTATAATATTGAATTAAGATATTTAAATTAAATCATTCGGCAAGGAAGAATAATTATCAAAATATATGTATTTTTGAACAAAGTCGAATGCACGCAAGTGCTGAAGCTATTTTTATGTTGTTGGCGAGTCTTTTCGTAGGTGATGCATCAATCACAGAGGATGCTTTTATATCTGTAAAGCCGTAGAAGCTTGCTGACGTTGATGGTGGGAGTTTCTTCAATCAGGATCAATATGTAGGGGCTTGGTCGAC
The DNA here is from genome assembly GCF_029865625.1 of Vigna umbellata. Classification (NCBI taxonomy): domain Eukaryota; kingdom Viridiplantae; phylum Streptophyta; class Magnoliopsida; order Fabales; family Fabaceae; genus Vigna; species Vigna umbellata. The sequence continues at coordinate 11,589,527 of NC_142166.1, forward strand.
ATGATGCTGAGACTGCGTCCTTGTCCGATTCCTTGCGGTTTCAACGGGATGCCGCTCGGTTCCACTTTAGGCGCCAAAATGTTTCGGTATGAATTTGTAGAACCAAGAGACTAACCTTTCTAACGTGGCTTTGCTACTTTCAGGCGCTGGAATCGCGTGCTTCGATTGCTCACCTTCAGTCTGGACCGCTCGATTACCTTCAGTCTGGACCGCTCGGTTGCCTTCAGTCTGGACCGCTCGGTTGCCTTCAATATGGACCGGAGGGGGAGGTACTTGCAAAAGGCACTCCGACGCTTAAGTTAGGCGTGTGATTTGAAGAGCTTCTACTCACTATTGAATATTCAGTGAACTGTTATCACTATTGAGTATTCGGACGTAGTGGAGTGTGGGTAGAACGTAAGTAGAATGTAAGTGGTGGAACGTACCTGACTTTTGACTCTGTCATTTATTTATAAATGCTTCATAGATCTAATAAAAACAAACTTACCTGAAGATTCGGTTAGTTACTCATAAACGGCTTATCAATATTTCTAATGAAACATCTTTAATTATTTTACCGTTTGTTGGATTATTGATCCAATAATAACTTGAAAGTTGGCTCAATTAAAATCCAACATTGTTAGTGTGACAGATGGACCAGACCGAACGGGAGTGAATGGACATAACGATCCATACTGTATACCATACAACATTAAATATTATCTAGTTTAAAAAAATATTTGTTATATACCATTTTAACATAACTTTACTTTATCTATTTTAAATAGGAAAGACAAAATATGTCAGTTTGACTCATTTTGGCTTTATTTTCATTGTTTAAAAAAAAAAATCAAACATAAGAAGCCAGATACAGCAATCATCACCATTCACACAAAGAAAACAGTACCACCATCTCCATCCATTTTCATTTTCGGTACTTCATCCAATCACTACCAAAGTAGAAAAACCTTTTATCTTTTGTTTTTAAATTATACGTTAAGGGATATAAAAATAAAAACTGTTTTATCGAAACTAAACTGCCAAAGTATTTTAGAATTGTTTTGATTTATGTAATATTTTAAAGTTTCAGGTATTCAAAAAGTATACCACGTTGATATTTTAAAATATATTTTTTTTTTAATTTGTCAAAATTTTAAAATATACTGATATTAATACTTTAAAATATATAAAAAAATTCCAATGTATCTAAGAAAAAAACCACTTTAACACAACTTGCTCACAAATAATAGCCATTTAACACTTTTTTCTTTTTTCAATAAAACATTATATTATAATAAAATAGAAATTCATGGGATTGTATAATGAATATAAAAAGGAGATAGAGTGCTCTATATCAAAATCAGTACCTGTTAAAAATATACCAAATAAACAAATAAACAGCGCGAATGAAACAAGAGCGAATCTGGACTATTTCATCACAACAAACAGTCATCGATCACAATTTCTATGACCTTAATCCAAATTTCTCCAGGTAGAGAGAATGTACAAAAAGCTCCTGAAAACATTTCCATTTCCATATCAGAGGGTCCATTTCAACAGCATATTCTTAATTTGAAGTTGGTTGCTCTGCAAGCAACTGCAGTGGCCATGAATCCATTTGAGTAGGATACCTGGGATGTGGTTTAGTAATAGTTGATTTGGGTTTTGCAATCTGCTCAACAACATTATGAGGACCATGATTAGTACTTATGGGGACAACCAAAACTGCATGTCCTTGCTGCACTGCTGCTTCTGTATTGGACAATTGCAGATTCTCCCCTGAAAACTCTGTAATCTTTTCTGGTTCTGGAAATGGATTCATCATGTTATGTCCACATTGGACTACTCTTGCTTCTATTTCACCTGCAAGTTTCTCAATTTGACTTTTCAGAACACAATTCTCCTCCAACATCTCATTTTTCTCCCTAGTCACCTGCCCAATTAAGATAATACCATATAATCATATTCAAGATGAAAAATTGATTGAAATCATGAATTACAGATTTCTTTTGTCAATGAACATGGTGGTCTATTAATTTCTTAAGGTTTAGTCTGAGACTATATCCATTCAAAAACATACATTAACCTTTGACAAAATTTCAATTACTGTGTCAAACATACCACTAAAGATACAAACTTTATCCTAAATATAGATGAAATCTTTGAAATTGTTTTTTTTTTCTAAACATGTTTTGATTGATAATTAAAGAAAAAACATGGTTTTAGATAGCTATATCGATCTACACATGCAAGTAATTACCATTGGGTAAAAAGTGAAGCAATAGCTTGTGAAGGGCTTACATAGTGAGTCTCTGACAACAGAGATACACTGTCCTTTTTTAAGGACTCGATCTGACTGAACAAGTCTTTCAGCAATCTGATGGATTCCCTCAATATAGAAGCTTTTCCATTGTTCTGTTCTTTAAGATCTGTTACCTCTTCCCAGAGAAAAACACAACCCCAAAAGAAAAAGAAACAAAGCAGCACTACTATTAGACCATGCAAAGTCTCAAAGATGACCTTATCTAAGAAATCAAACATAAAAATACTGCATGGAACAAACAGATTACTAATAAAGTTCAAATTGACTATAACAGAAGTTTGAGAATCTGATATAAGATTAAAGTACTAAAATTTGAAATAGTGGTGACATAAGATTAAGTTACCGAGTGTATCAGCAAGACCAAGAAAGAGTTCATTCAACTGTTCACGCTTCTCTTTCTCTCTTTCAGCCTTGCGAATCCTCTTAGGGATTTTTTCTTGTTTCTGTTTATTAGCACAAGACCTGCACCACATTAAGCATTTCCAAACTGAATCCAGATACTAAAGCTATTAAGCACTGAATAAAACTTTTGAAGAGCCATGTGTGTGTGAATAGAACCTCTAACCTCTTTCTTGATAAATCTTGTGAATTGTTGAGCTTTTCAACAACAGTGGATGAAATCTCAGACCCCATCATAGAAATCTCAAAGCAACTTTTTCATTACCTGCAATTGTTTCTGAAGAGTGAATGTTTCACCAGCACGACTTTGCTACAAATGACACGCTTCTGAGGTTTGTGGAAAGAGTTAGACATTATTATTGTAAGAGTGTGAGTGTGGCGAGAGGTAACAGTTCGCACCAGGCACGTGGTTACCGCACGCTCGTATGCTCCCACCACCATTCAAACTCCTGCATAACATCTTTTTCTAATTTTAATTATTACTATATTATAGCATAATGTGGGGTTCTAGTATTTATTTTAAGTAAAACATACTTGTTTGGAACAATTTACATGAATTTTAAATTAGTAATTAATGTAATTATTCAGTTAAGTCTTACTCATGAATAATGAGTAATTAATAATTATTTTGAAATTTAACTCAAAATCGTGTGTCGTCCACAGTGACACGTTCCTGCAGCGCGTGTCTACTGTATACATAACACGTTTTCACGTTGAAGTTAGCTACGTCATCATCATATGTGTTTTTATAATTTATGTAAATTTTTTATTTTTTAAATATAGCATGAGAAATGAGTTTAATTAATAGAAATATAATGAAAATAAAAGTTATTACATACGAAACATTAAAGTATACTTTAATAAATTAAAAATTGTGCCTCTTTGTATTTAATATTTGAAATGTTCTGATGTTAAAAACCACTTTAAAATTAAAGTGTTAATGTTGAGTTTGCATGTGAAAAAAAACACAGTTCTTAATACACAAAAAGTGGAGTGAGCTTGTAAGTCAAATATTTATTTTATATTTCTGAAAAAAAATCACTTCTATTAATGAGTATTAAAGTTGTCTTAGTGCATATGTTTTCTTCCATAGCGAAAAGTAAATATTAAAAAGAAATACCATGATTTTGTTGAAAAAAATGTTAAAAAAATATAAATTCTCAATTTCATTAAAATTGTACTATACTTAAAAAGGTTGACGATATTGTTGATAAAAGAATTATAAAATAACTTTGATATCCATATGAAATTGATTATGCAAACTATTGTAACTATTAAAACAATTATTACATATTTTAATACATGAATGATTAACATAAATAATAAAAATGAAATAAAATAAAAATTCAAAAAATAATAATATATACATTAAATTTTTCCCAAAAATATAAAAGTGTTTGTACAAAAAAGTTCATAATACATAATTGATTAGATTATAACTATTTTATTAATATTTACAGATATCAACTTTACATAATTCATTTGGATTAATTTTTATATTTCTTATTTGTAATAAAATAATAATATTAAAATAAAGAACTAATAATTAAAAAACACATTTTATATTTTATTCTTTTTACTTTTTTTAGTCAAACAATTTATTTTCTATCCTTTTTTCTTTTTCAAAATTTTAGTTTCTATAATCTGATCCAAACTATACATTATTCTTCAATAAAATATTTAACAAAATTTTCTAAAGTGAATTTAAATGATTAGTTTAAATATGTTATATCCAGGGAAATGTTTGAAATGTCATGGAAATCATTCGATAGTATAAGATTGAAGAAAAGAAATTCCAAAATGTAACTATTATTGGAAACAGTGCAGCAAAGCATTGGTCAAATATTGATATGTAAATTTAATTTTATAATAAAAAGTTTTGAAATAATTATATGAGTAAGAAGTAATATATTAATTCACACATCCAATTATATATATATATAATATGTTATCTAAAGAATTATGTTGTTTCTTAATAAAATGTTTTTTATAACTAAAATTAATATAATTTATTCTTATTTTAAGTTTTTCTATTAGGATTAATCATTATATTTTATTAGTATATGGTCATTTTGGAGATTGAAATTTAGTTATAATTTTATTCTTAAAAGATGTCTTGGAGATGGAAAGAGGAAGTAATATTTAAACTGTATCAAGTTTCGACTTTTAAGCAACATAAGACTATTGGATATGATAAGACTATTGGATATGATAGGATATATATCTCTAATAAGTTGGAAATTGATCTATCCAAGCCAATTGTCAACACAAGTTAGCCCAAGACGACCCAGGTTGTGCTGAAGGAGACAAGCTATCTAGGATTGAAGGTGAAATGAGTTTATCATAGTCAAAGGTTAAGATGAGTTGTTCTACATGGAAGATCGATATTAACTGACCAAAGACATAAGTTAAGAATGGTTGACCTAGGTCGATTGTTACAACGAATCGACCATAATTGATTATCAAGACGCACCAGCATGGTCGAATTTAACAAAAGTTTTGTTGCAACCAACTTAGTTGAATTTAATCACATTTAAAACTTGGACAACTCAACTGAATGCCAGTTAGGGTCAATGACCAAAATCAATAGAATTCATTAAATTTAAGTGGTGTCGGCCGAATCAACTGAGTTCGGACAAATTTCAACGTAATCAAATTCGATCGATCATTTTTTTTTTATTGGAAGTGACTCGATCTAATATTATGAGAAGCTAGTTCTAGAAAATATATTATGATAAAAAGTCATGTTTCAAGTTCATTCTAAAACTTGTTATGAAAATCTTATTTGGAAAAGCTTGTTCAAAATATTTATGAAACATAATCCAGACGGTACTCTTCGCAGGATAAAATGAATATTTTAAACATCATTGGGTACAGGAAGGAAAAACCAATATTAGGTCGCATTTTACTATGTCACATTATTTCTTACTCACTTACTATTTATTTATTCTAGAATGATTTGATAAGCTAATTTCATCGTTCAAGAAAATCATGAGCACCTGAATTTGGATCAAACATATTCTATCTAGATGTGATGATACACACACTTCTCATTATGCCACTAAGATATCTTTTGCAATGACTTTTAATTCAGTAAAAGATAGACACAGACTTCTATAAACTAATGGATCTTTTATACATTTTACAGTCACTAAATGTAACGTGTAAGATAACTTTAAGTTCTTGAGCATCCAAATTTGAATTTGCGAGGATTCATTCTTCCATTCAGAGCAAGGGCAAGCACATCATATTCTTCAACGTACCATAATTCAGACACCACTGCCTGGAAATGTATCAGAAAAGTCAAATTATACGTAAATAAAGTTCATATATATATATAAAAGAAAATATTGTAGTTACTGTTAGGACATATTCAAATAATAATAATAATTAAAAGAAAAAATGCAAGTGCTTTCTTAAAGTCCCTTTACCACTAATATTTAATCTTTATCATTCCTTCATAGATATATATGATCTAGAAGATTATAAAGATCATAAACATTCCAATACCAACTGCTAAAAAATCTCAGATTTCAATATTTTTAACTCCAATTCACACTATAAATAATCACATACCTGGAATCCACGAATCTGACTGTTAAGCCGATTAACTAGCTCATGGAAAAAGTGGATATCATCTGACGTATTAAGTTGTTCCTGCATAATAACATGAAGTCATTATTTGCTATACTTTTTGTCCTCATATTCATTTCATATAACTTTTTCATCAATATCAGTTCACACTTTACCATACTTCAAACATATTGCCAAACAAAAAAATAAGAAAAAATGCTTAAGTCATATGGCAACATAAACTTCAAAACTTTATAAAGAGCAGCTATGTTTGCATGTGGAGGAAAATCAAATTAATGCCAACTTGTTTATAGGTAACGGACAATTAACTGTTGATGTAGATTTCAGGAACCAAATGAAATGAATATTACCGTAGGTGATGATACTGTAGGCGGACCCAAAAGCCTTGCAAATGAGGTGTGGAGAATTGCAGCATCATACTAGAGATGAAAATAACATATCATCAAGAAGGTAACACAATTTTAGTGGCATATATGACTTAAAATTACCAAATAACGTTAGAAAAACGATAGGATGAGTTCACACAGGGAACAGTAATATCATAAGAGAATTCTAAAGAGGACACTACAGGACATAAGATTTCAGACTCCTGAAAAGCCATGCTTCGTGTCTTAATTCCCACAGCTTTCAAATTTATCAGGTTCTAATTGCATCTTCAAACTCCACAGTGTAGTCCCAATTAAAACATTGATAAATACACAATTTACTTATAGCAAAATTGAGTATGCAAGCCATGCTTACAAGTTGCTTTTCTGGTGCACGTGGAAGTGCATTCTTCAACATAGAACGAATGATTACGGGATCTGTACCCGAGATGACCTAGGAAATTAGCATAATTAGTCAGCCAAGGTCTGTGAATGTGTCAGAAGTTTTAATACTTGCACAACTCAACATAAAGAGTAATGGAAACATTTCTGCTTTTCTTTGGTTACTAGTTTCAGTTTCTTTCTATATACTCATTGTTGCTCAGGTTGAAAGTTTCAACAATTGACTATGCTTTGCAGGTCGGAATTAGCCAATAAAATGAAACTTGAAGTCACCAAGTTTATATAAAAATGCACAGAAAATATCCCAAAATGTTTTTATATAATCAACAGATAAAGCATTTCTGTTTCCCTCTTAGTGAAAAAATAAGGACCAAAATGTTTCTAAGAGTAAAATAATGCCAAAATATTTCCTGAATCAGTAAACCTAAAAGTCTGAATGAATCATACAAGTAACTAAGAATGCCATAATATTTCCTAAAATACAAGTACGCTTCAAATAATTTGACCGAGATTGTTGCCCTAGGAATAGTACAATGGATCCAAATTTGAAGCTTATACAAGGTTAGGGAGAGTAATTGAAAGACTTTGGAAGATATCGCCGTCTAGTAGACAAACATAATTACCTCACTATCACTAAACCAGATATCACATGCAGTTAATGTGGTTAGCCAACTCCTAAAGGCCCCATGTGAAAGTCACTGGGATGTTGTGATACATCAAGAATGCAGCAGGTCGCTGTTTAATATCAAGGTTCCAAAATTGTACTATTCTGATACTGATCAAGTTGATTGTCATCGGATAGAGGTCCACTTCTACATATTGTATTCTAATTAGTAAGTAATTGATTTCTTCAAGGAACAAGTGCTCAAGCTGAGTATCGGGCAATGACAGCAGCTGCATGTGATAATACTGGCTTAAACAACTTCTCCATCGTTTTATATCTGGATATACAGAGATAATTGGCTAATATATGACAATGAAGTCGCCATTCACATTGCATCAAACTTGGTCTTCCATGAATGGACTAAACACATAAATTGATTGTTATTTTGTGAGAGAGAAGATGCTCTCAAGAGAAATCATCACTAACTTTGTCAACTAAAAGTGACCAACTTGCAAACATGCAAACTAAATTCCTGAGCTCTCATATTGACCCATTTGTAACAAGTTTGGCTCATATGACATATGCGAGGGGAGTGTAAAAGATATGATTGGATCTTAATAAATAGGGAAATATGTGGAACTGATAATTAGGGATATTCTCCTTTATTAGCCATTGTTAAATTTCCCTATAGTATCATTTGAATAATTATAAATTTAGGCTTTACACGTGTGATTAAACACACAATTCACAGCAACAGAGAAACTCTTCAAGTGTCATGAACAATGGAACAAATACTTTAGATTATGGAAAATAACCTGCCAGCAACCCAGGAGCACTCCAGTTGAAGTCAAAACAACTCTATCCAAAACAATCTTCAAAGGGCAGAGTTTTGAAACAACAGCTTTCACAGAGGATGCTTCAGCTTCTATCTGACACAAAAATGATACCCATGAGCTTATTAAGCATACTTCAAAATGGAACAACGGCATCCATAAGTGAAGTATACCTCTTCTTTGGTAGCGAGTACAGGAACAATATGGTGGGAGGCATGGAACATGCTAAAATGGTACAGACTGGAGTTCTGAAACCAGATTGCTAATTGACAAATATGTAAAATTCCAATAAAAAGAAGAAAAAAAAGGATGAAGAGAAGTTTGAAGCAGCATGGGTTTGCTTAAAGTTTAAACATATTGACCAGTAAATGAATTCTAATTCTGCTATTGGTTGATCCAATAATATAGCTTACCTTTATCAAAGTATGGATTAAAATTATTTTTGACAGCCTCCCTGTGTCATGCAAATGGTGCATGTGTTATATGAATATCAAATTGCTTGGTGTAAATTAATAAACATATTTAATCAAAGAAGATAAATACGGTAATAAAGAAGGATATATATGAAACTGAAGATCATCATTTCTACAGTCATAATTTATGAATATGATGCGCAATTCTCCATAACAATGAAAGCAAAATTAAAAATGGATATTCTCAAACTTGATAAAATAAATTTTATACAATGTCTTAGAAAGTAAGCTTTACACCTAACTTAACATCACAAAATCATATTAAAAGAAAATATCTATTTATATATTATAACAACGTGGGATCTCCAACACATCCTTTCAAGCAAGAACTGGACATCTAAAGTGTGTGAGAGAGAAGATAGAATGAGGTTGTTTGATAATCTTTTGGACAAGATTGGAAGAGTTGTCTGTCATCATTATATCAACACACATCAACAAGTAAATCATGTCAATGTGATTTTAACAAGTAAAATGAGAGGGATCCCATACTAAACAATAGTGCCTCGTAACTTGTCAAACATTGACGCGGGGTTTGGTTCAAATAACCTTGTTGAGTTTGCATGCTAATAAAGAATCAACCGCCTCGTAGTCAGGAGATTGTTTCATGTAAACAAATTCATCCAATAGACCATTTAGGAATACATTGTTCCCATCAAACTGAAGAAGTGAGCAATGTCTGGTAAGAGATAAGGACAATATAATACTGTTAGTGTTGTATTCAGTTTGATATAGTTTTTGTCATAGGGGTTCGTATTATTTGATGTTCTTTACAGCCCTGTTTCTTTTCAATCTCTACATACAGAGAATCCTTGTTTTCCTTTGTACACTTTTATCAATACAAAAGTTACCTTTCCAGTTTCTCATTTCTCTCTCTCTCAACTCTAATATGGTATCAATAGCTCAGTGATCCATGGATTCAGAAAATAATCCTCCTCCTCCTCCTCCACCTCCACCAGCAGGTAGTGAATCTGGCTGTACTGTTTCCTCTGCAGTTTTTGTCAAGATTTCCAACAAACTTGATGATTCCAACTTGCTTTGGCGTCAACAAGTAACCATGCAACAAATTCCATCCTCTTCAACATTTTGTGTTCAATCCCTCTATTCCTTTGTGGTTTCTCAGCGAAACATATCAGGATAATGGCAAAATTAATTCAGTCTTGTATTCTTGGATCAGATGTTGTTGTCTTGACTGCAGTCCACTCTATCAAGAGTGAGTCTAACAACTGCTCTGATATCAATTGTTAAGAAATAATGCACATTTCCTATAAATGCGGAACAATCACACACAAAATTGATAGCAGAATTCAGCCAATTATTCCTACGTCTCCAGGTTGCCGCAGACCTTTTATTTGAAAGAGAAAATTACAAAACAGGTGTTTACAAAACACTCAACTCACCACCCAAATAAACCCAGAAAAATAAAATATTATTTTTATCTCTGTTTCTTATCTCTCTTATTTTTTCGTTGTTGTTGGAATACTTAAGATTTTGCGTATAGGTATTTATACATACATGCTTCATTTCTAATCCTCACAATTAATTTCCTATATTTAAGTACTCTATAAATTTCTTGGTTTTTATCTTTCCTATAGAATAGAATACATTCCTCCCGTGTTGTTTCACCAGTTCCAACAATCTCCCACTTGAAGACTAATTTCAATTTGACTTCACACCTTGATTAATGGAACAACTTTCTATTGTATGTTATTCTAGCAGGCCAATTGAAGTTGGGCACAACTTCAATTTGTCAATGGTTACTACCTTTGTAACATATCTGCTGGATTTTACTTCCTATAATTTTCTTAATGTTTGCACCTCATCCTCAAGCAAAGATTGGATGAAGCAATTGCGGAGACCAATGTGTTTTGTTCTAGAATGAAATGTTGAATTCTTTGCCAGATGTATTGCACTCTGACTATCACTATATAGAACACTCTTCTCGATAAATCCCAACTCAGTTAACAAACCTTGAAGCCATATCAATTCTTTACTAGCTTCTATTACTGCTTCACACTCATCCTTCCACTTCACAACATCTCCCTCTGCTATGCTAACCAATACTGATGCTTGATTATTGCCAACCCCATGACTAATCGTCCCAGTTCTGGGGCTTCATTTCACATTACTGGAGAAAGTCAGAATATTCAACATAATATTCCTTATGAAGGTCCTGAACATATATTTATATTCGTAATAGTCAAGGCTTTCTGTTAGGTACCTGGGTTTGTGACCTAACTTTTCTCTCAACACCCACTCATGCCAAAGCAAATAAACAAGAGAAAACAAAGGAAATGTGTATAATCCTTGTAATTGTATATATTCATTGTAACTGTAAAACGAAAACAATAACAACTCGGGAGCCTAATCCCCCTCAACAAGGTCCAAGACCTGTTTACAAAACATAAGAAATGGCTCGCCCCGAACAGAATAACAAAAGGTTTATTTATACTCTCTCTCCCCCTACCAGCCTCACAAACTTTCCCGCTCTTTTTATTCATCCTCTACCGTTCGATATTAGTGTATATACCGTTCAGCTCCTATACTCGTATTCCCTTACCGTTCGGACACCCCCCTTTCCTTACTACCATTCGGTATTAGTGTATATACTGTTCGGTTTCTTCACTCCTTCCTCCCATCGTTCGGTATTAGTGTAGATACCGTTCGGTTTATACTTCCCTACTCCCTTTTGGCTACCGCTCGGCATCTACTTCCCTCCTCCTTCCAGCTACCGTTCGGTACTTCCCTCCTTTCTTCTGGCTACCGCTCGGCCTCTGCTTCCATCCTTCCTTCCAACTACCGTTCGGTAGTTCCCTCCTTCCTTCCGGCTACCGTTCGGTATTCCTCCGCTCATATATTTTTAACTTCCTAACATTACTCCACCCCTCAAAATCAACCTTGTCCTCAAGGTTGAAGTCATGAAACTGTTATTTGATGTAATGCTCCTCTTCCTAGGTGGCGCCCTCCAATTCAGGTCTGGAGGCTTGGGTGGTGGCAAATTCTCCTCTAATGTCTTCCATTCTTCCTGGATTCTATTAACTTCCAGCATACTGCACCTCAAATCCTCCACCGATGTCTTCCATTCTTCCTGCTCAACCTTCATGCTCAGCTGCCACCAATATACTTTCATTTTTCCCAGGGATGCCAAACAGGTAACTCCTAATATCACATCCACCCCTCCCAACTCCAAGAGATAAAGTTTATCTCTGATTCCTAATCCCTCCACCTCAGCAATATAATCATTTCTAGTGCTCAATATGTCAATTATGCGAACAGACTCTCGTAGTCCATTCATCATCACACCCCCAACCGTATCTAGGTGCTCTTGGCAGGTTACTTCATCAGCAAAAAACAAACAGTTATCAATTGATCTCCCTACTATATCATAGTCATCTCCTGAGTTTCCAACCGCAACATAAGAATAATCACCATAACTAAAAGGATTCCTACTCCAATCAATCACAACATAGCCAACACCAAACGCTTGCTTAGCAAGATGGCAGACCCTTTCAGGTGAATTCATTATCTCATAATAAAACACAGAGAAATTTAGAGCCAGACCCAAACGAATAGAATGTGTAGGTTGAAATTCACTCTCAATAGTGGTAGCAGCTGTCTGATATGCTTTAAATGACTGATCTGCTACCTCTATTTTTTTATTACCAGCTTTGAATTCTGCCAAGTACAAGTAATAGTCTCCTTTCATCTTATAATAAAACATTGTGGACTCCGCAATATTAGTGGATGGGATAAGATGTTCATCTAAAATTATCCTAATAGCACTGCAAGTATTAGACAGCTCCAACTCGACCTTGTGCCTATAATTCCTTATGCGCTTAACATTCAACTCATTCCCTTTTGACTCCTCTTTCTGCTCTATCGATGACAAGATCCTCCATGAAACTCTCTGTGACCCCACCACATTTTTGTATCCAACAAAGAATAAGTTCCTCTCTTCCACTCCGCTCAACGTCCAGCTTCGCCACCTTCTTCATGGCATCCACCATTTTTGCACACCTATTTTGTTTCGTTTCTTCACTGCTTCGATTTGGTTCGACCCTCGCCACCGCACCTCCTCCGCCTACACTCCGCCCCCACGCTGATGGGTTTTTATTTCCGCTCCAGCCCCCATCCTTATTTCCCTTGCGAGCTTCCTCCACGTCCCTGGCGATTCGCATGGCGGCCATCAGTGCTTGGGGATCTTGTATTCGAACTTGATTTCGTATATCCTCCTGCAAGCCCGCGAGGAAATACCCCAGTAGTTGTTCCTCCGGCAACCCCTTTGTCTGCCCCGCCAGACCCTCGAATTCTTGGACGAACTCATCCCTTGTCCCCATTTGTTTAGTCGCTGCTAATCGCTCAAAGACCAACCCTTTGTTTCGACCCCCAAACCTCATTACCAGTGCATCCTTCAGCCCTTCCCAGGATTGGTTCCTGGCCTTCGTTCTCCAGGCCCGGATCCAGTATCATGCACTCCCTTCCATACTAATGCATGCTAATCGCACTTTCTCCTCCTCCGAGACGCCTTGCACTTCGAAAAAATTTTCCGCGCAATTGATCCAATTTAGCGGATCAAAACCCTCGATAAGGGGCAATTCTACCTGTTTTCGCCACCCGCCGTGACTTTCGCCGCGCTCTCTGACTCTTTCTCGGATCTCGTCTTCCCGCCTCGTCCTCCGATTGGCGTTTACAGACGTTTGACTACCGTTAGACATCCCCTCCTGGTCACACGCCCTTCCTCCCAAAATCCGCATGACTTCTTGCAAGTCTTGCCGTATCGCCGTCATATCTTGGCGCCATCCGTCGACCGCTATCTCCATGGCGTCCCGCTGGTTCTCCACTACACTCAGTCTTCCATCGAGTGTGCCCTCCATTGCTCTCTTCTCCCTTCAATTGGATCTGGCAGGTTGGACCAATTTGTTAGGTTCCTGGGTTGGAAACCTAACTATCAACGCTCACAGTAATCAAAAGAACAAAGAAAGAATGGATTTATGTATTGATATTGAGAACAAAGTACATTGATGGCGTTAATGGAGGCCTAATCCCCCTCTTCTGGCCAATGTCCAGATTTACAAAATAATATTCAAAAACTCCCCTGACAACATAATAGAGTACTATTTATACAATTCCTCCTCCTTCTATCCTAAACCCATTACCCATTATACCCTTACCACCCTATATCCTAACACTTTCCTTTTCAATCTTCTGGTTCTTCCTATTTTTATTGTCCACATCATCCTAAAGTTTCTATACCTTTTCATCAATTACTGCTTGTTCCTATTATAGCTAAAAGTCTAATTAGTGTTAGAAATATGCTAAGGACAATTTTGTTTATTTTTAATTTCATGCTACCCATTGTTTTATCAAATCACAGTTAACTAATGAAGTGCTTGTTCAAGGAAACTTCAACCTAAATGGTCTCTATCCCTTTCCACCTTGCGACTTCTACCTCATCCTCTTGCTAAATCTTGTTTCTCTGTCAATTCTGTAATCAATATTAACAATAACAATAATATTCAATCTGTTTGGAATGCTAGACTAGGCATCCTAATGCTCATGTTATAAAACTAGATTTTCAGCAATGTAATACTCCTTTTTCTAATAAAAAAGTTGTTTCTTTTTGTAAAGTGGCAAAGTTCACAAAATTCCTTCTTCCTTGTCTCAAACTGTTTACAATTATCCTCTTGAACTTGTTTATATTGACTTATGCGGACCTTCTCTTATGTTATCCACTAAGGACTTTCTTAGGTAGGGAAGTAATGAGAGGGGTTGGAAAGTGTATTATAAGAAGAAATTTAAAAATAAAAGTAGTTAAAAAGTTAGTTGTTATGGGGGTGAGACTTTCTGAGAAAAGTCTATACAGTCTTATCTTGTGAGATGTCGGGTAGAGAGGTCTTTTGTTGTTGTGACAGGGAATTCCCTGTGTGAAAGGAAAACTTTTCCTTTGTGAGCTGATGCTTATGCTTGGCGTTAATAATTGCTGAACAATACAAAAAAGATCTTTGTCAACATTTTCTAAATTTCCCTGAAAATTCTAATTTAAATTTCCTTGAGAATTCAAGTAAAACTTGTCTTGACTGAGAGGTTGATAACTCCAGTCAAATTGATGAAAGCAGAGGGAACTAGTATGTCCATACTTGAAACATATTTGGATTAACAAAGTTTCCACCATGGGCATGACCACGACCTATATAACCAAATTACCACTAAAAAAGAAGAGGAACCGTGAAAATCAGTGACATGAGCTTTTGCATCTTGAGTTTGTTGGGTTTGGAATAAGCTTAAATGTATTAGCTATTGGAATCTTATGGATAGATAATGTATTAGCCGTTGAAGTTTTATGCATAGTTAATGTATTAGTCGTGAATATTTAATGTGTTAGCCGTTTTTAACCTTTTTATTTGTTTTGAGTATAAATTATATTCTTGATTGCATGAATAACACCAACAACAGAGGTGAATCAGTTTATTCAAAGAGTAAATTTGTTGTCATCAGATTTTGATTCAGAGCCATTGCACTAACAATTTTTTCATCATTGTGTGAAACTGAATTTGATACTAGCGCTTGAGTCAGATTAAGAAAAGCAGAATCGAGAACAACTATCTTACAATACTTTTGAAGACAAGACTCACGCACAAGTAGAGGTTCAACTTCTTTAGTAGGAAGAGTTCAAACTTACTTTCAATATTAGATTGAAGGCTTGAGGCAAACCTTCAAGTATAACATTAATGTCTTCTTAAGAGAAACAAGATCTCCCATAGAGGCAAGGCAATTAACCAACAATTTCATTCAAAGAAGAATTTCTGACATCAACAATTTTCAAGAGACATGGAGCAATGTTCATTGCAAAGTTGTTCCACTCTTGCTCTCAACTATTTGTGAAAATACTCATGCACTTTATCCCAAACCTTATAGCAATAAACATTTCCAACAACATGAAAAAGAAAAGATCGGAGACTATAACCATGTCGATAGCATTTGATCTTGTTCCTTAGTACTACATGCTGGATTGGTTTTTACAGTGTCACAATTTACTTCTCTAAGAAATCTAAGCAGAGCCACAAAGTGTTGAAGATGATGCCTAACTCTGCCTATTTCCACAAAAGCAAGAAGTTGAAATCATATAGTTTCTCTGAAATCTTCTCAAAGGTAGCGGAGGAAGGGGAAGACTGAGGATTTTCAGCCATAAAGGACCTTCAAGCTCTTGATGCCATATTAGAGTTCGACAGGGAGAGCGAGAAGAAGAGAAAGCTAACAGGGAAAGAAGATATCTTTTTGAATTGCACACAACTGATGTACAAGAGTCTCTTTATATAGAGCAAAGAGAAAGGTACAAATCTTATTTATCCTCACCAATACCGAGATACTATGAATCCTATGGATGGTTTGTTACTGATACGCAAATTTTCAATAAATTCCACAAAAGAATTTACCAGAGACAGATAGAAGGTGCAGCCTATATCAGACATAGAGAAAAACAATTTTTAAGTATATATCAAAGCTACGCAGTAGTATGACCATCTGATTCAAAACCATGGCCAAACTCAGAAAAAAAATGTATCTTCAACTAAGCATAGATGCATTAAATGATCATCAGTGAAACATAGGAGTCAAATTAGTAACACTTACGCGATAGGTAAAGAGAATTCAGTGCTCAAATACAATACATTAGCTCGCACCGGAGGATTTGCAGGCTGCACATGGAAAATAATCATCAGTTGCTGCCCAAACAGATATATGAAACAAAGCCTAAATTGTGTTACATGTCACCTTCATAACAGGTGTCACATATCCATCTTTCAGTGTGAATATATCTGAAAGGGACAATGACTGAGAGGTTTCACCATGTTTCAGGAAAGCAGCTCCATGCTCATCCAGATCTCTCCCCATCTTGTCATACAACTTTGATCTTTGCTCCGTGTAAGAATTTTGAGAATCTGAGACAGACCCCTTCTTAATTTAGTACCAAAATCGCTTATATCTCCCTCAAAATCAAATTTTGAATAAAACCCACCTCCAAGACAACACCGTTACACGGAATTATTACATTAAGCCAAAGAACAAACAGTAAAAGTTCCAACTTGTCTCGGGAAGGCCAAATAACGAGCAATTTGATAAGCAAAAATATGACCCAAATGGAAGAAACTCTTGACAATTGTCACAAAAGTAAATCTTCCATAAAATGCAAACATAAACGAAACATAACGACCTACCAAACTGAACCTAATGTAAAGAAAAGTTTGAAAATTGATTGGTAAAAGAACCAATATTACCTGTAGAAGCAGATGAAAAAGTTTGCGATGAGTTGTGAAGTGCCATTCTGAACAAGGTGAAGAAGCAGAAGGCACAGATGAGCCAGATCAAAGCCACCCTCTTGGGATTAATCAAGTTCACAGTCTTAGCCGTCATGATTTTGTATGCCACGCAAAACCAAAAGGTAACTGTGCGAGAACAATCCCAACCAAATCAGAATCAGCGTCATCCCCACCCATTAGCCGATTTCTTATTCCTCACTTCAATGTAATTAGCTAGCGTGATATATGGGCACAATATCCATTAAACTTTTTTTTTTTGTATATATACATCTATGATAAAAAACTTTTTCATGCAATTCTATTTCTACAATGACCATATTAATATTGAAATTTACTATTTCATACATATCATTCAACGTTTTCCATTTAAATAGAGCTCTTCTAGAAAAATTAAATTTGATTGAATTTTTACTTCTATTATAGCGAAACCTCTTTTCTGATTTTTTAGGTTATTAAGACTTCCTACAACATGTCTTTCAATGTAATAATTTTCTAACAAAAATGTAATTTATGGATTTATAATGAGTCAATAAACCATAAATACTACAATTTTTCACTCTCTTAATATTGAGCAAGATAAATAACAAAAATTAATAAGATACATAGTCATTATTCTCTTTACACACTAATTAAATTACAAGTTTGAAATGGAAACTTTCAATAATACTAAATGAAATTTAAAAATACAAATCGTTAATTAAATTTAGTGTCAGTAATTAAATTAGTTTTCCTTATTATTGTAAATTATTAAAATTTTATGTACAATGAAAAAGATAATAACTACTTTATAATGTGTGGTAATAAATTATTTTTAATGTTAGAATCATTGTTTCGGAAAATAAAAATATTTATTTTTTTAAGAGGAATAATATCAATAAAAATATGTAATTTTTTATCCTTAAAAAATTAGATGTACATAAGAATTCAAAGTTTATTTAGATAAAATAAAGTTTTAGAAATTAAAAGAAGAAGTGGAAGGCAAATAAAGCAAATTCAAGAAAGAAGTAGTAAGAAATTATAATTTAAATACTTGAAATAAAGGTAAGAAAAACTTTTATGTAATCTATTATTGTATTATAATTGTAAGGAAATTTATAATTTGTTATTTTATTATAATCATTTTATATTATTATTATTAATGTTGGAGCAGGATGATGCTTTTGTTGGTTTTATTGGGTTGATGAAGAAGGCATTGATGATTACTCTACTCTTATGGCATTGTCGTATTTTCGGTCTTGAAGGTCGTCAGCTCCTCTTCGTATCTCCGTTGTATTTTTTCTACCTGTCTCTGCATGTTTATGATCATCTCCAATTAACCAAGGTGATTCTCTGACTCCTATGTCACGACGTTGCTCGTCATATTTCTTGTAGTCATCATTGGTTTGTTGGTTGTTGAATAATCGGTTTCACGGTGGATATCAAAATGTTTCAAGGTGTAGGGTCGAGATCAATAGTACAACGTTAAGTAAGTCGTCCAAAGGTCCAAAAGTTGTTTTCAACTCTGAGTCCTCTCATAACCGTTCATCCAAGCCATTTTGAGGTACCTACAAAAGGAACTCTGATGTCAAAGTCAGTTCAACGTTTGCAGTTCAAATATTAATGGTATAGTAAATGTAGGTCACCTAATTCCATACCTAAAACCTATATTTATAGATTTTGGAGTGAGCTTTTGATTGACAATGACTTAATTATGGCCCAATTATTGGTAATCACACTTTCCTTCTAAGTTTTTCAGCATTAAGATTAATTGTCTTGACCATTGACTAATCAGTCCGACTTTCCGACCGTCTGGTCCTGATGGTAGTATGTTTGTACGTCCTAATGAAACTTAATTGTTTGGTCTGTTGTTGACCAAAAGGTCATACGGTACATAAGATATGAGAGAAAAGAGTGAAAAAAGAAAAGAAAAAGAAATTATTTAAATTAGATGCAATGTGTAAAAAGTTAACTATATTTATAAGCGAATTGGCCTATTTGTTGATAAGAGATCTGAGAGGACACATGTAAGCGAGCTATTTTACAAACTTCAAACTTGTACTATTTTGTTCATTTTAAACTTTCTCCTTTTGTACTAATGCTTTCTATATTATTTAACAGAAAGAATTTTCAACTGTACTCTCATAGGCCAATTAGAGGTGGGATCATGCCTTGATGCATCAGAAGCAAATTCTAATGACGATGACATCATTAGGACACAGTCCTGAGTTGACGTTGTTGATGGAAGAAAACGAATGACTATATAGATAAGATAACTTATTACCAATTACACTACTGAAAGAGATATATTGAAAGACCAACCATCTGCCTCCAGCAGTTCTAACAAGATTGTTTTCTAGCTTAAACAACAACTACAAGGTCGTGACCAAGCTTATGATGAACTGAGAAAATGATTTAAGAATTTGGAAAATATGGTCATGAAATTGTTGCCTCAAGAAGGACAGACTCAGTCCATCCCATCATCGTCCCAGCAACAACACCTTCTAATCCAACCCACCTAGTGCAACCATCTCTCCACCAATAGCCACCTTCCTAGCAACAACTTCAGCAGCATGAAGAAGAAGATAATGATTCAGAAGACTATGATGATTCTTAGGACTTTTTTTAGTTTACAAACATTTATTTTAAGACTTATTTGTTTCTTTTATGAATGACAATATAACTATGATTTTAAAGATATGGATTTCATTTATGATTCATTACATTGTCTGAATTGTGACATTTGTCTCTATTGTTTTTATTGATAGTATATTGTTGACAGGTTAATTGTGGTGGAAAGGAAATGTTGTCCACACTACATATAATTATGTTTTGTACTTTACTAACGAAATATTTCATCGATAATGTAACTCATTTTGTCAAGTCATTATCAATGGATCATGACAATCAATAATTGACGACCGGGATTTATCAGTAAATGTTTCCGACAATATATTTATTGATGATTTTTGTCTGTCGAAAATCTATCAAAAATTAATATTATCGACAAATTTCTTTCGTTGATAAATCAAGTTTTTTTATAATCACTAGTGCAAAAACATCGTATAACGTCACACATTCAACGTCCAACTACTAAATAGCCAATGTTAAAAATGATCGGTGGCATTTTTGTAAATAAATGCAATTGTAGAACGTCGAAACCTCATTCAATTCGACATTCTATGATGGTAATTATTTAAACCAACGTGTCATTCTCTTTCTTCTTTCTTTTAAACCACCAATAGTACGTCGAATTCTGTAGGGGTTCGACATAATATTTGTCAGTTAGAAGCCAAAGAGTCACCCATTTTAATTCTTTTTTCTTTTAAACAAAAAATAATATGTCGAATTCTTTTTCAGCTAGAATTCTTTTAAACAACAAGTAAGGGCTTCGATGTATTATTTGTCACCCAGATGCCAAAAAGTAAGCCCTTTTAAATTCTTTTTTTTTCTTTTTTCTTTTAAACCACATATTATACGTCGAATTTTGTAGGATCTTCGACGTATTATTTGTCCGCCAAAAGTTTCCCCTTTTTAATTTGAGCGGGAGATTGAAAACTCATTCACTTTATTTTAGCGCACGAGACCCTCTTCTCTTCTCAAACTTTTCTCGAACGAAGTTTGACGACCATCACATGTAATCTTTCTTTCATTTGATACAAATGCATGTTAGTTAACTACGTATAATTTTTGTTTGTTTTAACCGATTATTTTCGTGTTCTTGTCCTTCATAGGTGCATTCTGTTTTTTCTCTCACTGGTGAAAACACTTTATTCCGACGAACCCACCTTTTGAAGGTTAGTTTTCGATTTTGTTTTGAAGAACTTATTTGTTGAACTTGTTTGTTGTTGTTTTTTGTTAAACTTGTTTGTTGTTGTTATTTGGTTGAACTTGTTTGTTATTGTTGTTGTTGTTTGATTGAACTTGTTTATTGTTTGTTATTGTTATTTGTTGTTGATACTATACTACACATTCATAGGTCATGCTTTATAAAATATCAAAAACTGAAATTTGTTGTTTTTCTGCTTTTCAGTAGAGTTGTAAACAAAGATTACAAATCAAAAAAAAAAATTGTTTAACGTTGAATATTAACAAAATTCGATTTCAATTTGATTAACGTCGAAGTTTTTAAATTCAACGTCATTTAACGTCTTCCGATATGACGGTTGACCTCGAATTTGACGTGAAAGGCCAAAAGAACTACGACGTTATACGATATTTTTGTACTAGTGAATGTTAATTATCATGAATGTTTTTATTTGTTATTTTAATTATTTTTTGCTGTAATAAAAATAAAAATATTTTATAAAAACAATTTTATATGTCAACATCTTAGTTTGTTATATATATATATATATATATATATATATATATATATATATATAATATGTAATTTTATGTGTTAATGTTTTTATATCTATGCATAAATCTTAGTTATACACTCTTTAATATTTTTATTTATATTTTTTAATATTTTTTATCTATATATTTGTTCTCATTTTCTTTATGTAATTAAAGTAATTATAAATATATTAATCAAAATTAGAAAATAATTATTAAATTAAAAGTAAAATGAATACATGAAAAACGATATTATGTGTAAGAGTGGAAAAAATAAATTGTAATGTACTGTTAAAAACTGCATTAAATAAAAAAAACTAGTTCACTTAAATTATGCCGAAGTAAAAAATAGTTTAGATGAAATGAATTGAAATATATTTTATTTTATCAAATGTACTTAATTACATCGAATTACATTATAACTGATTTTTTAACTATACTAATTTTTGAAAAATATTCCATAGTTTGTTTTGGAAAAATAATCTAAAACGAAGACTGACAACAGAAAATAAGTTTCACTGTAAGTGTAGAACAATTTTACATATTCAAGACACAAATAAAGGAAAGGAGGAAAATATTCAAGAAAAGCCCTATACTGTTGATCAGTCTATCTCAATAAATTGAACAATCGAATGTGAGTGTCTCACCCAGAAAATGAGAGATGGTTATCAGAAATGGATTCCAACATTCCTCTGTCATCAGAAATGGATTGGTGGAGTAGTGATTTCCCTGACTGGCGTGAACTTCCCTTCTTCAACCTGAGATAGGCAAACCTTGTTTTTCATACTTTCCCTTGCTTTAGAGCTTTCACAGTTTTCAGTTAACTATCTCAAAATATAATAGATTCAGTTTTTCTAGACTAAACTAGATAATAGTATAATTAATTTTAAGTAAAACTAGATTCTTTTTTTAGTATAAAATAGTATAATTAACTATAATTAAGTTATCTTTGTTCAATACCTAATTATTTTTATTTCATAGCATTAATCTTAAAATATATTATTCTTTTGTATTTTATTCTAAAAAACCTTAACACCATAATAATACAAAATCACATTATAGAGTATTTTTGAAAGAATAAATTCAAATAGGATATCTCACCAAAAACAAACAAAAAATGATAAAAGTGTTTGCTTCTATAAGATTGAGTACACTTTAGATATTAATTCTTTTGATAGGCAAAACTTAACTAGTTAATATTAGAGATTAATTTTCAGTCTAATTCACATACCAATTACAATTTTTTATTCATAATAAAAAATCTTTTAGAGACAAATAATTTTTAGTTTATAAATTATTATCTAAATTAGTCACTATAGTAACTATTTATTTATTTATATAAAATTAGTTGCTATTTATATTTTTGTAATGTTTATTTTTAATGTTTATATTTATTGAAGTCGGTGTTTGATAGACAAACACTAATTTTATTTACTTTTTATTAGTTTAAGTTAATTTTTTATTAAGTCAACGTTAATATAATATATCTTTAATACTAATTTTAAGTTAGTTTAGGTCAACTCGACAAAATTATATGTTATGAATTGATGATAAAAAATGAGTCATTGGTTATTCTTAATCCAACGACTTATATTATATGTAAATCTTCTTACTTACAAATTTTCTCATTTTTCTAGATAAATCATATCACATTCATTTTCTTTATGTATACTCATCTTTTTTACTCACATATCTCAATTTCATCAACACTAATTTTCTTTGTCTACATTCCTAAGCACCGGTCAAATAAAAATGCATTAGTGTTGATAAGACTAAAATACTTTAATTAAAATTAATTTAAAAGCTAACCGACTTTTTCAACAATACTTATAACTAATCTTCAAATGTCAATGTTAATAAATTACAATTCATGAATTTAGAATTTCCCCACTGTATATAACCCAAGATCAATGATCTTTTCTAATTAATGTCAATTTTTACTTATTAAAATTGATGCACATATATGTTTTATAATTAGTTTATATCCATTTAATTTTCATTTTCTTTACCTTCTCTTGAATTCGGGCAATCTCTTTTCTCGTGTGAGTAAATTTTATTTTAATAAAATAAAATTTTATTTTAAATTTAGAAAGCTAAAAGTTGGGTGATACATAAATCACAGTACATTCTTTTATATCACAGTGTATACTTCTTTGCTCACTTCTCAAGTTTTTATGAATAATGGAAAGTATTTCAAACAGAGGTGCTTGCGATTGCACATTGCCCTATGCCCTATGGTGTGATTCTGTGTTTGTCCGAAGCAACAACAATTTACAACAAAATGATTCAAGTCCGAAAGAGTTCACATGTGAAAAAGATAATACTGTCTAGAGGGCTATCATTTTCATTGTTTTACTCGTATGTATCATTCATTGGGTGGTGTTGGAGCAGTTTACAGTGATGAGGAACAATTATTGGCACCATCAGAGCAGATAACAGGCCAAAACCAAATCATATTCAACGATACGGCTATGCAGCAGCAACAGGGAACATATCAGACGTTGACTTGTTTAATTTCCAGATTAATAACACCACTTGAGACAAAACAGGGTAAATGGGAATACACTTCAATGCTTATTACTTACTCAATTTCACGTTTTCTTTCTTTCATTACACGGTTCAGTCATTGTGTGCAATGCAGTTAATAATTGAAAGAAAGTTACATATTTTTCTGTAGCACTGTGGTGTGAGTTAAACTGTGTACTGCACCAGTTATGGAGACAAAACCAACCAAAATGTTGATTTGTTTGGGGAGCTTAGAATGCACATGCCGGTTGCAGAAGGTTACCAGCTAGGACAAACACTTAAGCTCATCTCCAACATGACATGTGAGAGATGTGGCAGTGTGCTGCATGTTTTGCATTATTGTACCTCTCTGACTACACCCCGTTGTCACATGTACCAATTAAGACCATGGAACAAGCTTCAATATGGAGAGGACTGTGATTATTACCACCTGCTCACTTGCTGCAGCTGCCTCCTTAATAGCTACGAAGAGTACACACACCCGAATAAATCCATCAGCTCTAGTCAATTTGTATATTTTTATGTATGCTGTTAAGTTAGTTACTTTACTGTCTTTATACCCTTCTCGTTATAAACAAAACAAGTTGGTAGTTACTTAACATAGTTTATCTTATCACCATTTAAGATATTTTTTTAATCATATTTTAATTTAACATTCTAGTTTAAAGATTAGTAAAAATATTTTTCTTGTCTAATGATTTATATTTTCTATAAAAAATAACAATTTGAAAGTATGTTTGTAATGGAAATGGAAAAGATGGATATTGGTGAATTTTTTTTGTGTGTCCATACAAAGTGGAAGAACAGAGGAGAGTACTGTAAAACACAAGATATTGAGTGGATGTGGTGGGTCTGATCTCCAATTTCTGATGTGGTAAGCAGTAACTCCCAAGCTGTTGGCAAAATGCCAGTATGGAGGCACATGCTGCTGCGTCAATATCAATCATTTCTCAGTATTTCCTCATCAGAAACTATGCCAGGATTAAGAGATTTTCTGGGCCCAAACAGGGACTTAGGGAATTTTATGCTCAGATTATTGCAATCTGCTGCTCCTTAGCAGGTAAATTTTCTGCTCCTTTATCACACGTTTTGCTGCGATTTGGAAAGATTTTCATATTTTTAAAGGGGTTAATTAAATTTGCAGAAAGTTATTGAATAGAAGAAAATATATTAGCAGCAAGACTTAGGTGTAAAATTATGGGGTAGAAGGTATTTGGTAAGGGGACAAAAATGGCTGAGCTATTGTTCTACTCTTGATGAGTGATAATGGTGTATAGTGTTGAAGTTGTTTGTTATGCAGATATTAATGATAATAAATTTGCAATAAAAACACTTCTAATCAGACAAATCAATGGCAAAAGATGTCAAGCTTGAATTTAACTGACAGACAGGTACTGACGTCACCTAATCATGCAAAAAGGACTCCACCAATAATTTTAAATCCCTCTCATCATATTCATTTCTCCACCACTTTTTTTTATCTTTCCCAATTGTTAAATTATTTTACATTTGATAATTTATTTATTTTTGAAAAATTACTACGAGATGCATTTCATTTTAAACAATATTATACTTTTATTTTAAAATAAAAAGAAAATTATGAGTGCAATATTATTTGTTTTTTCACATTAACTCAAAAATATATTTTTTTTTATTTAGTTACAACAACAATCATAACCACAATATAGTTACTATATATATTTTTAGTTTTTTTATATTTGTAAATATTATTAATGTTTTGATTTTAAGCCTCTTGGATGAATTAATTATTAAAGTTATTTTTGCATTTGATATTATCTAAGTTCAACAATTTTATTACAATTTTATCTTTAAAACAGATATATTAGTACGAGAGAGGAAAGTTAAGACAAGGTTTTGTATAAACAACATTTGATCTATATTTCTAAACAAAATAAGAAATTTATGTATATCAGAAATATCAATGTTTAAATTTCAAGTTTTCTAACATCATTCAAATTAATCATCGCATTTTTGAAAATCTCGACAATTATAAATGATTTTATTCTTAGCAAGCGATTCGATAGACTATAAAAAAAAAATACTGAATATAAATGATTTCTCATCTCAAATGTTAAACAATACAAGCCTTTTAATATATCAAAACACAGTATAAATTAAATACTTGTCCAAATAAAGGCAACGAAGCCCAAACATATAACTTTGCCATCATATTATTCAATAATATATTAAATCATTTATTTTATTGTTTAAGATAAATATTTTTTTAGAAAAAAAACTTGAACCCAAAAGAAAAATATATTATAAGTGTGCATAAAGTTTCTCTCAAAAATAATAAAAAAAATAAAAAAATTGTTGTGCCGACGTTACTTTATGTGGTGGTAAGCTAATGCATCACCTAAGCCATTTATTGTCGTATAATATGTCAAAGCGATGATGGGCCCTGCTGTAAGTAAATTTAAAGCTTCATTACTAACTCCAACTCAATTAATGTAAATCTTCTATCACTCTTCACACGTAACTACTTCTTTATATCTCTCCAATTTCATTGGATCATTCATTTTTTCTTTTTCAAATTTCCTTTTTTAACTATTTTTCTATTAGTTTTAAAAAATTAAATATATTAAATTCATATACAATATTCATACACACCCACACCCACAAAACATCCAAGTCAATGTGCTTTAATTATGATTCTACTTGTTGTCGTTATGGGACAATTTCTTTCTTCAATAATTTCTGTAAAATATATTGAGAAAAAAAGTAAAGAGAAAATAAATAAATTGAGGTCATCAAAATCTAAATATACTTTTGATATAATAAGACTCTGAAACAAAAGGAAGAAAACATAAGACAAAAAAATTACTAACACACTGGTGAATATTTCTTATCAGAAAAAGAGTATAAAAAATTATTTATAAACATGTAAACAACACGAGTAGAATCAAATTAACTGACAAAACTTGAAACCAATGTGAAACATGAAATAGAATCTGAGAAGACAATTGAGCAAATTGCTCCCATATACAATATTCACATTTTTTTTTTAAATTTAAACTTTATTACAAAATATACATAATGTATATATAATATATATGTATAAGCCTGTCTTTCACATGTACCGTAGTTTTGTTAAAACAGTGTATTGTAATATCACACATTTCCATTTCAAATTAAATTCTAATTTTAATATTGTTAGAATTAGACATTTAAAATAGGTATAAAATGTTTTATTATTATGTAATTTTTCTAAAACCACCATGTTAAAAGAGTAATTTTATTCTCTTCTATTCAACATTAGATAATACTTTCACATATATTTTTATTGTTGAAAATTTAAGTGTAAGTATAAACATAAATTAAAAACAAATGATATATGAAAAAACAAATCCACTTAATTATTCATCTATGATATCATAGGCTCACTAAAAAGATAAAAAAAAAACGAGAAAAAGATGACAAGGCACCAGTTTAATGACGTTGAGTCATTTAAAAAAAAATATGGCTCATTTGATTAAAAGCTAAATATAAAAAGGTTTAATGTCTCAATAGGTCCCTATTTTTGTTCAGAATTTGAAATAGGTCCTTTTATATTTTGGTGTCTCAATTAGCTCCTTATTTTTGTTAATTTGATGCAAATAAATCCTTTCCGTCAATTTCATCATACGGCGTTAATGAATGTGTGACGTGGCCTTACACGTGTCAATACTGTCTTCAGGCCACGTAACACATTCATTAACGTCGTTTGATGAAATTGACGGAAAGGATTTATTTGCATCAAATTAACAAAAATAAGGACCCAATTGAGACGCCAAAAAATAAAGGGACCTATTTCAAATTCTGAACAAAAATAGGGACGTATTGAGACATTAAACCATATAAAAAAAATAACTGAATAAAAACGGATTCGAAATTTTAAAACAAAATTTTAAATTAATTTCTCCATTTTTAGATCTGTAATTTGCATAATAAAAAAATATTTTTAAGTAATTAAGAATGTTATAAGAAAAAGTGTGATGGTTTTGGATATATATATATATATATATATATATATATATATATATATATATATATATATATATATATATATATATATATATATATATATATATATATATATGGGCGTTGTCTAGTTTGTTGCCCTATTTTGTACAAGTTTAAACTGGAAAAGAAGGGGCCCATCTTAACAATTTGAAACTTAACAAGGGAATATTCAACTCTATGGCTGCACGCAATAACACTACTGTTTCAAAAAAAACATCTACATCTTCAGATTATTCTCGGTACACTAAACCAATTTCGATCACTTTCTGCAGTACGTTGCAGCAACCAAGCAAGAAACTATTTTCTCTCGTATCTTCTCTGCGATCTCCTCCTACTTCTCATGATACCATATCTCATAGGAACTGAGTTATGTCTCGGACAACATAAAACGCAGATTCATGTTAAATAATGTTGTTTTTGTTATCCGAAAGGTGTATTATATGATGCATTAAGTGGCAATACGAGAAAGTAGACACGTACGTTAGCAACTTCAATTGTTGTTCCCTGATTCCCCTTTTACAGCTCTAGCTAGCATTAGGTGGGAGCCATCTTCAAGCACTGTCTTTATCTCTTTACTGTTCAACTGCCCATAATTGGAACATCACCAAGGTACCTTCTTCCCTTCACCATTTTCATCAATTAATAATCTTTTTTATTTCATATATATTTATCATATCTTCATATTAATTATAATTACCTACACATATACATACATATATACGTTATTTTTCTGCTGCCTTTGATCTCTTATTATTCTTATGATCTTCATAAATAAAGCAAAACCAGAATCCCATGTCCTGGTGAATATCCTCAACCTGCTTTTCAGGGTTTCCTCTTTATCTTTCTAATTTTCCGTTGCAGCATATACTCATGCTGCCTGTTATTTAGTGAAAAGGGAAATTATTACATTCAAAACAATATTATTTTTCATCTCATCTTCACTCAATCATTATCCTTTTTGTTTAACTTATTATATATATATATATATATATATTCATACTTTTAACTATTTAAAATTAGTTTATATATGGTTTTTAAAATAAGTATTATTATTAACAATAATTTATCTTATGACAATTTATAAATGACAAGATGATGTAATTTTACTTCTTCTTTTTTACATTTATAGTTTATTCTTTGTATATGTTTCTTTCTTCACTGGATAAAGAATTAAAAAAAAAGTAATTTAGAAATATATTAATTCCTCTCACTCTTTTTGTTGTGCCATCTCACTCCCGAAGTCACGGAAATCCCTTTACGAAATCGTTTACTGTAGCATATGATAAAGCATTTATATTTTTTTATTTATTATAACTTTGACCTAGTACGAATATTAAAATTGTTTGTTATGTAATTCGTTTAATTTAAGTTTATACATGAAGTATATTATTAGGGATTAAATGTTAAATATATTGTCAGTGTAGGAAATTTAAATTAAAACAAAATTAAGTCGTTTATGATCGTTTCTTTAAATAAAAACTATTTTACAGATTAAAATAGTAATATTAAGATAAATAAGCTAATTAAATAATATTTTTCGTTAGAAAATAATAATGAGTTGTACAGAACATGAATTGATAAAGATTGATAGTTAATTTCATTAATTTACTATAAAGAATAATGGTTCATTCACATTCATGCGTCTTAATAATAATTATTATCACATACCTACTTTCTCTCTTTTTTGTTAAGGAATGACTACTTTCACTTATTTCAGTTCTCTTACTCCTTTTCATATTTTACCATCTCACATTTTTACTCTCTTTCTTTCTTCTTTTTCAATCTCTTTTTTCATTCATATATTATAAATTAAATAAATGAAGGATTATCCGTTGGAATATGTATGGGTATCTATGTCATTACTATATGAGAAATAACAATGAAAAGTATGACCATTCCCCATAGTTGTTGTTTTTTCCCATTTTCTCTTTGTATAGTCTTTTTTTCATCAATGGTACCACTCTAAATTATACTCTTATTTAAATAAAATGAATGTAATATAAACTTTTATGGAATTATAATTCTATATCGTGTACTAGAATTTTAGTTTTAAAAGTGAATTTTAATTTTTACAAATTCACTTTAAAAATAATTGTAACTTCGGAATTAAATCTTTGAAAGTATTTCGCATGTGACTAGGACTTGTATGTGTAGATACTCTAAATAAGTTGTATCAATGTTGATAGAAAATATAAAAATTAATCGATACAAGTAATAGTTTAGATTTTTTTTATTAAATATTTAGATGAATAGGAGTGTGAATAACATAGGTGAACCCTTGATACGAAGAAGATGTTGATGAAATGTCCTCGTTGAATATTAGAAATGAGAATGCAAGTTTTACTTTCAAAAGCAATTAAACTTGCACTCAACATATTTTTTTTCTTTCTTTATCTCGATCTCTCTCTTTTTTCTTTCTCTTTTTTATTCATATATATATATATAAATTAAATAAATCGATTAAAGAATGAAAGAGTATCAATTAGATATACGCATGAGTATCTGTATCATTATTATAACAAGAAAGAGTACGACCATACAACTAGATTCCGCATGTAGTTTTTTTTTCTGTACTTTCTCTTTATATCTTTTTTTTTTTCATCAAGACCCAATTGTTTTTTATAATTAATTTTCACTCTAAACTGCTTTTAATTAAATAAAAATGAATATGATGATATCAATCTCTATGAAATTATAACTCTACATGGTATATTAAACTTTCTTCTAGAGTTTTAATTTTAGAAGTGAATGTGACCCTTCTTTACAAATGTACTTTAAAATAATTTAGCAACTTTAGAATTAAATCTCCAAAAATAATTCGGACGTCAGTTCTAAAGTAAACAGAAATAATTTAAAAGTTAGATTAAATCAAAAGATGAGCCATTTGAAAAAGAAAACGATTTGGTGGACACAGACCCAATCATTCAATGCGGCGATCGAAAGAGTGGCCCGCCAAATGGACGGTCCTGGTTGATGGACTGGTGGGCCATGTCACAGAGGATCATTAATTAACACTCTGATGCCAGCAACTGCTCCATGAAAAGTGAAGAAAAAAAAAACAACTTAAAGAAAGAAATACAAAAATGAGTTTGTTTTAAATTTATACTCTCAAATTTTCTTTTAAATGCTAAGTTCCTGTGATTATTTCTACACTTCAATTTACTTTATAATTAAGTTCTATTTTAATTCTATGTAATAATTGAGTCACATTATACTATTTTTAACATGAGAAGAGATTTCTTTAGTTTTATGTTTTACACATAGCTCTATGGGTGTAGTTGTACAGTATAAATTGAATAATTACCTTATTATAGTAATTTTTGCATAAGATTAACATTGTTCCTGAAAGAAATTGAGGAATGAAGGAGGTGTTAGTGAGTGAAATTTGTACATAAGCTGGAACCCACCATGGAGGCAACACCTGGAACCGATAAGGTGTTGCAGACCCCACCATTCTACTACCGCCATCTCTGAAAATTCTTAATCATCCATTCTCTAAATCTCCATTCATGGCGAAGATTTAGAATGCAAAAGCATTCTCACACTTGTTTGTTGCTTTTTTTCCTTTGGTAAACTGTTTCATCCCTTTTACTAGAGAGGAGGAAAACGCAACATGTGAAAAACACAAATGTTGTTAATTGAAGTTGCCATGTTATGATGGACAAGTGAGTTGTTTTCTTTCTCTTCTAAGAATAAAAAGCATAAAATTACAAATCAAAAGGCTTTCGGGAGAAAAAGGGAGAGAGGAAAAGAAAAGCCAATTGCACAAACAATGATGATAAGATATCGTGTAGTGAAATAAAGCCAAATAATATCCAACTGTTAAATAGTGTCATCTCTCTCTCTCAAACCCTAAAAAACCCATTTCTCTTCTCTTCTCTTCCATCTCTTCCAACATATTAACCACACCAAAGAAATAGAAAAAATAATAATAATGATAATGATTATCCTTTCAAAATAAACAAAACTCAATTTCGTAGGGCAATAATAACCAAACCTCACGTCACCTTGTGTTAAAACATCAAACCAGTACACATGTAGGCATCCAAGAACACGTTGGTGGATTTCATCCTCTTGTGTTAGTTATCATCATGCCGATCCTCGCTTCCACCGTGATGTGACTGTGACTCACTTGCCTGAGATTCCGAAACGCCGATCACTGTCCGGTAAGGGTTAAGCCCCGAAAGCATGCTCAAATGCCCTTCGTTGATGTTCCCACCAATCCCAGAAGACCCTAATTGTTGACCTGGTAAAAGTGCCATTGGCGTGGGAAAGTTCATGAAATGCAACCCACTTGACATGTTTCCTCTATACAAGGCACTGTTACTCACACCGGGGAACGTCCAAAGAGGAGCTTCACCACTCACACCTTGGCTATTGGAATTCGCCAACATCCATATATTCGCCGGAATTTGAGCATGACTCGCCGGAATTGTCCCCGAGGAGCTTGATTGCATCAAATAGCTTCCGACTTGGTGTTGCATGGTCGAGGATAGGTCTTGCTCCGAGGGTCGTCTTTTCCTTCCCAAACCCTCTTCGTTGTTCTCCGAGGACAGGTCCAGGGACGACGAGTCGCGCAATTCGTGCTTGGGTTGGAAAATGGAAGTGGAGATGGGGTTGTTGGATTGAAAATTGAGGAGCGTCGTGGAAGTATTGGTGTTTTCAAGGAATAGGCTTCTCCTGGGTTGGAGAGAAAAGTTTGAATTGAAGTAGTTGGATCGCAGCTGGGACGGGACGGACATGGAGGAGCCCGAGCTCCGGTGAGATATGTTAAGGGACGTGAAATTAGCGGGGATGGTGCCGGTGCCAGTGGCGGCGATGACGGCAGGCTCGGCCTGCTGGAGGAGCCACTCTATGGTCTCGCCGTCGGACTTGTGTCCGAGCTCCCGCGTGAGCTGGAAAACTCTGGCGGCGCAGAGAGCAGGCATTCGAATTCGACGACCGCGGCCGTCGACTTTGGTGTGGCGGTCTTTGGTGGAGGTTCTTTTGGGTGGTGGCTTTTTGGGGGAGGCTTCGGAGGGTGTGGGGAGGAGGGTGGTGGTGGTGGTGTTGTTGGATCGGGTGGAGTTGGAGGTGGAGGGTTCGGCCGAGATGGCTAGGGAAGGGTATGGGGAGGAAGTGGAGCAGGAAGAGGGGTCTTGGTCTTCTTTCTTCTCGAGGAGTTGGAATGGGAAGTTTTGTCGGTGTTGATGTTGTTGGTGGTGGTGATGGTGGTGGTGGTGGTGGTGGAAATCATCACCGCCCTCCATGATCGCATGGGAAGGTTATTGTATATGGTAGTCGTGTTTTATCGGACAGAGTGGGATCGGTGAGTTTATGGTTTAATGTTGTCTAGGTTTCTTTGTTTTCTTTTTTGGAGCAAGGGAAGGAATTTGCTTTGGTGTGATTTCAGAGAGAGAGAGAGAGAGAGAGAGAGAGAGAGAGAGAGAGAAGAAAAGAGAGTGGGAGAGGGCTTTAAGCAACAAAGATAATGAGTGGGAATTATATGGGTGAGCTTTAAAAAGCATGATTTTTCTGAGAAAAGAAAATTGCTTTGGGTTTTGAATTGTATAAGCCTATAAAATAAATGAAATGAAATGAAATGAAAATGTTTTTGTTAGGATTTTGAAATGGTGTGAATGGTGAACGTGGAAAAATGTTTTTGGTTTTGAATTTTGTGATTGAAGAGAGGGAGTTGCCCTTTTTATTGTGGTTGGACAGAGTCTTTGGTTCAGAGTCCACGTGAGGTGCTCTTTTTTATCATTCAATCCATAAAGACAATGGAGGGCGTGGTGGGTCCCAATCCCAAGTCAAAAAATTGAAAGACCTGGAAAGGAAAGATTATCCTGTGGGTCCCTTCTCATTCAAGTAATCATTTCGTTTTGCCTTTGGCCTTTGCCTTTTGTTCTGCACCTTTGTTGGGGAACTTTGGGATTCCTCAATGAGCCTTTGCCCCTAAAAACAAGGGCTCTCTCATTTCTCAATTCAATTTCCTCATTCATCTCCAACTCTCACTCTTAAACCTCTCTTCTCTTCTCTGTTACTTTCCCACCTAGGCCATTCATTCGTTTGCTTTTTAGACCAACCCATTTCATTCCATCTATATCTTTACATAATACCCCTTTTCTCTATTTTTTTTACTTTTTAACTTCTCACCAAGCCTTCAAAAATACCATAATAATTATTAATACACTCTCTGACTTCCACAATATATCTCCACATAATCAACCTTTTTTTTACGCCCGATCTCTTTGTACTTTTTATTAAATATTAAATTTCTTGATCATGATGGGAGAAAAGGAGAGCTCAGAGGCTCTTTTTCTGTGACATAAAATGGATGTAAGATAAATGATATAGGACAATCGAGCTTTCTTCCAAAAATTATAATCAATATATGCGCTTGTTGTTAGTCTTTATTTACTGTTTTACCCTCGACTGAAAATCTTGAGGCTTACCTTAATGATTTCAAACACCAATGTATCTAATTGATATTATCCGCTACGTATTTACTGCAAGTATCGTCATTATATTTGGAGCATCTATCCACTCCTTCGCATCATTAAATAATACAAGAAAGCACCTCTTTCAAGCAAGTTATAGGATCTATCAACACAAGAAAGATTTGATAAGAAAAATTCCATGGATAGTTTAAGGAAGCTTGTGACATTGATAAGTAACAAGAATAATTTTCAGAAAGATTAAGGTAAGAATAGGAAAATGAGTATGCCAAACATAGAATGAAATTCAAGGACAAGTGCAATAAGACTGGGCACTTGAAGAAGCTATTCAAAATCATAACCAATGAATAAGAGTTTCATACTCTCATTGTGGTCTTGAATGGAAATGTTTCATTCTCTCGTTTCTTTTTCATTTTGACTTCCATATTACGAATGTATTCTAGATTTTTCTTTAGTTTCTTATTCTTTCATTTTTACTTTTCGTTTCAAGTTTAATCAATCTTTTCATAATATAGCTTGGATTATTCATCTCGTTCCCCTTCTTTACATTTGGAAACTTATAATTCCATCGTTATATGTGCTCTCAGTATTGATCTTGATGTTCTTGGCATTTTTTTTATAAAAACAAACAAAAAATAACAATCTAAAATAAAGTTAGTAAAACAATTAAATATCACTGTATTCTATGGCCCGGACGGTGTAAAGTATTGATCTCTGGCCTTAGTTGATAAACAAATTTTCCTGCAAAGATTATAAGGTAAATAGTAATTAGAGGTATTGGACTGAGATTAGACCATGAGTAAGGTTTCACTAATCTCAAGCCCATAACGAAATCTATAAATATAGATCGAATGTAAGATATATGTGATTGCATTTGCTGAACATTTATTACCATTGCACTAAACTTCCGTACGGACAATTAATTTGACTTAAGCATCAGATTATCTTTGACAGATATACCTCGGACGATGAAGAGAAGAGAAGGACTGGAAGAGCAAATACCGGACGACATCCCAAGAAAAATTGTGCATGTATTAGTGACTCGATCTCACACTCGAAACAATCACTATTTAAGTGTATACCTCTAGTGAAGGTAGAAAATCTTTCCCTCAAATCACTCAATATTTAAAACAGCTAAAGTAAAATTTTTAAAAAATTGTATTGAATCTAAGCATCAAATGAAAGAGGACAAATTCAATACACCCTGAAGAAGATACTTAAGACGATGAAGGATACAAACTTATCAAGAATAAAAACTTAAGAATTTTGAAAAACACAATAAATCACAAAAAAAAGTGTTGATATTGCAAACTATTCCATCAAGATAATTAATATCTGAATTCAAAATCACTTTTAAGTTTTAAGAAATAAGTTTAAGACATCAGAATCTTATAATTAATTTGTCAACTCAAAATGAATTAACAAACAATATTGTACATAAGTTCGGGACACTTATTTAAATCTTATGGATTAAACAAATGTTCAATGATAAACATCTTTGAGTTTCAAGTTTGTACTCTAAAATTCATAATTTCTTCAAGCTAATTCATGTTAGAAACTCATAATAAGAAGATAAAACAATAATTTATAGGATTATTTAACTCTTAAAGTTTGTTTATGAGATAATAAGACGAACATGAAACAAAAGGAAAAAGAAAAAGAAAAAAATGTGAGAAGCAAGATCAATAGTAATAATAAAAGGAATGAAAAGGAAAAAAAGGAGAGATGATACCATGCCATTCGGAAAAGCTCCAACATAAGTCTTGATGAAGTACTCTATAACTCCAACATAACTTATATGAGAGAGTGACAACTTGATCCAAGGACCTAATATAAGACTCAAGTGAGAAAATAACTCACTCCTTTCAAAGAGATCTAAATATGTTTTAGAAATCACTCTCTCATTCAAATATATCAAGAGATTTTTTTTTACAATGAGAAGTTTATTTATAGCTTAAGATCACTTCCTGAATGACATTCTTATGTACCTAACATGAAATACAAATGTAGAATATAAAGGTTTTATTTGTGGATGAAATCTAAACTATACATTTTAATTTTAAAATTCTCACGCTTGAGTTACACTTTCCATCCTTCATTCATACATGTCATGCCTAGCATATTATTTACACTATTTTTTTAGCTTTGACTTTCATGCTTGATAAAAAATTAAGGGGGATACATTTGATTGTTAATGACTTCAATTTGCTACTTGCTTCTTAATCCTTTAATGTCCACACCTCCTAGTTTTTTGGCTTTAATTGTCCATATTAAAAAAAATTACTATTTACACCTATTTTACAAGTAAAAGAAAGTTAAAATTAAATCTCTAAGTTTTTAAAATTTACAACTAAATAAACTCTATTCTACAAGAATTTATTTAAGATCTTCCTTATCAATGCATCATCAACTAAAAATCCTTGGAAGAATCTCAATTAAACTGAAAATTTCGCCAACAACATGAAGAAGTTTTCAAGAAGTTGTGGAGTTGCAAAATTTCACCAAAAGTGTTGTACTTAAATTTGAGGCTTTTAAGGAATATACTCTCAACCAAGAATAATTTAAGAAAAAAGTAATGTGCTTGTTGTTCTTTGTTATAGCCGGGTGGGTTCAAGTAAGGTTTTACATTACAAAATTGTGTTAAACTTCATTCAACATAACTTTGGGTGGAAGATTAAAAAAATCTTAATTGGAAAATTAATGATTTACTGTAATTTGGATTTGGGATGAGAAAAACACTTCCAAGATACAGCTTTTGATGCTGGAAAAGTTGGCCACGATGTTATGTTTCGTTGTTGGAAATGAGACAACACATTGAATCCCAACAATTTCTTTTCTTTTGTGTGTAGTGGTGTTTATAATTACGATTAACATTTTAATGTAAAATATTCCAACTCAGAATG
Organism: Vigna umbellata; assembly: GCF_029865625.1. Lineage (NCBI taxonomy): Eukaryota > Viridiplantae > Streptophyta > Magnoliopsida > Fabales > Fabaceae > Vigna > Vigna umbellata. The sequence goes on from NC_142166.1 coordinate 11,627,017, forward strand.
ATTATAGTGTAAAATATATTATAAATATCACCATGCTTAAGATTTAAGATAGATGACATACATGAAGAACTCGTATATCAACTCATCAACTTATTCTTCTCCTTAATTAGGACCACACGCAGTGATATCGTTTTCTTTGCATTTATGAACAGCCTTTCTTAGTTACTTGCTATATTGACCAGAAAACCAGCTGCAGAAAAATATTAAAGTGACACTTGGAGTTTGTGACATGCATAATGTATCCAAAATTTTCCTTTTTCCCTATTAGTTAAAGTAACAAATGTTACACTTTTTGGTGGTTACTATGCTTTTACACTTGGATTCCTTCACATCCTAATTTTTACTTTACAAGAAAAGAAAAATAAACATATTTAATATCTTAAAAACATAATTAAATTAAATCAACTTAAAATTTTAAATTAGTTTTTTATATTTATCTTATATTTGAAAGGAGAGTACGTATACCAGAAAGGTGTGTGGAAAAATATTTTTATGGAAAGGTCTATGATGAGAGATGGAATTTTAGAAAAATGGAAGAAATGCAATCACGAAAAACGACAAATAACAGAAATTAGGTCAATTTTGGATTGCATGTAATGAATGATTAATTTATTGTGAGATAAGTGGAAAAGTAAAGAAGCATGATAATTCAATGCTAAATCCAATTAACAGGGATGTATAATCTACTTTTTACTTTAATTTGTCATTATGTAATCACTTTGTTTGACCCAATGAAATTAACGATTAAAAAATTGAAAGACTTAAAGCATCCCATTACTGTAACTGTAAGTGTGAGTTGATCGTAATACCAAAACGATTGACTTAATATAATAGAAATTATGAGTTTTAGTTTTGTTTTGTTTTTATTTGAGCAATAAATTAGAAATTTGAAATTAGTGTCCAAAATACGAAGTGCCCACGTGAGATTCCTCAGCTTTTTACCCCACAAACGTAAAAGTTGTTGTCGCCAAATTACATGCCAAGAATTGCATACACACAACTTCACAAAAAACTAAACGCTCTGATAACGACTCAAATTCACAACTAAATTTCGATTGTCAAAATCAAATTTAATTTCAAACAACCAAAAAAAAACACCCATATGTTACAATTAAAACATGTCTATTTTAAAATCTTATTTCAACTACAAAATTTATACTATATGGAACATTTCTTCTTTTATATATTTTTTAATGAAGATGAATTAGATTTAAATTGTATATAACTTGTTTATAAAGTATAATTAAAGGAATGAGGAGATTTGTTTATTTATCTTGGTATGACCTTCATCATTAGAAGGAAACATTAAATTTTGTTTGTGTGTGTGTGTGTGTGTGAGAAGAAGGGTATAGATGGAGATTGAGTGAAGTGAAGAGTGTTTAATATTATGGATAAGGCGTGAAAGAGTGGAGTAAAAATGTAGCATATTTTGTGTCGTGTCCAGAAGGGCATCGTGGACCATGTTCATATTAGCCATGCATTGCTGCCTTTTATGCGACCACATGCCTTCATCTTATGTATGTCATACTGAAGAAGACAGCCTACCCTCTATCAATATAATATATAAAAAATCTTATAAAAAATAATTACAGTATAGTTTATTAAGAAAAACCATATGAAATAATCTAAAACAATATGGTCTTATTAATATGAATAAGTATTAACACATGTTCTAAAACGTAAGAGAAGTATTAACACATCTTCTAAAACTGTTTCTTTTAATTAAGTGTATAAAATTAATATAATTTATAAAATATTTGTTTTCTCCCAAAATAAAACAAAACAAGAAAATACGAGACAATAAGGAAACTATTTTTGAAATTTTTATTTAGACCTGATAAGGTTTGAGCTTACCTTTACGATAAAATGAGATATTACGTAGTTTTTTTTTTTTTTTAACTATTTGAGAAATATAATTTTTTGTTTAGATGAAACTTCCTAGGACTATTCGCTTCTACTTATTCTCATTAAATATTAGAAATAATGTATCATGTAATTTTAAAAAAACTATTTGTTGGTTGAGAATTTTTGTTTTTAAATTTTAATACTATTTGTTTATCAAGTGAATCTGATATTCAACTTAATAAAAAAAATTAATTATCAAGCAAATTTAAAATTTGATCTGAATAATTTTTAAAATTATAAAAAAAAATTAATTGTTTGAGACTTAAAATAACATTTAATTTTTTATTAGAAATAAAATTTTAATTATCAAACAAATTCAAAAAATAGCATAATGATCAATAACTTACATAATAATCAATAACTTTTAAAAATATATAAAAATTTTAATTATCAGATAAGTTCAAAAGTAATATGATAATCAAAGTTTTTAAATTTAAAATGAATGAAAACTTTAATTATTGTTAAGTCCTAGATTTAAGGATAACTAATAATTTTAAAAAAATTGTAATTTGCAGTTTTGTATTAAAGTGAGAATATGAGTGTATGTCTGAAAATATGGGTGCCAAATATTATTTTAAAAAGGTGAGAGTATGCGAATTAAAACAAGGGTTAAAACAAAAGAAATCCAGTCTAAAATATAAAGAAAAATAGGAGTACATTAATGCAAATACATATCAAGACCGATAACCTTATGGTACATTAATTAAGTGTGAGATGCGGATAGCAATCTAACCAAAATAAAGCAAGAGTGAAATAGTAGAAAAAAAAGGGTCTAAGAAAGAAAGCTGGGTCGGGCTGGGCCTATACCCAGTTTCTGAATTATTATATTATTTTTATTCCTTACTATTTTTATTTTACTCTTTAATTCTAAAACATTTTTTTAAGACAAAGAATCCATAATCTTCACAACTTTGCGCACAACACCATCTTCGTGCAACCATGGTCAACCCCGCTGGATTCACCTATCACCATACTCGCCGGTGGCATCATCGGCGGCGATCATCATCGGTAACATTATTGGAAGTCTCACATCGATTAGAGATAAGGTCAATTTATAATATATAAGTGAGATACAAATCTCATCTTACAAGCCGGTTTTGTGGGCTTGTAATAATATGGTATCATAACCATGGTTAGAGTCTATCATAACGAGTTCCAAGTGGATATTTCTGTTTCCATCCGGGCCGTTGGCACAAGCTGGTTTTGTGGGGTTGAGTTAGGCTTAAAAAACCACTTTCTAATAAACACAGTCGCTACAAACCTCGTTTTCCATCACTCAACCAAACTCGCTGGCGACTACCCCCTCCTGTTCGCCGGAGTTAGGGTTGGGTGCTTCGTCGCAAGTTTGGAGAGTGAAGAATAACCCAGCCCATCGCAGTCGCTGCAGTTCCCGCTCTCGCCGCCTCGGCGCTTGGCGACGTCACCAGAAACATCGACTTCTTCCTCTTCTCCAACGTATGAGCTCTCGTCTCCTCCATAGTTATCCCACTAGAAGTTACCGTATGACACCGTTGCCGATATCGTTAGGGTTCCGATTTGGAGTAAACGCCTTCATCGTGCGAAGGGAAATTGCGCTTTTTGATAACAGATATATCGTTCGGTTATACTGTTGTGTCGATCGCTATTGTATTGTGTTGATAGCTCTTGTATTGATTCAATGCATCGTTCGGTATCTCTGATCATGTACTTTATGTTCCTGGGTCTCCCTTCAACTTATTGTCCATAAGTCGTCTAACTCGTACCCTTAATTGTGTTATTTCATTTACTAAAGATTCTGTTTGGTTGCAGGACTGGAGTTCGAAACACATGATTGGCACAGGATGTGAGTCTCATGGCCTATACCATCTCCGCCCTTCTCCACATGTTGGCGTAATCATGGAGTCACCATCCCTTCTTCATGCTTAGTTAGGTCATCCTAGTCTTGCCAAACTACAACAACTTGTCCCGAGGTTGTCAAAATTATCAAGTTTGTCGTGTGAGTCTTGTCAGTTAGGAAAGCATACTTGTAGTTCCTTTCCTCGTAGTGTCTCACAACGGGCGTCGTCCCCCTTTTCATTGGTTCATTCTGACATTTGGGGACCTAGTCGTGTTAAGTCCACTTTAGGTTTTCAGTATTTTGTTACTTTTATTAATGACTATTCTAGATGTACTTGGTTGTTTTTAATGAAGAATCGTTCTGAGTTGTTTCCTATTTTCCAATCATTTTTCAATGAAATAAAAACAGTTTGGGGTTTCTATTCGAAATTTACGCAGTGATAATGGTCGTGAATACCTTTCTCAACCGTTTAAACATTTTATGGCTTCTCATGGCATTCTTCACCAAACCTCATGTGCTTATACCCCTCAACAAAATGGGGTGGCTGAGCGCAAGAATAGACACCTTATTGAAACAACTCGTACTCTTCTAATTCATGGTCAAGTACCCTCACGTTTTTGGGGTGATGCAGTTCTCACGGCATGTTATCTTATAAACCGCATGCCATCTTCCGTCCTAGATAACAAAATCCCTCATTCTATCTTATTTCCTCAAGACCCTCTACATCCATTACCTCTTAGAGTTTTTGGGTCTACATGTTTTGTTCATGATTTTAGTCCTGGTCTTGATAAGTTATCCCTTAGGTCTCACAAATGTGTCTTCTTAGGATTTCCACGGTCACAAAAGGGTTATAAGTGTTTTTCCCCTTCCCTCAATCGTCATTTTATCTCTGCTGATGTCACTTTTGATGAATCTTCTTTTTACTTTTCACATCTATCTTCTAGTTTTGTACCTCCACCTGCTACTGTTGATATTCCTAATTTTTGTGATCCTCCTGGTGATGCTCCACCCATTTTGTCTCCTCCTTCTTTAGACTCTCATTCACCACAGGATCGTCCTTCACCACCACCCCTTCAGGTTTATAGTCGCCGCAATTGTCTCCCTCATGACTCACTTCTAGTGTCGCCTCCTATGTCTCCTCCAGCTCCAGCAAATGAGTCTGATCTGCCTCTGTAAAGGTATACGCTCTACCCGTAACCCTTCCCCTCATTATACTGTTCTTAGTTACCACAGACTATCTCCATTTTTTTATACATGTCTCTCCTCCATTTCATCTGTTTCAATTCCCAAGTCTGTGGGTAATGCCTTAACTCATCCTGGCTGGCGTCAAGCTATGTTGGATGAATTAAGTGCTTTACAGAAAAGTGGAACTTGGGAGCTTGTCCAATTACCATATGGAAAGTCTGTTGTTGGTTGCAGGTGGGTGTATGCTATCAAGGTTGGCCCTGATGGCACTATTGATCGTCTGAAAACTCGACTGGTTGCCAAAGGCTACACACAGATTTTTGGTTTGGTTATGGTGATACTTTTTCTCCAGTGGCAAAAATGACCTCTATTCGCCTATTCATTGCCATGGCCGCTCTTCGCCAATGGCCTCTTCACCAACTTGATGTCAAAAAAGCTTTCTTTAATGGTGATTTGCATGAAGAAATTTATATGGAGCGACCGCCTGGCTTTGTTGCTCAAGGGGAGTCATCTGGATTGGTGTGTCGTCTTCGCAAATCCTTATATTGCCTAAAACAGTCTCCTTGGGCCTGGTTTGGTAAATTCAACTGTGTTGTTCAACAATTTGGTATGTCTCGCAGTGAAGCGTATCATTCAGTGTTCTATCGCCACTCAAGTGCTGGATGTATCTACTTAATAGTGTATGTCGATGATATTGTTCTCACAGGAAGCGACTATCTTGGCATCTCTCAGATGAAACAACACCTATGTCATCATTTTCAAACCAAAGATCTTGGCGAACTCCGGTACTTTTTGGGTATTGAAGTAGCACAATCCAACACCGATATTGTCATATCTCAGAGGAAGTATGAGTTAGACATCTTGGAGGAAATAGGGTTAATGAACTCTAAATTTGTTGAGACACCTATGGATCCTAACATCAAACTCCTACCAAATCAAGAGGAGCCTTTCTCAGATCCTGAACGGTACAGAAGATTAATTGGTAAATTAAACTATCTTACTGTTACAAGTCCTGACATTTCCTTCGTAGTTAGCGTGGTGAGTCAATTCCTAAACTCCCCATGTGAAGACCATTGGGATGCAGTTGTTCGCATACTGAAGTATATTAAAGGATCACCTGGAAAAGGTTTGCTATATGGTCCTAACAACGATACAAAAATCGTTTGCTATTCAGATGTTGATTGTGCTGGTTCCCCTTTTGATAGGAGGTCTACTTTTGGATATTGTGTCTCTATTGGTGGCAACCTGATATCTTGGAAAACTAAGAAGCAAAGTGTTGTGGCAAGGTCCAGCGCAGAAGCAAAATATAGAGCTATGGCATCAACTACTTGCGAGCTTGTGTGGCTTAAACAATTACTTAGTGAATTGAAATTTGGAGATCTCACTCACATGACTCTTATATGTGATAATCAAGCTGCTCTCCATATTAGCTCTAACCCTGTCTTCCATGAGAGAACCAAGCACATTGAAGTTGATTGTCATTTTATTCGAGAAAAAATCATATCCGGAAATATCAAGACTGAATTCGTTAACTCAAGCAACCAGTTGGCAGACATATTCACTAAGTCCTTACGAGGACCTAGAATTGATTATCTTTGTAACAAGCTTGGAACATATGATTTATATGCTCCAGCTTGAAGAGGAGTGTTAGATGTTAATATGTGTGTTTCTGTTAATTGGGCTCAGTCCATTCTGTATTAAGGGCATTGGCCCATATCTTACATTATAAATAAACTACCCTATGTGTATGCAAAAGACACTAGGGATATTTTCTCCCAATCTTCTTTATTTCTCACAGCTGTCAATCACCTCAGTTAGTTCATGTCTGCTCCAACATCTGCTCATCAACAAGCTACTACTCGTATTTTACGATATCTCAAACGTACATCTGGTGCTGGCATTTTTCTCCCACACAATTCTACCATTCAGCTAAAAGCTTTCTGTGACTCTGATTGGCCCACTTGTCCCGATACTCGCTGATTTGTCACTGGATTCGCTGTCTACCTCGGAAGTTCACTCATTTCATGGCGCTCCAAGAAACAACCGACCGTTTCTCGTAGCTCTTCTGAGGCTGAATACCGCTCGCTAGCCAGCACAGTGTGTGAACTCCAATGGCTCACTTACTTGCTTCATGATCTACACGTTCCTTACATTTCTGCTGCTCTTGTCTACTGTGACAATCAATCTGCAATACAAATCGCTTCTAATCAAGTTTCTCATGAACACACAAAGCATATTGATATTGACTGTCACCTTGTTCGTGAATAGGTTGTTGCGGGATTGATCAAAAGACTTCCTATATCCACAACCATGCAGATAGCTGACATATTAACTAAACCTTTACCCCCTCCTGCTTTTCAACTTTTGCGTTCCAAGCTGGGTCTTCAAAATATTTACGCCCAGTTTGAGGGGGGTTGATAACAGATATATCGTTCGGTTATACTATTGTGCCGATCATTCTTGTATTGTATCGATCGCTCTTGTATTGATTCAATGCATCGTTCGGTATCTCTGACCTGAACCGCTCGATTGTGTTGATTCATTACACTGTTCGATTATATTGTTGTGTTGATCGCTCTTGTATTGTGTCGATCGCTCTTGTATTGATTCATTACACCGTTCGGTATCACTGATCTGAACCGCTCGATTGTGTTGATTCATTACACCGTTCGATCTCACTAACCTACACTGCTTAGTTTAATGTTAGGCTTGTAGTTTCTGTTATTCTGTTTAGTTTCTGTTATTCTGTTTTAGTTTCCTTTCCCATATATTTCTTTTTCTGTATCTCTTTCCAGAATTAATAAACTTCATATGAGCCTACTTTTCTCTTGCTTCTCTCCTCTCTTCTCCCCTTTATCAGCTTTCTTTTCCACCGTTGCATAATAAATCTATGACTTTTCTACCCTCTCTTTACTTCGTCTCCAGTAAGATCCAAATCAGAAACCACCACCCACCTAAAACACCACTGCTACATAGAGGCCCCCGCAGCTACGACATCAAGATCATTGCCGGTCCTCCCGAGTCGCGACGTCACTCGTTCGTCACCTCTCACGATCCACCAGAAGTACCATCAGTTCTCATCAAATATTCTCTGCCATCAATACACGAAGAAAATGACGTCGCCGGTAATCGAGATTACCAGCAACCGCTTCGCACAGGATTTCTATTCTAGCCATTACCGATTCATCATCAAATTCTCTGTACAGTTCCTCTTTATTTTTTATATTTTATTGTCTGTTGAATTGAGTTGTGATGATCCTAGAAATGGAATCATACATTAATTCTGATTAATCGTACAGAGAATGAAACTATTTCAGTATTTCAGTTACTGGATCTCTCTCTGTGTTCTCTAATTTAATTTATCCTATGAAAATAAATTTGCTTTACAGAACATAAGAACAACGAAGAAGAAGAAATCGAAGAGGTAAACTCAAGGATTATAATGTCATTCCCGATGCAATTCACATAGCATATCGTGAAAACAAATCAAACAGATGATAGAATTCAACGATTGAATCGACAATCGATGTAATCTAAGAATAGAAAATATCTCCAATGCGTGACACTTCTTCACTCACTAGCTTCTCCTCTTCACTTGCTCCTCTTCTCTTATTCACTTGCTCCTCTTCTTTGTTTCCTTCAACTGATTTTTCAAAACTCCAAAACCCCTAAATTATCTAACACTGAGGCTTATATAATCTTAAGAACGTCCATTCCCGCCCTCTCCCGTTTCACTTTAACGAAATTTTAAAAAGCAAGTTGATGCACTAAATGAATGAGAAATGTGACTGCCACTTGTCAACGTGTGATTGGAGCTAATTTTGGAGAGCGTAGGAAATGTGAGTGAAATGGCGCCATGTGGGGGTGGATTTTAGGAATGGAGTATGGCATACAGAGTTAGAAAAGGTGGAAAAAAAAAGGAAAGTAATTAACAAATGAAATAGAAAAATGTAATGGGACCATGGCATCTCCTGAGTGGAAACAATTTTTTTTTAAAGAAAAAAATACATGGAAGATAATGAATGTGATAAAAATTGTTGCGTTATTAACCTATGTTAAAAAAATTATTGAAGAAATAGAAAAATATTACAAGAAAATATATTGGCCACAAGGATAAGGAAATAAAATGAGATAGGTTGTAAAAAGAGCCAAACTAACTTATGTGATTATCATGATTTTGATAAATAAAAAGTTTTCTCTTCCTCCTTTTTATCATTCTTTTTATTCTTTCTTCATTTTAAATTTTAAGTTTTCTAATTTTTTAAATTTTTAATTTTTGTTTAAATTTTTTAAATTTATTATTTCTCGTTTTTTCTACGTATAGTTATTATTTATTTACTATATTTTTATTATTTTTTTCTTAAAAGAAACTATTTAAATCTCTATTTTTTAAAAATCATAAAAATAAATTTTAAATGATCAGGATGAAATTATGTTTAGACACCTATTTATATACTGTAAATTTGTTTAAAAAATCTCTACCTTTTTTAAAACCATAGAAATAAATTTTAAATGACCTGGATGAAATTAGGTTTTGACACCTACTTATATACTCTAAATTTGTTTTATGTGTAGATGACGTGAGATTTTTACCACACCCTTATGTCGATACAAAATCATATATCTTGATAAATGTTAATTTCTGATGGATTTCTCGTGATGTGTCCATTGTATCTACCAGTGGATATATTCGTTGATAAGGTATATATGATTTAGTATCCATCGATAAGGTATATATAATTTAGTTTATAAATGGATATAGCATGCCGGCAATTTGATCGATGATATAACTTAGGTTTTACTTCCCCCAATTCATTTTGCGTGTTGCCCCCTTTGTTCCTTCTTTCCCTTGTACCGGTGAATGCCGCTTACTGTCGCGAGGAGGAGGTTGCTTCCCTTCCCCTGTGGTACGTTGGTTTAAGTTAGGTTTTCCTTCTCCCAATTCATTTTGTGCATCTATTCATTTGTTGTTTCACTGAAGCCCTCTTTGTTTCCCTGCATTGGTAGTGATTATCGCTGACTACCACGAGGAGGAGGTTGTTTCCCTTCCCCTACCTTATGTTGAGTGCCATGAAGAGGTCATGAATGTACGGTGACCCAGTCACGATGTCTTTTTGGTGTTGAAGGATCTTGATCTGCATGTTTATTATCATTGTCATTGTCAAGGGAGGTTACCTTCATGGAGGAAGGTTGTCTAGAGGCCTTACTGTCGAGGTATATTTTGTGTTTGTGGAATGGAGTCTCATGTTGTCTAGTTTAAGTTTACACAACTGCTCTTGTAATTCCAATACAAAGTTATGTATCCTGATGTATAAATAGTTATAAACAAACAACAGAAAATGTACATGAATGTTGATAGCCAAGCTGGTGTGTATAGCTTGAAGGCATAATGAAAACAATTAGGTATGTGGGATTGAATTATTGATATTTAATTATGGAAATCACAAATCATTTGATAATTGATTTGTGTTGTGCCACCATTGGACCCATTGACCCTTATATGGAAAGAGAATTAGTTTATGTAATCATTTATGGTTTCAAAGGTTATTAAACAATGAGATGAGGATATCCAAGCACTTAGTGCTTTGTAGGGGAAAATAGGAAAATCGTATAAATGATGCATGGTGGGACTTTGTTGGCTTCTAATCTTAGCTAGGTCTATTGTGGGACCTATCTCTGAAATTGTTATAAAGTAGTATACGTAGGATGTGTGTTATTACTCATTGAATGATGAATTTTGATTCTTAGGGCACGAGGATTCGGTTGTGAACGCATAATGATTGAAAAACCTATGTATCATCTAAGTTTCGTTATTACTCATTTATGCAACTAAAAAGTTATTTTTATCATGTTTTTGTATCTCATGCTCAATAAACTCAATTATAACAAATCTTAATTAAAATATTCTTTTAAAGTACAAAAACCAAATAAGAATCCAATATTAAAAGTTAAATGAGGACATAAATATGCACTCATCAATGAACTATTGCAATAATATATTTCTTGATTTCTTCTCTTCATGTAGTCCTCTTTATATAGACATCTTCGGAAAAAATTCATTACTCGAAGTTTTTGACTATCTTCTATGGATGTAGCCCTTAAGGTAAAGTCAGATGTTATATTGCGTCTTGGCAGAGCAACTGTGTTGTGCGTACAGAAAGAGGAGACATAAAGCATGTATTAAATATTCTTTGAATATCTTCCTATATCTTAATATTGTTTTGATTCTGAGCAAACTTTTTGATAAAGGAGAAAATTTGCACAAAAAATTATAGCACACCTCAACATACAAAAAAGTATTAGAAAGTACATGCTTTAAAGCGTAAACAATCTTAAACATTTAGACATGATCTAAGTACTATCGTTTAACATAGTCTGTTTGAGTAACATTAAGTCTTTTAGAACATTTCAAATTATAGCATTTAACATTGAACATTTCAAATTATAGCATTTAACATTGTCTAGTATTTCGTTAAACACTATTTATTTTAGACACTCTATTATAATTCTCTATAATATTTAGCGCTTATTCTAGACACTAAACATTCTTTAGATGCTATTCTAATTAGACGCTCCTATATTGTTTAAGATACTTAAGGTGTAGCATTTAACACTTTTTATTTTTTATTCTAAATGATTAAATATTATTTCGTTTAGATGTTATGTTAAACTTTAAAATAAGATTTGTTTGAACTATTTTTTCTTAAAAAAATTATTTTAAATTGTATAATCTGAAAATATTTTTACTTTAGAATTGTATAATTTAAAACATATTTTTAAATTGTACAATTTAAATTCAAAAGTCAAAAAACAACTTAAGATTCTGAATTCAAAAAAGACAAAAATGGGAAACAAAATATGAGGGTGCTGGAAAAACGTTACGGAGGTGCAGGATGAAACTGCCCTCACCCAAAAATCTATCACCCATTGATTGATTGAATTGCCACCAAAGTCAAGGTTTACAAATTTGTCAGAAATACCCTTATATATTTGTGTCATCTTTAAATTTACGTAATATAACATTAATGATAACTTAAGACATTGCTTAAAGATAACAATAATATCTTTTCACTTTTATCAAATGAATACATACACATTAAAACTCTTTACTCATTTTTCTTCAATTCCATTATTAAAACAGCCTCATTGTTCATCTTTTCTTTTTCTTGTTCCGACTTTGACTCCCTTATTCCAATAAAGCCTTAGAAACGAGAATTAGATATTTATTTATAAAGTAATAATAATGAATGAAAATAATAATTTAATTAAATGAAGCATGAATAAATTAGATTCGCTTTAATACGTCTTTAATTAGATAATAAATAGATTAGTATATTATTTATCCCGAATCAGTCGGTACTTCGTCTATTAACGTCCAATGAGCATCAACTCAGATTACAATATGGCACTCTTAAATTATGGATATTATGATGCTGTTTCATTCGAAACTATCTTTACTCGCACGATTTCTTGGAAGCCTCAAATTTCTGAACCGTAAAAACATATAATGTAGATTTCATTCATCCTGAAATAGTTCGAATACATGGGATAGATGTCAGAATTAATGACAACTGGTTTGATAAATTAACAAGTGTCACTGTATTTTCATATTAAATTCCATTGACAAGATTGGCCAACAACACACATCATCAGTATGTCTAAATGCTTTGGTACATTTACGTTGCCTCCGGTAGCTTTGAAATTTTCTTTGTACTGTGTTGATTCATAAATATACAATGTACATGGAACTTTTTAAAAACGTATTTTACATTAAAATAAAACAAGGTACAGTTTTTAAATCTAATAAGAGGAGAAAGATGACCATTATTCTCAAACAATCAATGGTTATCTCAAAATAATGATACTAGCAAACCTCAAAAGTTGCCCAGGACGCCAAATGTTACTGCATCTAATTTAAACTGGAAAAAGTCTCATCAGATTCAATAGAACTTGATAACACACTCAAATGTGACTCATGCAAGTAATTAAATAGATTGGATAACACTGAAATAGTAATTGAATATTTGCCTAGGGGTCGTTTCTCATTTGTAAAAAATGGTTCCATACTCCTGCACCCTAAGAAAATACCGAACTGAAACTGCTATACAATAAATACTGCAACTTTACTAGGTAATCCCACAAGAAAGGTTTATAAAAAAACCGATATAACATTAGTATATGAAAAGTGCACAAGGGATTAAACCAGAAATAACTCCATAGGACAATAAATATGACTATAGTCAGAGAGAACCAATAACTAGCCTTGGTAGCTTCACCTGCCGAGATAAGTTGATAACCACAAAGGGTGGCCATATGATCATCCCCTAAAGAACGCTTACATACTCCTACAACGCAAAAAAAAGGTAATATGACCATAATGTATTTTTCATTTGCCATCATCTTCCTCCCCCTCATCGTCATCCTCCTCACCCTCATCATCATCATCTTCAGAGTCACCGTCATCCTTCCCCTGCTGACAGGGAAATATACATTTTATAATACACCATATATATCTGTATATACTATCTCAATAGTAGTAAAGTGATTATAAATACAAAACCCAAAGGGAATAAAGCAATTGATAAGAGCAGCAAGACTAAATGTCAGTTCTGAGATCTGCATTTTCTACATGTAACCATATTCACAAGTGTACATAACACTGAATTGATACAAAATTAAAATCTCGATAGCACAACTAAGAGCATGATTTAATGACATTCCACACGATGTTCACTAATGGTTGGCAATGGGTCAATGCTGAAACCATCATATTTGCACAATTCACACATTCAGTCATGGTTAATGTACCTTGTAATAGAATATAACGTGGTGATGTCACACATTCATGCCAACTTAATGAAATGGAGATGGCGCAAGTGTTAGTTGGTGAGTGTAAACATAACAAAATTTGTCCAGACGACACAGTGGTTGATAAAATATTACACAGGAACTGTATGTGTAATATATATTACACATATTTCCCATCTGCCCCAAAAAACATACTACCCAATAAATGGTAGTGCACAGTACATATTACAGATATAACAAGAAACTGTCACATTCCAAAGCAATATAAAAGAAAAAATCAATAGCATTAATCAACTAATCTTATTCTAATACAAGAGTACATCAGTTACCTCATCATCAGCTTCATCCTCATCACCCTCATCTTCATCAGGTTCTTCCTGTTCCAAAATAATTGTTATTGCAATTATTGTAAGATACAAGGAACAAAATAATATTGATAGTAAAATGAATGATTCAAAACCAAGAAGCATTATTGTCTCTGAAGAGAAAAGGATATCAGAAATGAAAGTTAACTTACATTATTGAAATAAGTAAGCGGATTTGGCCATAAATCATCCTTGATTAATTCTGCAACCTGCTATTTAGAAATAAATATAACACTAAAATTTATGACTAAAATACACAAACTAAAGGAAGTCAATTATTATGATAAGAGAAAAAACAGCATGGATGCACATGGCATAATGATCAAATCCAGAAAAAATATACCTCATCATGGATGTCATCAATTTCATCTTTTTGCTCAGTGTCGTTAAACCAACTAAAGAAGCTGCATGCATTAAAATGAGAATAAGAGAACAATTGTTTATTTGTTTCATAATATGTTTACAGAAGGATTTTTGTCAATAATTTTATATAAAATCATTAATTGATAATTTATTAAACAAGAATGAAGCGTAAAAGAAAATGTTTTATTTGTTCATTTTTTGTAGTAAAAAATTGTTTGCAATCATACACTAGTAAATTGAATTCATTTCCAGATATTAACTATAGGAAAATAAAAGTCCAAACACAACTATTCTGAAAGCAATGCCCATTGACCATATGGAAAATGTTTTATAAATGAAGAAATAGAGCATAAATTATAAAAAAAAAATGCTAGTCCACAGTATTAAAATTGGTCATATATGCACTGCATTGGTAGTTGATAATCCAATGTAATGTAAATGGATCTGTGATCAGGTCAAGTATATTTCTTAGCAGATCAGACATATCTCAGTCCCCTTAAAGAGAAAGCAACCCCCGAGCGAACTCAAACAAAAAAAATACAGTTCTGGTTATCGATAATACAAATAATGGAAAGCCAGAACAATTGCCAGTTAACAGAGCCTGTGCGACCATTGATTTCTTTGTTGTCAAATTTTAATTGAAAAACACTTGAATCATAGATAGGAACCAACCTGATATCAATAGGAGCCCGCTTGTTCCCTTTTTTCTCATGACTAACTCCATTGGGTATGCTCTTCATGTTTAACGATTAGGGGTTCAGAAACAAAACAAAAGCAGCATAAGTTGATAAAAGAATTCCGAAAGTTAATGTCATAATCTTACCTTGCCCTCCTTCCATTTTATGGGAGTGGCAGTGACTTTTGTTGTTCCTTCCTCAAGGAAAGTATAAGTCTTTACAAGTTTTGTATCTTCAAAATAGGGATTGGCGTTGAAATTCTGAACAAAAAATCAATTTTGGAAGGGGTTATTATTCAATTAAATGAACAGTCCCTACAAAAAAATAAACTTCTTAAACTGACTGTCTTGCAAAACATTCCATAGGTCTATAGCAAGGGAAAGAGGAAAGCATCTTACAAAGGTGATTGAGTAGCCTGATTTGACATCTTTAAAATCTTCAACCTCGAGAGAACTCAAATACTTAAATATCTACAAAATAAGGGAATCGTTAATGAATTAAAGTTACGCATTAGAAGATATCTGTAACCAAAGTAACAATAGTATTTGACGAACTTCCATGTAAAAATTAGGTCCCAAGTAATTAAAAAGAACAGAAAAGTAAACAACTTAAAGCAATCACTCAACTAGAGCTATCTGCTGATGCAAGCACAAGTCAATTTAAAGAAAGAATATTCAAAAAGCATCCAGCACCTAGGTTGCTGTGTTCTACTATTAAAAAGGCTTGTGTAACAAGCATAACTCTTTGGGAACAAAAACTAAAACAGAACAACTTACAAGGGTTTCAAATGCCATTTAAATACCATCGAATAAACAAGACCATATCACTTCATAGATGCACAGTGGTACACAAACTCAAACAAACCAAAGTAAGCCCATCCAATTTTAGAAAACTGAAAAAGAGACCAGACCTTCTGATCTTCATCGTTCAAAAGATCACCAAGAGCAGGATGACTCAAAAACTGCAAAAGGACAACAAATAATAATAAACAAGGTATTCCCAACAACACATGTATATAAATCTAATAAAATGTGTATAGTCAAACTCACAGCAGTTAGCCAAAAATCAGGAATTGACTTGATAATATCATTCCGCTTGTCATAAACGGGCTTCCTAATCTCATTGTACTTCTGCTCTATCTCGAGAACTTTGTCGCTGGCTTCTTCGTTGATCTAAAACAACACAGCCAACAAATAAACCAAAGCACAAACAACAGGTTAATGGATCACGTTCCGAAACCAGAAACAGATAATCAAACATAAAAGCAATCACATTTAGCGCGTGCAATTCGGAGGCTCCAAAAGCAGAGTCACATTTCCAACGTCACATAAAAACCTCAAAAAATGACGAGGGAAGAACCGTAATCCGCGATATTGGAAAAAAAAAAAAAAAAGAGGAAGAAGGAAACCGAGTGGAATATTGAAGAATTGGTACCTTTTCCAGCTCGTCTTGGATCTCCTGCAACTTCTCAATGGAAAGGACAAGTTCTCCGTCGATTTCGTCGAGGTTCTCCCCCTTCTCGGAAACCTTCAACTTCTTGGTCCTGTCGGCCACCATCTTTCTTCCTTATTTTGTTCTGGACGGCCCGAGGGTTCTTGCGTAGCTGCTTCGTAAAACCCTAGCACGGTTTAGGCAGAGCGAGACAGGGTAGTAGTGAAGTGAAGACTTAGGGTTTTGGGGTTTTATATGTGTCGTTCGTGCGCAGTGTCCGGGGTGCACCAAATAAATGAGCTACCGGATGACATCTGTCCATTTCAGGGGTAAAGTCGTCGTTTCCTTCACCCTGAACTTGATTTTGTGGGCTAGGAACTTACATTTTCTATATTTTTTTATGAGAGGGATTTTTAAAAAATAATAATATTTACTATATAAATATATATCTATAAAAATATAATCAAAATTTAATAAGTTTAATTAGTATTT